>NC_032015.1:18353176-18409267 GCF_001865875.1 Lupinus angustifolius | reverse complement strand
TATATTATATACTATATATTATAGTAACTACCCTTGTAGGATAGATAAGTGTAATTTCTTAAACAAAAATAGTGACAAGTGTAATTAAGTCAAACAAAATATTATACACTATGAAGACACGTCCAAATAGTATAAGAATTAATGTCTATTCATTATTTTGGTTAGTTACAATATAATACGAGAGTAATTTAAATAACTCGTTATGTAGTTTGTAACAAATAAAACAGAATGAATATACATCAAATTTTTACTATTTGGAGTTATCTCTACTATATCATGTTTTGTTTGACTTAATTACATTCGTCACTACTTTTTGTTTAAAGAAATTACACTTATCTCATACCAGGATAGTTGCAATGTATATGTATAACTAGGGATAGTTTGTGTAGGTTTTGAAAAGGCTAACTAGTTTGTATAATTTCACATTACATCACCCACCATTGATTTGTATTACATTTGTCTGATAATCAATGGTGTTTAATAAATCAATGATGAATAATTTACTGACAGTGTCATAAGATAAGAAGTGTAAAATAATGGGTTTTTTCAGTCACTTCAAACTGAGTTGAAGAATGATAAGACAGATTCTATGACAGTCTCTGTCTCTGTCTTTGTCTGTAGGACCCACATTCCACATTCATCACCCCATTGTCAAATTCAGTTTTGAATCACTTTCAAGTCCGTGGAAGAAGTAAAATAGTACTAGTAGTTGTAGGGATCATTGTGAAGAATCCATCATTGATATATATATATATATATATATGAAGGGTTATGTGTATGTGCTGTTATGTTGTTTTTGTAGACTTTTTTTTGAAAGTGCTACTCCTCTTTCTCTTTTAACAACTTTTATTATAACTTCCTTTGGATTTGGATTTGGAATATTCATCAAAATCTTGAGCAGAAAGAAATATCATTTGGCTCTAGTTTGTGGTAAGCAGTACAAGATTGTTTGTTACTTGTTAAATAAGTGTTGTTTGGAAGCTGAGAAAATGGAGCAAGAACTAAAAAAAAAAAAAATTAGTTGTTTTCAATTACTTTCACTTAAATGAGAAACGGGGTACCAACAATGCGTTGGTCTAGTAGTATAAAGTCTCGTTAGATACCCAAGATACCTAAAAGTTCAAGGGTTCGATTCTTGGGAGCGACACTTGTTGGGTAGTTACGCACCACAAAAGAGATTAGTACCCAAAAAAATGAGAAATGGGGTTTTCAATCAATCTCAAATGAACATGTTGTAGTTGAGAGCTTTTCATTGGCATAATTAACTTTTCTTCATTTTTCTGTTTCCCAGTAATAAAAAAGGTTTCTTTTAACAAAATTCTTGTGCTTTGGTATTGCATGATGTGTTCTTCTATATTGACCTGTTTTGTGGCTTAATTCTTAGTTTTTGTCACTTTTACAACACTTTATGAGAATTTGGCTTCAAGTTGTTTCCAAATAGCACAAAAAATGGAGCTATTAAGCACATTTGTTCATCATTGATTGTGCAGGACGGCTCTATTCATATACTTTCTCATAGTTTTGGGTTGTGGGAGCCAAGCTATGATTGCTTTCTTACTCCTTGATGCAACAGGGCCACCTATCGAAAGAAGAGCGCGATTGAGGATTAAAGAATCGGGTACGAGTTCATACAGTAGAAGCCAAGTGTGTGTTTTTCAAGTTGTTATTAGTTTTGTTGTTGTGTTTCGGCTCTATTTTTGGCGAAGTTCCGGAGAATACAAGGGATGGAAGCCATTTCTATAACACAGTTGTTGAAGGGATTTTGTGATGATACAAAGTGGAACTATGCTGTTTTTTGGAAGCTTAATCACCATTTTCCAATGTAAGTTATTTGGCTTTTAAGTTGCTTATGTTTTGAATAAACTTTCAATTAAGTAATCAAAAGATTATGATACTATAATTTTTCTAGGACTAAATTTGGAGTTTACACTTCATGTTTTTGTTGTGTTTATGTGCCGTGTTTTGAAAACTCGGAAGAATTGTTTTCCTTTTATGTTAACGTTATCATTATGTGATGTTCATAGATATCTTAGTGTGTAAATTAGATTAATGCTACGCCGATTTGAATCGAGCACCTTAGTGATGGTTAATGGTGTATTTGATCACCTTAATCATAAGAGATTATTCAATTGTTATAGATTAAGTTGGTGAGTAAATTAATGTCTACCATTAGGCTTGTATGTTACTTATAATGAATCCGATCGATAAACTATTCCCTCGCATGTTTGTACTTTATAATTTGGCTTATAATTTTAGTATGTTGCATGAGATTATGTTAGTAGTTTAGGATTAGATTTGTTGTTTATAACACAAGTCTCTTTGTTTAGGATTTTTTCCTGGGAAAATGGATACTATTGTTACAAGAAAACAAATGAGGTTGTCGAAAGTTCGGGGGCTGACAGCGCTGATGATTTAGGATATTGTTCATTTCGACTTCTCATGAATGAAATGTCTTGTCTTAAATACAGTTTCGGAGAAGGGTAACGACTTATGCTCCATAGTTTATACATTAAATTTGTTGCTGCAAATCACATGATTCCTATGATCATCTTTTATTAGAGACATTCTAAGTTGATGTTCTTATGATGAGACCATGAGAACATGTTTTGAAGGCTAAATCCTTTCGCTTTCGATCTATTTCACCGAGCCATCATGCCGAAAATTGTAGCAAATTTAAACAGTGGTTCGGCAACATATTACATTCCTTGTGCATATGATGTCACAATGTACCAGAAACATTTTTTTTATTATAATCTACAATGATGATCAATAACATTACCTGATAACATTCTTTCAGGGTTGTTGGTAAAATAGCTTTTTCGGGGGATCATTGTTGGGTATTCTGCGAGGATCATCTAACCGGTAATTTTGGCACTAATTTAATCCCCGAGGTAAAATTCAATACATATAAGTAAAACTAGTTAACAATCCAGCTTTGAAATACTTAATAACTTTAATCTTTTCTTCTTCTAGTGTCCTGATGAATGGCTTCTTCAATTTGCACATGGCATCAAGGTAGCAATATCTTATGTTCATATATTTAGTTTCGGCTACTGGAAAAGATTTAATTTCCATTTCTGATTGCTGGATAAATTATAAAGCATTGTGCTTATGTACTAATCAGTGTGCTAGTGACTACTCAAGTCAACTAAGATTAGCATAACATGCATCATATTTCTGTAACTTACGAGTGCGATTCAAGTAAATGATGAGGTCGCAATATTTTTTTCACAGACGATTGTGCTCGTACCAGTTCTACCACAAGGGGTCTTGCAATTTGGTTCATTCGAAGCGGTGCGTATATGTTTTTGGTGCAAAATTTTGTGTTTATGTTATTGTGATAGTTGGTGCATAGAGCTTAAATGATGCTATGTTTTCGTGTCGAGATTACAGATTGTTGAAGACCTGAGATTTATTTCCAACGTCGAAGAGAAATTTCATTCCTTTCATTATCTACGACAAAATACTGAGCCTTTGAACATGGGTATAAATATTCAAGAAGATTGGTCACTCTCAGCCATGACGAATACTATTATGGATAGCTTAGATGAATCATCTTCTATCACAAATAGTATACTGAAAGATGAAGTTTCGGGTAGCACTACACTCTATGTAAATGGATCAACAAGGTGGAACCCAACGATGCCATCTTTTATTCAGGACGAGTGTTACATGTCAAGAGAAAATGAGCTAAGTTCACTGAAAAGAACACGTGAAAATGAGATGAAAACAAATGATGTCGAAGAAGAAATGTTGGCTTTTTCTCAGTGGGGCAACAATGTCGGATTATTCGGAGAGGCATCAAATGAATTAGGCTCTTACTCTGGTAAGAGTATGACACAGAAACAATTTGGAGGCACTGAAACTGGTCATAATGATGTCGAGAATTGGAACGATTTCTTCGCTTTTCCCTCAGAGTCTGAATTGCACATAGCGCCTGGATCATCATTTGCGTATAGACAGACAGCCAAATCTTCGTCGAAATATATCTGTGCCGAGGATACATATAGTATCTCAACTTTGATTTCCAATAAAGAAAATAGTCCTATTGATGGTTTTGAGTTTCCAAAAGAAGTTGATCCGGAATACCGTTTAGATGATGTTCTAAGCAATTTATACAGTGCCTCTGATGATACTTCAAGTATATCCAACAGTGTTCGGTCACCTATAACCATTCCAATAGATTTTACTGGTTCCATTCAGCCTAACATTAATTCCGAAGAAAGCACTATGATTGTGAAAAATTCATACGTCCGAAGCAATCTCATGCCTAACCATTTCACATCGCCATCTTTTGATGGAAATTCAAGCATATTGATCGATGAGGCGGAAGGGGAAAAGGTCTATCGCCATATGAAGCCTATTAGTGGAACAAAGCTCTCCAGCAAGAGCAAGAAAAAAGGAAAAGTTGGTAATAGCCAAAGGTCGAGGCCAAGAGATAGACAGATGATCATGGACCGGATGAAGGAGTTGAGGGAACTTGTTCCAGATGGCGGTCGGGTAAGTTTTAATATTTTTCGACCATTGCTACTTGGTAGAGGACCTTTTGTTTCATCTAAATTTTGTGTCTATGGTCTTACCATATGCAGTGTAGCATTGACAACCTCTTGGAACAAACAATAAACCACATGCTGCATTTACGAAAGATAACAAGCCAGGCCGAAAAACTGAAAAGGTTGGCGGATCAGGAGGTGAGGATCGCAAAGCTTTTAATGCAAAAGGACTTGCCTAGGCACAACAAGTCGAATGCTTCCATTTCATTAAAACAACATTTGAAAAAGACAACGAAATCTTTTTATAACAACTATTTTGAATGACATGAAACTATTTGATTGGTTTTGTCCATTAATCTGTGAATTGATTATTTCTACATTAATCTGTTTGCTTCACATACCAAAAATACAATAAAAGCAATTACAGAGGGAAATGTATAGAACTTTGTTTGGTACAGCATTATTTAAGTTTGACAATGGAGAAGTTGGTATACAGGTACTGAAGTGCAAGAAACAGAAAATCGAAGGCAGCTATCGAGAAAGGAGCAGCACAACTGACTTTAAAAGTGAACTACCATGGCCCATATTCATAGAAGATCTGGAAATCTCGGGGCACATGCGCATAGAGGTATGTTGTTTTTTCTCCTTACCCAATATGACACAACGGTAATGCCGTTACTTTGTAATCATGAGATCATGTATCAAATACTAGAAAAGTTTCACTTGCGAGAGAAAGACTGCATACATCTGTCCTCTTCGAACTCTACCGAGTGGAAGCCTCATGCGCTAAGCTGCCTTTACCATCTATGCATTCTAAGGCAGACTAGAGCTTGGTTATTAAATTTTCGAAAGCAAACATCATACAGCAATTGCATTTATCGAACTGCTTACCACTTTGACAGATGATATGCGATGAGCATGGACTTTTCCTGGAGATCGCTCAGGCGATCCGAAAGATGGACCTTACCATATTGAAAGGTGTTTTAGAAGATTGCTCAAGTTCTGCCTGGGCTCGTTTCATCGTCGAGGTAGAGGAACATGCCCAATTGATTAATCATAATTTTTATTAAAGCAACATTCTGAGATATATTTTGTTTGACATGCACAGGTTCCCAGAGGTTTTCACAGAATGGATGTTTTATGTCCTTTATTGCATCTTCTGCAGCTTAGAAGAAACCCTGTCTCTTAGAAGTTATGTTATATGTTTTTTTTAGCAAGTTCTATATATTTCAACTAGAAGTTATGAGAATATATAGTAGTGCAAAATCATTGTGTTTGAGGCATTTTGTTGTTTTTTATGATAAAAAGGTACATGTAAATGTAAACAGGATTCCATAAGGGTTCTTTTTGCTGTGGAAGAGTGAGTAGAAAGTCACATTTACCTACCAGGTTTGTACTAATATATGACATTATTATGAGCTATAGAGAAAGACAAGTGTTTGCTAGAAAAGTAGAACGTGTTGTACATTTTTTTTGGTAGATCGGAAATATAAAAAACAACAATACTAAAACATAGGGTATCAAATTCGCTGGGTGTGAATCTGACGCTGAGTGTGGCCAAATAAGTTCAACAACTTGCATTTTCATGCTCTTTTGTCTATCACAACCTACAAAACCACTTTGGAGCAAACTTAATCCATAATTTGATCTTATAATCATGTGAGAGCATTTTTCTAATGATTTAGTTGTAAAATGCTATAAAAATTAAGTGTTATTTATAGATCAAATTAGGACTTACCAATGTTTACTTCAATGTCTGATTTTTAATTATGGTCAAGTATTGGTTATGACATAATGATAGGATTCTTTTAGTATAGTAGCATACATTATTAGATGGCTTGGGACAAATGCTAGGACCACATTTTGTTGTTCACCAATTAAAAAGTTTGGCATAATGATAATGTTACTTTATGATAATAAAGTTATAGCTAACCTTCCTTATATCTTAATAAGTTGAAGTTTCATACACTAAGTGACACTTTTTTTTCGATTTAAGATCAGAATACTAGAATATTATGCATCATTTCATCCATGTAATCGACCCATTTAGTTGAAACTAAGGTTTGGTTATTGTTGTAGACATTTCCTTTGTTCCTCGATGTCTCGAATAACTGACTACTAAAATGATATTGCTAAATGCTTAAAACGAATTGTATTGTTGCTACTTATGAAGTTGGAAAGTGTAAATTAAGCACTCATGGCTTGGAAAATAGATGGAAAAAAGGTATTGGATCACCACCAAAACTTTATGGTTTTAATCATAGGGGAAAACTAAGGCATAGCAGCTAGGAGACCACAATCAATTAGGGTGACAAAGAGTGATGCCAAAATGAGATCGATCTGTTTATAATGAATACCATATCCTTGATTCAACAAGTAGATCCAAGAAGTGTTCAAGGCAAGCATTTGAACATCACATGCTTAATAATTGTAACTGTTTGTATATTTTTTACTAATCAAAACACTTAATTGTCTTTAAACTAATTTTCTTAATATGTGTGAAATTAATTAACTTTGTTTATAAAAAGAGACTACCATTTACAATTTGCAAAATGGTATCAGAAATTCAGAATCAAGGTATATAGTAAAGTACTTAAATCCAAGCTTTCCAGTTACCTCTAGTATTCATGAATGAGATTCTGCAATTTTACATAGAGAATAAAGGAAATTAATTCCTCTCTGGTCCTGGACCATAAGTCCCAGAGAGGGGACAGTTTTTCAATATTATTAATTTATAAAAAAGTACAAATATGAACCATTGAATTTTTGTTATTGCCATGTGTCATAATTATACATATGCATTGCCCTCTCCGGTAATGGAGAGGAGCCAGACTCTGTATAAGGAAATAACTTATCTCCTCCAACCACTGAAATCATGACATGTGTCATATTTAATCATTTTCTACAAAAATATTTCTAAAACTAAACAAAACAATACATATGTCATATTTTTATTGGCTAGAGGAGATAATTTATCTCCTGGTACGAGGATATACCATACTCGGGATCAACTAACTATATATAAATTTGCAAGAAAACACTTATAGAGAGGAGCATTAAAATAAATAAACAAAGAGCCATGATATATGAGCACAAGTGAAGATATCCAAGTTCAGATTAACATGGAATGGCTTTATCAAAACAATAACTTATGTTATGTATACTATATAATATTAAGAAACACAATAACAATCACTGACAATGCAAATGAGAATGTTAATTTGCCAACACAGCAAAGCCTTTAGCTAATATTCAGTTCCCTTCTTCAATACCATATATAAGGGACATCACAGAATTTGACCAAGAAAACAGAGGATAATGATGGTCTTTGAAAGGTTACAATATGGTACAACACTGATTGGTTTTTTTGGCCTGTTTGTAGAACATCTGTTTCAAACACCAGCATTAGTTTCTTGTGTCAGCAAACTTACTAGAGGGAAATAAAATTTAGTAATTAAGAGAAGTTACACTACTTTAATTGCAATAAATAGAATTGTTGATTCAGCAACCAAAAACTGATGAATACCGAAGTAAATATTGAAAAAGAAAGGATTGAAATTACTGGAAGTGTAAATGAAGGGAACAAGCACCCAATAAGTCTTGACAAGAGTAGAGACTAACCAAAGGCAAGAAAGGTAAGGAATAAAAAAAACACCTATGAAATTCCATTTTTTGTTCATTGTTTTTTATTGTCAAAAGAATATATGATGAAATCAACTGTAATCTAAGTATATATTAGGCTAGTTTATATATTATCTATAAGAACAAGTAAAGAAGAAAAGTTTCATTCGAAGATAGCGTTGACTTAGCAGGTGTAGCTCCTCTAAAGTACATTTTGTGCTTTAGAGGTTAAAATGCATCAACCTAGACTATTGAATATGATGAATGGTTGAGAAACTTGAGGTCATTATACCTCAACAATGAATCTACATAAGAATTTGTCAAATAAGAGTTGTCATAGTGTACCTGTGATGCTGCACTGAGATCAGAACTCTTCTCAACTAAACTGTCCAGCCTCTCCCCTCGTGCAAGCACACTATCGATGGTCTTATGCTGTGTATAAGCATAGTCATCATTAAGTGAGACAGAATAATAAAAACAGTCATGACTTAACACTCTACCACATGTGTAATGTGGTTCTTAGAAATCTATGCATCAGAAAATTGTACAAAGAACCAAAACAGTCCATGCAAACTTTTGGGGGAATGAGAAAAGGACACAAACGGCCCACATAGAATTGCTAAATCAAGACTACAAAATAAATTTAGCATAGCCAAGTAAATGTATATTAATAAGAAAACCCGGCATATTTGAAAAGAAGATATTAATAGCAAATGCATTATTGATGACATGCTGACAGACATCATCTAAATCTAACATATCAGCAGCAAGACCGAAGAAGGGACAAGGTAAATACACATCACTCCCTGAAGTATTTTCCATTTTCCCTTTTCCTGTATGAACTTTATTTTGTAACATAGGTTTACTCTTTTTACCATGGTTTAAGGTGGGTTATGTGTTACAAAATAATGTTCATGTGCTGAAGGGGAAATGGATTGAACTTTGTTGGGGTATTATGTAATGTTTCCAGAGTAAATTTGCAATAGTGCATTTTATTTGGATCCATCACAGTGATGCTTGACTTGCATGATCATGGCAAAATCATCTACAGGTGTATTTGGAAATTGACGTCATTCTCATGAAAAACAGATTTTGTTTATAAAAATAAAAAGCATATCATAAACGAAATCAAAACTGAACAGACACATAACAAAAATGTCTATAACTAAAGATGTGGGCAACCATCTACTTTTTTACAAATATAAAGAAATGCATTCCCTGTCTCAGTACTTACAAGAATGATTTTTGTTTCATCCAATTCCCTCTGGATTTTCATTAACTTGTCAGCCTCTGCAGGGTCCTGAAGAGTTTACAGGAACATGTAAAAAGGGCAGTTAGAGTCAAAAGTAATCATGTGATTGTGAAGTGATTAGTAGAAAGAAAAAACTTCATAAAAGAAGTTAGAATTAGAATATTCAATAATTTTTATACAAAGATATGAACAATTCTCCTCTAGATGAAGCTAATATAATGAATAAGAGGTATTTACATGCCTGGAATTTTGTCAGAGCATCATTCAAATAGGGCCATGGTTGAGTGCTGTCAGCCTGAACAGTTCTCCATGACTCACCAAAACCTTTTTGATATTCCTCCAGCACCTGCAAAACATCATATTTGTTCACTATCTAATAAAACAAAAATTATTAATTATATGAATCACACATATTCCATGCATTATAAAAACGACTCCAATACAACAATAATAATCAAGCCTTTATCCCACTAGGTGGGGTCGGCTACATGGACCGAACGACGTCATAATGCTCTATCGTAAATCATGTTCATTGACAAAACATTGATCTCTAAGTCTATAAAACTATTCTAATATGACTTTTAATTAGTTTCATTCATTTCAATCACTTCAACTTCCTTAACATCAATAGCCAAATACTTTATCTGATTACCACAATGCTTATCCCCCTTGCCCCCCTTGCCCCCCTTGCACCACCAACGATGAATAAATTTACATACACACAGCCACTAACCAAAATAAAGACATTTGAGCCAAAGGGAGACAAATGACTTTCAGGAACTAATCATTTCAGTTGATTCAAGAATGTAATATGTATTTTCTTCAAGAAAGCATAGACAGTGCACACACACAATCACACATGACAAAAGACGTTCAACACTTCAACTAAGGTTCATGGTGTGTCAAACCACTCTTATGGTTCAGTTTGTTCATACCACGCCATTTATTTCCAGCTAAACAAATTCAGTTTATTTATAACCCAGTTCAAAACCAGTTTTTTTTTCTTTCTTATAATCAAGTTCAGAACCTGTTAGATTTTAAGACCTGTTTAAAACCTCTTTCTGGTTTAGAACAAGTCTCAAACCAGTTCTGAAACAGAACAGGTTCTAAACAGAACAGGTTCTAACCAGAACCAGTTTGAACCACAAGAAAAACCCAATATCCATCTAGAATACCAATTCTATTACCCATATAATGAAAAATTAAATCTTCTGTTCAAATACTCCCAATTGGGTGATGTCATTAATATAAATATAGCAGGAAAAAGAACACAATATAAAAATTGAATCCATTTCTGGAAAGGGTTCTAATAAGTTGATTGAAAATGGCAAATTTTGGATGGAAATATGAAGTAAAATGTAGTTGAAGTGAAAAATAGCGAAAGCTATGATGAAAGTGAACAACGATATGAACTAGTACAATGCCAAGACAGTAAACAGTGACAAAAACGGAAGCAAGATCAGCCTCTTTCAAGAGAATGATTATCAACTAAATAACTAAGACATGTGACAAAACGGAAGCAAGATCAGCCTCTTTCAAGAGAATGATTATCAACTAAATAACTAAGACATGTGATCCCTCGCATAACTACAATATCCCTAGCAATACCAAGGGCACTGCTACCTTGAACTCTCATAAACAACATATGCCTAATGTGTTTGTCTGCAAGGAAAAATGGTCCATAGTCCAGAACTCAAACAGTTAAACACAGAACTGGATGGCTCCATTTACACTCAACAAACTTAAAATGAAGCAAACAACAAATGCAATGAAGAAATTTTGTTGTCATGTGTCAATTTTTATATCTTCTGTCCATGTAATAACATGCACGAAACTACCATGAGAATGGTCCCAAACATGACAAGTTCATGTAATATATAATAACACTGAAGCAAGCAACCGTCTCACCTGATTGAGAAGAGAAAATGAGCTTCGAATTGGGTAGTGGTCATCCATAAATCCCACAGCACAAAGGCCATTTGTGTTGTAAGCATGCACCTTGTACTCTGCAAAAGGAAACAAAAAAATTATCAAATATCCACAAAAACAACCAAGCCTTAATCCCACTAGGTGGGATCAGCTACATGGACCGTACAACACCATAATGCACTATCACAAATCACTTTCATTCACAAAGCATTGATCTCTAAATATTTCATAATCCTTTCGCCTATTTTTTTTCTCGGTCTCCCTCTTCTCTAGAAATTAGTCTAACATTCATTTGATCTATTTTCAGGGCTTCTAACTGTTTCCTTCAACATGTTCAAACCACCTAAGGCTCAATTATACTATCTTTTTTACAATAGGAGAAACTCCAACTTTCTGCTGAATCCATTCATTTCAAACCCTATCAAAAAGAGGTAAAAATTATCTATCAACTAAAATGTAACAATTTTTTTCTTCTAATCCAACACGCAGTATCTAGAAATCCCTCTAAACTCTAACTAATTCGATTCCAGCCTGAGAAAACCATTTAAGATGCCAAACACCGAAACCCTGTTTTGGAGAGCTCAGAATCCTTAATTCAAATATGATTATTACAAATCAAAACAATTATTCCTAATTATCATTATTATTTATTAAATAAAATGTACGAATACATAATATTGAACCTAGATGAATTAAAACGAAAAATAAATAACACATAAAAACCAAATATAATGAAGAAAATAACAGAAGGTGATAAATAGATAAAAAAGAAAATATAATAAACCTTCGTGCTGAACAGATTGACGCTGACCCGTAGGGGTTCGTTTCGCGACGGTTCGAGCAACGAAAACAATGAATTCTCTAACGCTAGAACGTTGAAAGTAACCGAAGTGATTTAGATCGGAAGCGTTAGCGAGAATCACTGGATCTGAACCATCACCACCATTGCATTTAAGCACCAACAACGCTGTGATCTTCATCTCTTCTCTATATTCCTAATTCCTCTTTCTCTTTTGAATTCTCTTTCTTCGTTTCTTCTCTCTTTTCTTATTTTGATTCGCAAATCTGAAATGTAATGGACTATTGTTTGTTGTTATCTGGTGCGAGAGTGTGTACCGTGGAACTCATGAGGTGGAACCGTCATTAGGGTCCACGTCCCTATTGGACATAATTTATGATTAAAGTTATTATACTCAATTAGAAAATAAATATAAAAATTTATCTAAATTTGTCGTGAGTTCATGGGTTCGAATCGTGGAAGACTCTTCTTTACGAAGAATAAAATACTATAGAAGTATTTAAGCTTCTAGGTGGCACACTTAGTATATGCATGGGCTTAGGATCGCATGTCAGAATTGATGTGTTACAATACGCATCATAGGAGGTTTGTCCGTCAGTACCAGTGTAATGGTATTTTTGTTTTTAATAAATACTCATTTTAGTCTGTCATATTTTTTTATATTATTAGTTTGATCCTCAAAAAATGAAAAACCTGAAATGGTCGCCAAAAATATCAAATGGGGTCAAATTTGTGTTTTAGCATATTTTACAATATCTAATTGAGACTAATTTAACCCTAAAAATGACTAATTTGAGACAACATTTAAAAAAATTTGGAACCAGTTTGAGTTAAATTAGTGCCTTCTAGCATCCTTTACAACATATGATGGAGATTGATTTAACTTTAAAAAATAACTAATTTGACCCAACATTTGAAATTTTTTAGAACCATTTTGAGTTTTTCAATTTTTGAGAGACTAAATTTATAAGGTTGAAAACACAACGGACTGAAATGTATATTTACTCTTTTGTTTTTGTCCATGAATATTGAAAAATGATATTCCTCCCCATCATTTTTTTTGATGTAAAGTGTTGAGCTGAGAGATAAGAAATAGCCAACCTAATAATTACTAATGATGTGATGCAATGAAAATATATGTAAAAAGAAGAGTAAATACTCATTTTAGTCATTTATATGTTTTGATCATGTCTTAAAAATTGAAAAATCTAAAATGGTATGCAAAATTTTCAAATTAGTCCCTACAAGTATGATAAAATTTGCTAAAATGATTAATTTGATCCACATTTGAATTTTTTAGAATTAGTATGGTCGAAAAAATAGTTCCTATTTATCGGTTAACAAAATATATGTAAAAAAAACAAGTTTTGGTAGACCTCTCTCTTGAATTTTGGTTAGGTCAAAATGTAATAATTCAGTTTAGTAGTCTGTTACAATCAGACTATGTTCTTATTTGTAGAATTACAAATTTTGTTTTATTTTGCATTCTCTTGTTTTCTGGCTCCAAAATCAGAAATTTTGTTTTATGCTTTTCTTTACAAATAAAATATTGCAATGGTTATTGGATCATGGATTGCGAAATGCTTTTCTTTCCTCTAAATGATATTCCAAAACAACTAAGTAGTTGTTGATCTGTGCCCCACAAACTCATATGTATATTATATTGCAGAATATCATCTATATATGTGTCATCAATTGCAATTAAATTTGCAGAACATTTATATATATATATATTGTTTATATTGTTGTGCCATTGTAATTTGAATGTAATTATTACATTTGTATATTATTTTTTTAATTATAGATTGGGCGACTCCAAATCTGCTTGGCTCATGTTCACAACAGATAAGACATAATATTTCATACCTTATTTAAATATGGTCATGTTCATTTCCACCTTAATTTAAGCGAACATTACATGAATATAGATATGATGACCCAAATTATCAATACTAATTTCCATTGTCAACTATGTTGACCAAATGTGGATCTATAGTCGGCGGCTCTGCCCGCGCTGCTAATAGGCGAATGGAGCATGATTGAGGCTTAATTTTTTCACAGGAAGAGAAGATGCACAAATTTTGATGTTTTTCTATCGCTTTTAGGGTATGTTTGTGAGTTGAAATTTAGAAGGGAAGGAAGTAGGGGTGGCAAAATTATCCATAATCCAAAATCTATCCAAATCCATCCGTTAGAATTAATGGATTTAAATGGATAATGTTGATAATGGATGGATTCAAATCCATCCATTATATCTAATAGATATCCATGGGTATATCCATTTGGATGTATACACAATCCATCCAAAAAAATAAAAATAAAAACAATTTTTTTTCAATTAATTCAATATTAATATAAAAAGTCTCTCACAAGCACAATTCCACACATTTTACAAAATTTGAAAATTGCAATTGTGATTTTAAAAAGTGCTTATCAAAAAAGTATAAACGATTTCGGCCTTAGTGCTTTACCGCAACATCTTAATGCAAAGTATAAATATATCATTTTTTTATTGACTAATGTGATAATATAATAAGAAAATGAAATATTTCAGGATGATGAACTGTTGCATATAACTTATGGAAGTCTCAATTATTAGGAGTGTAAGCGGTTCCAGTTTCAACCTGAAACCGATGAAACCGAACCAAACCATAAAATGCGGTTCGGTTCAGTTCAGCTCTGCGGTTCGGTTCCGTGGTTTGGTTCAGTTTTTTTTATTTAGAACCATTTCAGTTTGGTTCGGTTCACGGTCTTATAATTTTGGAACCGTTAGAACCAAACCGCATATTAAAAAATAATTTTATTTTATATTTGAATGGTTAAGCTTTAAAGTTAAGCGATAAAATATGGTTAAGAATTTAGAATTATTAATACATATAGGCTATAAATAAGACACAAATAGAAAAAATTAATTAGCAAATAAACCTAAATATTTATTATCTCTATTATCCATTGAGAAGATAGAAAGAAAACTAAAAAACTAGTATACATTTTATCAATATTCATAAATGAAATTAATTAAATAAAGAAATTAAGGAACTAAAAGAAAATAAAGAAAGAACTTGAGGATATTACTAATGATGTGGAGTATTAGGTGTTACTATTGGGCTAAAATATTAGTACCAAGTTTGTCATTCTTAAATTTTGTTGGACATTGTCGAAGATTTTGTGGACTAAAATTTCAAGTTTGTAGTGCGTTGAGATGTTGAATTATTATTGTTTTACTAGAAAGAGTATTAAATACTTTAATATTGATGTGTTTAGTATTCATTTAGTTGATTATATACCTTGCAAATTTTGTTCATCTATTTCTTAAAGTATTTTCTTTAAATAAGTTAAAAAACTGAACCGTTAATGAATGGTTCAGTTTGGTGCCTAAATAAAATTTGCGGTTAATCGAGTAAAACCGAACCGTATCTTTGTGTTAAGTTCGGTCACTAAATTGAGTCAAAAATCGAACCGAACTTTTACACCCATACCAATTATGTTGCACCAGATATTCTTGTCAATAAGAGTGCTTATAAAAAAACTTCACAAATTCACTTTTTTAAAAGTGCTTATCAAAAAAATAATTTTTAAAAGTGTTTGTTAAGAAAATTATTTTTTAAAATATGTTTTAAAAAAAATCACTTTTTAAGAATAATTTAAAAAAAAACACTTTTTAAATTTTTTTAAAAAATAATTTTTAATTTTTTTTAAAATTGATATTTCAAAATGATTCATTAAATAATAATTTTAAAAGAACTTTTTTTCTTCAAATTGCTTTATTAAAATTGTTTTGTTCAAGTTAAAAATGGGTTGAATATTATTCCATCCAATCCATTAAAAGAGATACACATATAGAATGGATGGATTGGAATCCATTAGATGGATGGATTGGATAATTTAAAAATGTGATGTAATAGTTTATATGGATTGATGAATAGTTTTCTATCCACCCATTATGATCCAAATCCAAATTTATCCAAACTCATCCAATTGCCACCTCTAGAAGAAAGAATTGAGAGACATGAAATACATTTGTGAGATAACTCTGAAGTTTTTCTTTTCCTTCTAAAACTCAATTCGCAAATGAATGTATTTTCCTTCTATTCATAGGGGTTTTCAACACATGTATTTTTTTTTACATCTCATCATTATTAAGTTAATAATTACTCAATAAATCATTTAAAATTCATTAAGTTGTTTAAAATCCTTTTATTTCTATGTAAAAACTAAAACAAAAATTGAGTAGGAAATTTGATTTTGAAATGGCAAATCAGCATTTTTGAGCCAATAATTATAATTTAAGTCAGAATACATTTGCTCTCATTGTTGAGTCTTTTATTTATAAATAAAATGAAAATTGAGTAGGAAATTTGAAATAAAATCAGAATACATTTACTCTCATTGATTTAATCCAATTGATTTGCATTATTATAAAATTATCATATTTACATCAAAATTATATTTAATTTGTTTGATTTATTTTTAAATTGTGATCCTTAATTTATTGTTGTTACAAATTTTGATAAAATAAATTCTGCAATGATTTAAGTTTTTTTAAATTGGTCACATGTTTTATTATGTATTTTTAGCCTTTATTTTATTTATTAAAAGTATGTGAGGATAATATGCCTGATAAAATTAGGTGATCAAAATTTTTTTTAATCACATTTTTTGATCACTTGTAATCTCTAGGGATGGCAAAAAAACCCGTACCCGCGGGTAAAACCCGTACGGGCACGGGTACGGGTCACAAACGGGTACTCGAGGGTATTATAAACAGGTTTTTAAAAATACCCGTAGTACATACGGGCGGGTACGGGTATTATGGTACCCGTACCCGCGGGCATCTGTTATTTAGATGATTAATATATTATATTTAATTAAAATAAAAAATACATTATTCTAACATTTATTACACTATGTATATTTTTTCCTTTTACTTTGTTTACATATTTTAATGAGTTTGGTGGTGAAACACCCTACAAATATTATTACATGTATAGAAAGTATAGAAACACACATGTTTTACAAAGAAAATATATATTTTTTGTTAAAAAATGAGAACAAAAAATCACACAAATGGAAACCGCCAATAAATTTAGCATTTTAGCAAAATATTTAATCAAAATGTACAAAAATAATTAAGTTTCATGTTATTTGAAACACAATAGAAGTAAAAAAATTAAAAATTATTTATAATAGAGGAAACCCGCGGGTACCCATTCTACCCGGGGTACCCAGAACTACCCGTAAATACCCGCTCACGGTTACCCGTACGGGTACGGGCTGGTATGGGTATTACTCTTCTATTTTAAAACGGGTAGCGGGTAGCTACTATCCGTGCCCGCCCGTGCCCGTTGTCATCCCTATTAATCTCCTTTATGAAGCTTGAAGTTCGAAGGTAGTGAACTTTTAACACATAAAGTAAAAAAGTTGTATGGAAGTCATAAATTTGAAATTCTTTTTTAGTTTTGTTTAGCAAAGAATTGTATACCTAATTCATAAGAGTGCTAACCCAGTATAAACAATGGGCTCAAAGCCAAGATTTTGATTACTTTCCGAACTTACCCTTATAACATATTCTAAAAGTCACCAAGAATTATGTTTTGTGTTCAATTAAAATTTAGTATGGGAACATCATTAAATATGTTAACCATGGGCTGGGATCCTCTCTGATATTGGAGGGTCCAATACTGGAATGTGAGACCCAGATTTAATTTTATCATTTATAATATTTTTTGTTTAAAAATATTTTGAAATCTAATCATTCAAATTCTTTTAAAGCCACATGTCATAATTTTATGTGGTACTAGACCCTCCAGTAATGGAGAGGATCCATTTTCGTTAACCATGAACAAGGATCCTCTCCATTAATGGAGAGACAAATATATGATTTTACATGTGTTTTCAATGACAAAATGTTATTTCATTGCATATAAAAGGATAAAAATGTCTTATCATGTTATTGTTTTCTTTGTTTTTGTAGTACTTGTCTCTCCATTAATGGAGATGATCTTAACAATGTGTTGCATACATGTCATTGTAGGGTATGAGCTTATTGAACAATGATCATTTCCATTAATGGAGAGGCAAGTGGTTGTTGCACACATGTCATTGTAGGGTATGAGCTTATTGAACAAGGATAAAAGTGTTATTACATATTATTTTGTGTGTTATTATGTGATATTTGCCTCTCCATTAATGGAGATGATCCTTACTCGAGCTTATTATCACTGTGTCCACAGCACCCAAAAGAGCCTTTATTATACTGCCTTACCTTACCCCTCCTATGACCTATCTATTGGATATGCTGGACATGCGGCCTCATGTCATAGGCCATTGGATTCAACACATAGTATATGTAGTAATTGGTACCAATATCACATATCAAGACCTTGGACAAACATATGTGAGAAAAACTTGAATTGTTGGGAATATAGTGCAATATTTATTTGAACAAACAAATAGTTGATAGATATGCACGTAAAACCTCTAAAGTGTGTGTTACCACACTAACCTTTAGGTTCGATTCGCCCCCACCAATTTAAGTATATTGGATGCAAATGGGATGAACAGTGAATCCCCTTCAGAATAATTTGGAAAACCTTGATATGTTTTGCACAAACACAATAAGTGTAACTTTTAATAATATTTTACAAACTTATGTTTTCTACACTTCTCTCATGCATTAGAGAAATGGAGGATAATTTCTTAGATTGGAAAATTTGGAAATATCTCTCACAATCCCCCACCATTTTCAAAATATAAGAAATCTCAAAAATCTGGAAATATTATGGTTTCAGATAATGGTATCTTACAATTTAATCATTACTTAGTAAGTTATGAGTTCCACTTACTCCGAATAAAATTGGTAGACAAGCTTTGAATCAACTATTTATTAGAATAAGCGTGCACAACTCACACATGAAATCTCGGTACTCTTGAAAGAATTATAAATATGACACATTTGATAAGGCCTTGTGTCACATACCCTTTTCATGAGAATTTAAGAGTCAAGCCCTTTAACTTTATGAAGCAGCCCAACTTCATTCTCATATAGGTAGACTATATTAGAAATGCACCCATAATAAGCATTCCAGCAAATTCTTGCTATATGTCCATTAAGAGTAAAACTCAACCTTCCAACTTTGTCCTTATGGTCCAAGTACTTTTACCACTTGGGATGTGTCTATAGTCAAGTACTTGCAATCACTCTATAGTGTTTTTCATCATTGAACTCAAAACTTGATGCTACTCAAGTGTGAGTTGAGTTAACAATATTGGTGACCAATTAGACATGAGCTTGAGTTTTATCCCCAATGATGTTTTTCAACACCATATCTTTTGTTAGACCTTTTGTCAAAAAGATTCTTTTCAGTTCTAATGAACAATATGGAGATTACTCCATTTGCAATTAATTCCATACATAATTATGCCTTAAACCAATATGTGTAGATATTCCATTATACACTTAGTTATATGCTTTTGAATGTGTAAAGTGATTATACAATGTATAGATACTTATGTCATTTGCTTTGGTCAAATATGTATCTCATACAATAAGTTTCTTAGTCATTCAACTTCTTTGCTATTTTCAGTCAGAGCAATAAATTATGCACTCATGGTGGAGTCGACTATGCAACTTTGTTTCTTTGAACCCCAAGAAATTGCACCTCCACCAAGGGTGAAGATCCATCACCCACTTGTGGAAGCATGATCTTCATCATATGTCACCCAACTAGTATATGTATATTCTTCCAAAAGCTTGATTATACTTGCATGGATATATACATACTAACATGCAACATTTACTATGAACACTATTCAAAAGATGTCACTTTAACAAATTTTGCTTTAATTAGTTCATTTTAGATGTTGAATAATTTTATAATAGGCAAGAGATACTCAACTTATTTGAATTTTGATTAAAAACTTAATTCAAAACAATATTAATTTTATACTATATATCAATGATGCAGTAGTAAATAATAGCATTGAAGTTATAGCCTGATTATCTTTTACTTCACTTGAATTCTTTTCCTTGTTCTTCTTTTTCAAAGATTAAATATTATTGTTTCAACAATATAATAGATTAAATATTATTGTTTCAATTATTTGTGATTACAAATTGGCACCATTTTTGTCCTCTCACATGGTGGAGGTTTTGCAAATCATGATGAACACTTTGTTTTGTAATATTATTTGTGTCAATGGTGCAAACTTAACAATATGCTTTTATTTAAAATTAACAAGACAATAATTTAAATTGTGAAACCCCCATCAGCAGTTATAATTTGTCCATTGATGTATGATGCAGCTGGAAGACAAAGAAAAGCAACCAATGAAGATATCTCTTTAGGTTCTCCAATATGACCAACTGGTGTCTTAGCCTTCAATTCATCCACAACACTATGTGTTCCAGTAGCATTCTATAACACAAGATAAATAATATCTATATTATGAGCCCGAATGCAAAATTAATAACAGGATACGAAACAATGTTGTGAAACTCGGATTGTACATCAAATTGGAACATGTTCCGTATTAAGTTTAATCGGTTCAAACAGTTAAATCGTTTGGTCGAATCATGTGATTTTATATATAATTAATCATTTTTATCTATAAATATATAATTATATATAAATACAAAATTTTATGTAATTAATAATTATGTATAATTATATTGAAGAAATATCTCACTGTTATTTTGGATCGGAATAAAACAAATAATATTTGAATAGTTTTCATTTTTTTTAAATTTTAAGGGAAACGTCTTGTTTACTTCCTGGATTATTGGGCTTAATTAGGTTTAACACAGTCAGATCAGAATTTCTCGGGTTGAAAATGGTCCAACCCCTCATTCGATTAAGACTATAAAGCAGAGTTGTTTTCAAAGTCGATCAGAGATCGAACTGGTCCGACCATCAAGTCTAGTCTCGTTCTCACAACACTTATGAAATATGTAATACATGCTTAATATTTATTCATGGGCCTCCAAGGGAAAGTAATAGATGTTAGGATAATTGGGCATAACTACCTCTTTTTGGGGTGACTTTGGCCCGGTTGGGACTTAATTAGAACACGTTATTCTAGAGCATTGCTACATCCTCCTACTAATCCCCTTACCCACAAAAAAGTGACACATGTCACTTGTAAACCAATCATTAATAATTAAAATATCTTATTGTGACACATGTCATCTTCTTGTGGGTATGAAGATATAGTAGGAGGATATAGTAGGAGGATATATCATTTTCCATTATTCTAACAAAAAAATGAGGAATGGAATTCAATGTTGACATGCTTAGATAAACTTAAATGAAAAAAATGCATACCAAGAAATTATCCAAAAGGAAAGTCTTAACATATCCAGGTGCTACAGCATTTGCACGAATATTATCCTTTGCCCATTCCAAAGCCAAATTCTTGGTAAATTGATTCATTGCTCCTGAATAAAATTATATATAATAATTGATTAATTATACACTTAGGGTCATTTAACTTAAACTTATCACTCTAGATTCCAATTTATAAGTAATGATGAAAATGAATTAAAAATACCTTTAGATGCAGCATAGACAGATAGAAGAGGAAAAGCTTTGAAACTTGAAATTGAAGAAATGAATACTATGCTTCCATACCCAGATGCTTTAAGAAATGGGTATGCAAGTTGACATAAATGGTAACCAGACTCAAAATTTGTACCCATTATAGTTGCTATGTCACACCACTATGATCTAGGATGTTCTTAGGTGTTGCTATAGCTGCATTATTTACCTAATAGAAAAAAAATTGTTAGAAAAAAATTCTAAAAGTTTATTTGGGTGATGATATCTATAAGAGTGTAATATTCATGTATTGACATCGTAAAAATTTATGAATGAAAATGAATAGTGGTTAATGTAATGACAATATAAAATTGGCACGTGGGTTGCCGCATAAGCTTCTAATCTTAGCTGTTAATTTTAATGTGAACACTAAAAACTTTCTGCACCTTTGTGAATTTGGATGAGGCATCATATTAAAGGAGGATAAGGATCTGTTGTCCTAAACCTTGTCTCAAACCTTGTCCGAGACCAATCCTATTATGGCACGCCAATTAAAAAAATTAAATATTCATAATTTTATCAATTTTGTTTCATTGTGATTGGCCAAATATATGGTTAGAGAGATGGTTAGGAACAACAGATCCCTATGCATTAGAGGAGAAAACAAGTTTGGAATCAAATATGGTTATGTAATGTTGTGCATGATTAGCAATTATTAAAGTATGATGCCTAATATTTTAATGCAATTGATGTAGGTGTTTATTTTATTTTAATTTACATTTTTAAATTCCAAAATACAATCAGTGAGATTTTTTTTACTATTTTACATTTTTAAAGTATGATGTTTATTAGATTTCTTTAAAATTGATCGTTGTGATGTGAAATAATTTAAATGGACCAACAATTCCTAAAATTATTGAGTATGATGCCTAATATTTTAATACAATTGAAAATGAAGGTGTTTATTTTATTTTATTTTACATTTTTAAAATCCAAAATACAACCAATGAGTTCTTTTAGACCGTTGCATTTTTAAAGACAATAAAGTGCATTTGACATACCTATCTATTGGGAGTGATTCTTAACATATAAAATGATATAATATATATATTTAATCATGTATATGTGATGAAAAATTAGAGAATCAACGATTTTCAAACAAAAAGATTTTATTACTCTATACACAATTGAATAGAGATATATACAAACATTATAAGTGAGTGATCATGTGTCGAGTCATGTTTGTCCCTTACTTAGCTCTAAATATTGTTTGTGTCTAATTTTTTAACCTGAACTCGACTCTAGACCGGATGAAGCCTGATCCTATTCAGGCCTGATTATGACCGACTCAAACTGAGTGAGCGAGTAAGAGTACACAGTGCTTGGATTTAAATATGCACCTTAACTTATTATATATAACTTCTCTCTAGTTTGAAGCCTTTTATCTCTATCCACATTTTTTCTCAACAATTGTTTCTCTCTAAATTTTTTTTAAGTATTCTAAACCTATATATATATATATATATATATATATATATATATATATATATATATATATATATATATATATATATATATATATATATATATATATATATATATATATATATATATATATATATATATATATATATATATATATATATATATATATATATAGGTTTAGAATACTTAAAAAAAATTTAGAGAGAAACAATTGTTGAGAAAAAATGTGGATAGAGATAAAAGGCTTCAAACTAGAGAGAAGTTATATATAATAAGTTAAGGTGCATATTTAAATCCAAGCACTGTGTACTTAGAAATAAGGCACTCGTAGACTTATTCAAATTAACTTCTTTAAATAAGGCTTTACTTTAATTTTTCAAACCACAAACAAAATCTTCCTTTAATTTTAGTAACTTATGATAAAATTCTATGACTTTTTCTAGATAGAATTGTAGCATTATTCATCGAAGTATCCAAATACAGTTGAAACCAAAATTAGATTGATAAAAAGGGAATGAAGTATCTCGTGGTATAAGGAGATAAGTTATCTCCTTTTGCCAGTGAAATCATGACATGTGTCATGTTTCATCATTTTTTATAAAACTATTTTTTTAAATAAACAAAATAGCACACATATCATATTTTTACTGACTAGAGGAAATAAGTTATATCCTGATATGATGAGATATATTATTCTCTTCATAAAATCTAATGTATATGGAGAATATATAAAAGTATGTTATTTGCTTACTAGAATGTTGAGTTTTCCATGAAAAATGGAGGCAACAGTTTCCATTAAATTTTGACGTTGGTGACTATAAAGAACATCACATATTGATCCTGTAACATTAAATCCTTTGTCTTTCCACTCTTTTAAACATTTATCAATATCTGTTTGGTTACGTGCACATATATGAACAGCTGCTCCAAATTCTGCTAACTCTTCCACAATTGCATGACTAATAATAATCACAATCAATACAAAAAAGTGATTAATTAAGAAATTAAAATCAAAAGTAGAAATTGTTTGCAACAATTATAGATAAGATAACAAACCCAATGCCTCTAGTTCCTCCTGTTACTAGAGCTGTCATGCCATGCAGTGACCATCTTTTGTCTTTGAAGTTCAACTTTCTCTCTCCCATTTTAATCACTTCTAATGCAAAAGCATAAGCTATATATATGAGTGTTAAAATCAATCCACTACAGTGTAAAGATTTATACGCAGTCAGTTTATCATTCATACTTTATTTGAATTACTTTTTTTTTTTTGAAGAGTTAATAATAATTGAAAATAAATGATGAAGGATACAATGACAATGTAAAAAACTCTTATGCTATCGTTAATGTATATATCCTTTTCTATATATATGTGGTTTAAAATGCAGTAGAGAAGTTGTGGTTCTAAGTTCAGTATCTCTTATCTACAGAAGATATTTTCATATAACACCGACAAATTGTTAGTTCGCTACAGTTTGTAAGTGTATAATAGAGTTTGCCCCTAACTTCACTTGTAAGGATGAAATATAGGTAAGACTCCGTGAAGAGTAAAGGTGGAAACAGGCCAGGTCGTCTATCAGGGGCCTATTATCTGGTCTATAATAGGTTAGGTCAGGCCAGACTTTTTTCACGAAAAGGCCAGACTCAGGCTTTCTAAAAAGCATGTTTAGCTTAACATGCCAGGCTTTAAGCCACCTAAAATGCCTATAAAGCCTAACAGACCGACATATTTAGTTATATTATATAAGAATGTTGAAATTATACTATTTTAATATAAGCAATATTATTATATATGTGTAATATTAATATAAAAATGTATAAAAAAATATAATTTAATTATTAGAATTAGATGGGCCTAACTAAAAATAAGCCTATAAGTCTATTAAAATGTAGACATGGTAGCTTATATCACGAGCATATAGTATAATAGGCCTTTAAACAGGCTAACAGGCCAGGCCATGCTTTTAAACAGGTCAGACCTAGGCTTTGAATTTTTTTTAAACAGGCTAACAGACCAGACCCAGACTCCTATGTGCTATATAGGCTAGGCCTGTTTAAGGCAAAGTCAGACCTGACCTGACCTGTTTTCACCCTTAGTGAAGAGGGGGACTTAAGAAATAGAGTATACGAGGTTGTGGGTTCGATTCTCATCATCAACAAAAAGGGAAATTATAAAGTGGTTTGATAGTCGGGGTGAAAAAAGTTGAGGTAGAGTCTCATGTATAACAAAATACTAACATGCCCATAAAAAAAAGATGAAATTATAGGTATTATGCATTTTGTTTTGTGTTAATAGAGATTGGGATTTATCCTTAAAATTGAATATTTTCACCAGCTTTTCTTTCTCTCTTATATCTACCGTATTCATCTTCATCATTTGTCAATCTTTATTGTTTTCATCACTATAATACTCTAAATTCAAATGAAAAAAAACAAGACTTTCAGAAAAGATATGCAACTATATATAACTTGATATATTCCTACAAAATCCTAACAATATTATGACGAAGGTTTAAATTTGACAAATATTATAAAGATATAGGATTAAATTGACACATCTTTTTTTTGCTTAAATGTGATTTTAATCCCTGGAAATATAAGCAATTTTGAGGGCTAAATTAAATAAGATAAGGTATCAAAATTATAATTTAACCTAAGATTTAACGTAATACGACAAGTTAATTGCTTAAGCAATAAACTTTACGTCTTATTGTGCAAAACTTTCCCCCTTCTCTTTTATCTCCAAATTTCTAATAATGCTTCAATAAGTTGTCTCAAGAAAGATTTCTCAAATAACACGCTTGCTAAATTTCTATAATATTGTAGAAAATGGAAATTTAACAGCAATAATTTTTTTTTTTTTTTTTGAAAAAACGTTGTTGAATTTGCTATATACAACATCATTTGCCTCAAAAAGCATTGTCACATATTATAAATCTACGATGTTTACTTGGGCAACAACTACGATTTCTTAAGCAAACATTGTTGATTCTCTATCGTTTTCATTATGCCCACGATATTTTACCACTTTAAAAACCTACTTTAATTTAATACAATTATATTAACATTAGTGTTTGTTACATCAACACAACAAACAATTCCATTATATAAAAAACATCACTAAAACAATAGTATCATTATATTATATAACAAACATAGCCAAAACAATACAATTGTATAGAAGATCCGGAACTACTATCGAAAATCCAGCTATTGTTACTTTGTCTACGCTTTTCCTTTACAATTATAAAATGCCAATCATAAATTCATACAATAGTGACAAAAATAATGCTAATTTATTTAATTATACAATATGGAAGACATAGTTAACTCATTCTTCTCTTATTTGTGTACTCATATCCTCATGTATGTCAAGCATTTGACATCACATAATGTCGTTGATAGCATGTTGTTTTAGCATTATACAATATATTCTCATTTATAAAGTATATCACATAATAATCGCAATCATTCGAATTGTTTTAGAATGATCATTATAATTAAAACCAAAATAAAATTATTTTTTAACGCTTTAATTATATACATTTGCTTGAAGTTTGTGCAAATACTCTAATTGAATTCATTTGATACTGTTTGAAGTAGCTTTAATTTGGAGTGAATTTTTGTTATGTAAATTTGTAGACCCTATAAAAGAGATAGTAGTAAACTTTATTATCCAAATAATAATATATTTCTTTACTGTAAGAACTTAATAGGTATAAAATTTTATAGTTCAAACACAATACTTGCCTAGTGAGTATTTCATTCATGTTGAGGTACTTATTCGTATTGTCATCAACCAATAAATTTAAATAGTATATTTTTTTTTTCAATGAGATTAGTGATGATAAAAACCAATAATACCTACAAAAATATTGAGTTAGCAAATGATAAGCATATCAAATTTTATACAATATAAATTTTGTTTAATTTACAACAAAAATTCTCACCCAATATTATTAGGTGAAAGAAATAATTATTTATATGTATTTTCTTAAACAATATCACTATATATTCCACTTGTCTCCCTTTTTCCATCAAGGGTTCTATCATTTATTAAAAAGGATATTCTTTACGTGAATAAGAACACCACTAGCTTTTGTTTTTTCACAAAATTTTCAGATAAATGCATAAAAAATAAATATACTAATTAATTACCAGCACTATAATAACACTAATGTTGAAATGAAAAATCTAAAATAGAAAAAATTAAAGTTATTAACACCAGCGCTATAATAAAACCTCCTCTGTCTTTTCTTTTATCTATACTATATATTTGTTTGGGTGTGTTGTAGTTACACTATGAATATATATTTATAGATATATAGACTAGAAGAACTTAAGCTATAGTTAAGTATTTTGTTTATATGGAATTAATGACTCTAATATAAGAAAAATCCTTGGTATTTGTGAATTGGATTTTTAGAAGTCACATTTTATGAAAAACATTCATGAATAATTCATTTTTCACATATGATGTTTCTATAATTAACATTGATAAGATTATATTAGTGGTTTTGTAAAGTTTCATAATTCAAAAGATATAAATATATAGGTCATAGTTTTGAGCTTTGATGTTATGAATGCAATGGCCAGTTTTTTTAGTTGAGATAATATTGGATATTTCTACATGCTAAATTTGGCAGTTAAAAGGTTTTAATTTTACATTGATTTATTTGAGATTAGCTTTCTATAATTTTCATCATATTTTTGTAATAAAGTCTAAAGTCATAAGTTCTTAGTTGCAAAACCGGAGTATTATAATAGTATCACCAATGTTAAAATGAAAAGGTCTAAAATATAAAAATTAAAGTATCTCATGTATATGCAAATAACATAGGAACTTAACTATTCATGCTAAACAATTTCGTTGGGTTCAATTAAACAAAGGGAATCTTATGTGCTACACCCAAAGATAACCTCATCATCATTATATTAATTTCAATATTACCTCTCATGCGGTGTATAAAATTCGGCTCGAACCGGCCGATCTGACCGGTTTAACTATGAACCAGACATCTAATCGGTCCAAATCTCTTAATCAGTTTTGTATCAAATCGGGTTGACTTGGTCAGTTTAAGTCTAAAACTAGTGACTTGGGTGCCCAGACCGGTTGAATGGCCGAGTCAATCAAAAAATGTTTTCTTTTAAAAACAACCAAATTGTTGTCGTTTTCAATGTAAAAACAAGTACTTTTAACTTATTTGTAGTTATGTTTGTCATTAGTTAGTTTACATTATAACAAAATCTTCATTGTTTAATTAAATTTTAAAGTTATTGTATGTTTTTGTTGCAGTTAAAACATAATTCATATGTTGCTTGATGATGTTATCAACTTACTTGTGTCATTTTATAGTAGTAAAATGTTCTTTTCTTGTTGTTTAATTATGCATGATAATTTTTTAAAATTTTGAGTATACCATTATTAAATATTGTTACGTAATATTATGAAATATTTAGAATTTTAATGCAAACTGAGTTAATCGGTCCAACCATTGACCCACTGATTGAACCAATGACTTATTGACCCAATACCCTGACTGATTCATTGACCGATCCGAGTTTAATAACAATGCTCATATGCCTTCTAAATTCATCTTTAAGAAGATTGCAAAATTTGCACCTCTTAAGTTTTCACGTACCTAGACCATATATCCTACTTTGTTCCTATGTAGGGTAATAATCGGCTCATAACTAGGATTGATTTTTTTAGACTTCATTTTGGATGTTTTTTCAGTACTTGGACAGATGATTTCCCTTTGTCCCTTGTAGGAGGAGGTCATTGATGCCTTTGTTTCTTGAAACCTTTTTTCAATCACTTTAGTTTTTCCATGTACGTGAATTTGAGTTAATACTTAGTTATCGATCAATTAATATAAAAATAATGAGTAACTAATGTATTATGCAAAAATCCTATTGACATACCTTAGGATCTACAAAAAAAAATTTATTTTGATGAATTTTCATTTTGTTGAAGACTTAATATTTTGAAAATAGTTTAAATTTAAAAATTTATATGAACAATTGAGTTTTCATGAATACTCTTCAATGTTAGAAAGAGTTGTTGAATTTGAATTATTGAAATTGTATTTTTGAATCTGGTGGTGCACACACCCAACTATCCAATAACCTATATGGTTAAGTAAAAAAATTAGGAATTCATTGATAATGTTGGAAACCTACGAATACCCGCTGTATCGAATGGTGAATAGAAAAGCCCAAGAAAAACTTGTGCGCAGTTACCTATAAGTATGTAAATGATTGTGATTTAAATTTGTGAAACTGACGGACCGAACCAAACCAAACCACAAAACATGGTTCTGTTCAGTTTCTCTTTTAAAGGAACTGTTTAAGTTCGGTTTACGGTTTTGAATCTATAGGAATCGTTCGAACCAAACCGTATAGTAAAGAAATAGATACTATGAAATAATGTTGTACTATTATTTGAATTCTTCAGTCAATTTTGTGGTTTAAATTACCAATTGTGTGTGAATTTTACTATTATGTATGTTACTAAATTGTTATACATGTTAGTGTTATGTATATTTTTTTAATACATTTTCTTCTTACATATGTTAGTGTTATATATGTTACTACTTACTTAAGTTATTATATATATGTGCCACTTTCTCAATATGTTATGATTTGGAACCTATCTTCTAATTTTTTGTGGTATTTGGTTCGAAACAAGCATATATCATAAATTGTTATGTTATTGTTATACATGTAACTAATTGTGAAGTGTATTGATATATATATGCTACTATTATTTATGTTACTAATTGATATATATGTTAATTTGTATGTCAGACTAAGTATCATATATGTTATTTATTATGGATTTTAATAATAGTAGTATTTTTCCTTCTATGGATAAACAATGCCTCATGAAATATGTTTGAACCTAACTTTCAATTAATGCATATTTTTTTATAAAAAAGTAGAAGCCATTAATGACCGGTTTGGTTCCTATAATAATATTAACAGATAATTGAATTGAACTAAACCATATCTTTGTGTTCGGTTTGGCCACTGAACTATACTAAAAATCGAACATAATATTTACACCATTAGGTACCCACACGGGTACGGGTGACGCTTTGAGATTTCAAAACGGATATCGGGTAGCTACTATTGTGCTTGTTATCATCCTTAAGTTTATATAACACATAAATATATAGTAATCTAACCCAACTGATTTAAATAAACACAAGTTCATAACTTGCATTGCTATTTTCTAGAGAAAAAAGTCAAATCCAATGAAAAATGAGTCATTTCCACAACATAGAATTAACTTAGAAATACATAAAATTTGGAAATTATACAATTGATAACACAAAGGCCTAATTAAACCCAACATCATAAAAAGGGTCAACCTTCTCAAATAACCATATGTTTGAATAATTGAATTATATAATTGCCACACATTTAGTTTTTGCACTCCATTGCAAAATACAAAAGATTGATAAATTCCTGAGTCCTAATAAATTTATCTGGAAGTCCTCTACAGATGATTTGTTGTCTTTAAAGAAGGCTTCATCCTCGCTAAATGTAGATCCTCCTATTATGAACTGGTACAAAACAATCTGGTCTTCTTCAATCCCTCATTCCAAGTCTTTCACAACTTGGAGACTTCAAAATGGAAAACTTCCTACATATGAAAATCTTCAAAGGAGAGGTTGTTCTTTGGCTTCAATTTGCAATCTTCACAGGTCTTCTAATGATAATTTTGATCACCTATTCCTAACTTGTCCTTTTGTTGTGAACATTTGGAATTGGTTGGGCGCAACTTTATCAATCCAGATAGACAAATCATCTATATCAAGCATTCTATCTTTGTGTAATAGACAATGGAGCCCTCAACTTCATCTGGTTATGGCTGCTAGCATTATTCACACCATAAGCACAATCTGGTACTGCAGGAATCAAGATCGTTTCCAAGATACAAAAATTAGCCTCTCAAATGCTATCTCTAAAATCAAGATGGCTATAGCCACGTTTGGGAATATTTCAAAGCTAAATGCTAATAACTCCCTTCCTGACTTCCACATTCTTAGGTCCCTGAATATCTCTATAAATTACAACAAAGCTTCTAGGATTGTGGAAGTTAATTGAAAACCTTCGTCTCATGGAAGAATCAAAATCAATATGGATGGAGCTGCTATAGGGAATCCTGGCAATGCTGTAGGGGGGGGGGGATTTTCAGAAACCACAAAGGGGAATTCATGGGTGGTTTTGCTTATTTCTTTGGTATTCATGATGATCTTTATGTTGAGCTTAATTAGGCTATCATGGCTATTCAATTTGCGCAAAAAAAAAGGTTGGTTCATAGTGTGATTGGAATCTGACTCTACTTTAGTAGTAAACATATTTAATGGCAAAGCAATTATTCCTTGGAAGCTTCTAAACAAATGGACTACGTGCGTAGCTTTATTATCTTCTATGGATTGTATTGTCACTCATATTTATAGGGAGGGTAATAGTTCTGCCGATAAACTTTGTTAATTATGGTCTTCTTTATAAGATTTTTAATTGGTGGAACTTTATTCCAAATTTTCTTTTGGAAGATTTCTCCATAAATAAGTTGAGTCTTCCAAACTATAGATTCACTTCATTGTAATGCTCTTGGTTTCATGTCTTCTTATTAATATATTTGGGGTGTAGTTTCACGATTTGCCAAAAAAAAAAAAAACCTTGAAATCTACTTTACTAGGACTAATGAGCTTCTAGACTTTAACAGCTCAAGATTTGGCCCAATGTTACTCTAGTAAACCTTTTGCACAATTAACTCTACCTGCATCACAGGTGTAGGCACTCTTCATCCCTTCCAAGAAGGTGGAAAAAATATTAACTTTTGATACTAGCAAATATTTATCAATAAAAATATCAGAATAATATATGTATGCACTAACGGTATATGAGTTTTATATAATGTCATTTCATTATTTATTATTAATATTTAATTATTATTAACTTTTAGAAAAAATAATTTAAGTGAATAATAGATGATACAATATCTTTATATATATTTTTACATTGACATTGTATAGATTTTATACTATAAAAATATTTTGTTTGAAAAAATAATTGACCTCCAAAAGGACATTATGAAGTAAACCGCGGGTATTATAAATTTGGAGGGCATATCTCTGTCCCACAATTTATATTATTCTATACGTATATGTCATGAGTTGTGATTAATCATAAAAAATACTTAATAATTAAAATTTTAACTTAAAAATATTTTTTTAACCAATCATAATTCATAACACAATGATATACATGGTGGGCAACAAATGTATACTAATAAATTTGAGCACCACGTGTTATCTTTCTGAGGATTCATTCTTTACTTTGATGATTTTTTAATATAGTTTATGATATAACATTATCATATTAATAATATCTCACTTAGACAAAGAATGGCCCTCAAAAGCATTGCAAACATGAGCTTCCTAAAATTTTAAAACGTTTGAAGCCAAGCTTGGCAATTGAATTAATCTATTGTTTTGTTTTATTTTGTCACAGTTCTACATGTGGCAAAGATAATAAATAAGATTTTTTTTTTAATTTATACCACTCTTTCAACCAAGGCTATTTAAGCTTGATCATTTTCAGTTCATCTTGACTAAAGTATTTTAGTTAGTTTCTAGATAATGTCACCCACAAAAGTTTTACTTAAGATCTGCCACTGAACGTAACCAAATTATGCCAATTCCAACAACAAAAAAGTAAATTTTTTTTTATAAACAAAACTATATTAAAGACATACAAAAGGTGCCAACCAAAATATAACTTACAGAGAAGAAAAATACAAGTATAAAAATTAATACATCATTGTACAAAAATGTATGAAATAGATAGCAAATTTTTAGAAACATATAACCAAGATCTAATTTGGATCGGGTATATGATCTGAATATAATTAACATTAATTCACTACTTTGAGCATATGAAAGATGCAAATAGTCAAAGTATCATAACATAACATATATGATGTATCATACAAGAGTTTAGTAACTAGTAAGTCCTTCAATACATTTTCTCATTTTCCCCTCCTTTCAATTTTGTTAGCTTGGGACTTAGGAATTAATTGAAGTTTGTTAAGGACATTATATATTGATGTTTGGGTATTATATTTATCATCATAAATTCAAAATATTAGAAATAAAAAAAACTTAGCATATCTCATTTAACGACTTATATGAGTAGATAAATTTGAAAATGAAGTCTCCTAATATTTCTAAAATTCTATAGCTGTCGTTCTATCACAGTACTTTAGATTTTTACATGAACAGGATAGAATCAAATTTACCAAGTGGCAGTGAAACAAAACAAAAGAGATAAGCTATTAAAATACTTAGATTAAAGATAATTTTTATTTTATAAAGTTAGTTAATTGAAGAGACTCTAACTCCCAACGAACAAACCACATAATATAAAATTTTAGACTAAGGTTTTGAGGTCAAGTTTATGATAATGTAGTTGGGTTAAATAGAGAGATTAATTCTTAGTAATAGTCATAATCGATTAAATAATTGTGTATGTGAAAGATGGTTTAAACAAAACAAAAAAAAATGGTTAAATTTACCCAAAAATGGTTGTTGGTGGCACACGAAGTGGTTTATTTTTCCTTTTTTAAAGGAGGTTAATTACTTCCTTGAAAGAACTTTATATGTTAGAGTTCAAAAGCTCATAAGAATTAATGTCACAGCTATGTTATAAGATAACTAGATAAGTGTTCAAAATTAAAACATAACATGGCTAAAATTTATTAGAACATTGGAAAAAATATTAGTATCACTCACATACAACATTCTAATAATATTAGTGCTATCAATTCATTATATAAGCAAAAGTCATTACAAATGATAAGATAATAACAACCTAAATAATAACAAACAAGATAAGTTAATAAAATGAAACTAATTAAATCATATATAAGATAATGTTCTATCAATTTAAATATTAGTTAACACATAACCCTCAAGCTATAAACTTTAAGCTTGTTATAAATAATTCATTTACAAATAAAAGTAATCAAATAAATATATGAATTCCATATAAAATGTTGAAATGTATTGTAAACTACAAATATAGTCAGCATGAGAATTGATTGTCGATGTGAAAAGAAATCACTTTTAATATAATTCATCACTAGGACAAAATATAACCCGAAATGATTGTCATTGTGAACTTTACCATATATAAATAAAGGAAGAAATTGAATTGTTAAAATGGATTGTATTGGCGTTTGTTTATTTGGACAATTGTTGCATATAGTATGAAATTGTGAGTCGAAAGAAAAGAATAGATATTAGCAAGAAGGTGACACGAAAAATGAAGTTGACTAATCGAAATTTTGAACTTTCGACATCTCAACAACAAAATAGTGATGAGATAGGTCGCGGAGGGTGAAACTGCTTTAATAGAAGTCTAGAATGATAAAAATTGGTCAAACTCAAATATGAGTGAGTCAAAATAATTTATTATAAAGGAAAAATCGATTACAAACGATAAGATAATAACGAACCAAATAATAACTAATAAGATAAATGTAAGTTATAAATAAGTTAATGATTTATCAACATAATTAAATATCACCCAACACATATTATATACCTTTTTTTCCATAATTTATACTAACTCCAATTATTTTTGTAAGATTAATTTGAGTAGTTTCACAAAAACTAAAGTGGTAAAATATTTTACTAAACTGTCCTTTATTGTTTTGAATCCTTAATTTTATATTTTCATTAATTAGTAATTTTCTATTAATGTAAATTTGAAAAGGCCGTATAGAAAATTAAAATCAATCTCTCAAAAAGAAAGGATGTGATAATAAATGCCTCTTGTCACTTTATTTGATTTCCCATTTATTAAAATATTGCAGTTCTTCACCAAAACAATTGTAAATGAAAACTAAGAATTTCTTGGGTGAAAAGTTTCCTCATGAGTATGTACAATTATAACTTTTCGAAATATGAAAAATTATATCAATAAAAAAATGAGTTTATAAATTAACTCACATATCTTTAAACCTTTCAAAAAGTAATTTACTGGTTACATATACTAAAAGAGAATGTTAATAAAAGAAGAAAAAAATACTAAATGAGAACTACCAAAAGTTTCTTATGACAGCTGCAATTGTGTGTTTGTGATAGTTTCTCTTGAAAAACACAAGATATTGTATTTGCATGCAACACACAAAGTAATACAATAAGAAAAAACCTGAATTAATAACTTTTCACTCTAATGGAAAACATGTTCTTACCTTTTCACAAAGCCTAAAAGATCACAAGATAAAAATCATATTAATTATATTTTATCCTCTCAATGCAATCTAAAAGAAAGATGTCTAGTAGAATCATTGAATGATTAAAATAGATGCATCTAATATTTTATTCAATTACTTTTAGGGTTATACTAAGTTGTGAACTATATTATTCGGCTGACATAATAAAATAAGTGAAAAAACTCGTACTTGCATATCTTCTGTTGTTTTCCAATCTGATTATAAATCCATCACAACCAATCTTGGCCACAGTTTTATCTACACACAATATACTTGTTTTTTTCTTTGCAAATTTTTATCTCTTATTACTACTTTTTCTCACTAGTTTCCAGTGAAAGATGCAGTTCAATACCCAAAACACCAATGATGGTCATGGTCATGGACATGTTAAATCTTATAGTTGTTCCTTTTGCAAGAGAGGATTCACAAATGCACAAGCATTAGGGGGTCATATGAATACTCATAGAAGAGATAGAGCTAGACTCAAACAATCTTATGAAGAAAACATGCTTTCTTTGGATATCTCAATCAAAAACACCAATAATAATGATCATGAGCATGTTCTTGACAAAGATAATGATCATGCACCACAAAAGGGAAAGGTGATTGGTACTGAAAACCTTCCTCAATATATTCCTTCTTTTGTTGGAATGATAACTGCTATCAATGAGATAAAGGGAGGTGATAGTGTTTTGATGCAAATGATTGAAGACAAGAAAGGTTATTTGGACCTTGAGCTTAAGTTAGGGTCTGATATGGAAGAGGAATCAAATTTGAGCACCAGAAAAAATTGCAAAAAGCCATTCACTTTTTGTGACAAAGATAATGATCATGGACCTCTAAGGGGCAAGGTAATTGGTACTTCAGAATTTTCTCCTCTTTCTTCATTTTTCTTTAATAAGCAAAAGTTATATGAAGGGAGTATAAGGGTCACTCACTCCAACCTATATTTACAGAAACACCTTATATATGTTTTCACTTGTGTCTGAATAAAATAACCTATATAATCTATCAGCATAATGCACCAGCAAGTGAAAGAAATACATGTGCTGTTTAGATTTGATGAAAAACATGACCATGACCTAACCTTAATTTAGTCAATCATATCAACCTTACAAAGTCTAGTGATATGTGGTTCTCATTAGTATGGGTGCTGGTATGTACCCTATCAAATACCAGTACGCTAGGGTATATTCAGTAGGATTTTTATAGTTCTCTCCATAGTCATTTCTAGTGTTGCTTCTTGTAGGTTCGAATCAACACCATAGGAGAAATACTCATGGATAAAAAAATTGTTTCTTGTAACTCATTCATGTAAGTGAGTGAAGATTATCAATTATTCTTCTTTTCTTTTAGTTAAACTATAGGTAAAAATTTGGTTCGATTCGTTCCTTAAAGGAAACTAGCTCACAAAAGAACCATAAATTAATACGAGAGAACCAATTCGCTATTCGCTACCAAAATGAGAGAACTGTGCTTCAATGGTCCAGCATTTCTTAGCAGCCATAGATACCAAATTACCATGTGCTATAGCATCATTCCTGCTTTTCTGGTTCCCCCTTAGAAAAAAACCTCTATGTTTAATGTATAAGTGACATAATTTATAAGACATTCCCATCCAGACATAAACATTTATGTATAGCATATTTTAAATTGCAGTTGTATTTATATTTTGTTTAGAGTAATTGCGACAAATAACTCAATATGGTCGTAATTGTGGTCACAATATGGTTGCGGACACTCTCGCAACAACAATATTGCAGTAGTGGACCACAATATTTACAACCCCAAACCATATAAAATTTGAGAACCTTCATGTTAGGATTAACAAATAACTAGTTTCCTTTACATGTTGAGAGCAAAGTGCACAAATCTGATCAAACTTGTTAGCATAAACAAGACTAACTAGTGTGCCTTAATTTGTTGTTGTGCAGAGGATTGAAGGGAAGAAAGTAGAATTAGACCTTGAACTAAGGTTGGGTATTGAGCCACATGAGACACCAACTTTGAGCACAATAGAGTTCTTCTGAATAGCAATATTCCAATTGGAAAATCAGCAAGAGGGTTATTTTTTTCAGACCCACCTACCTCTTCTTTCAAGTTCCAAGTTCTAGTTGAAGATGATTAATCATAAGAGTAAATTATATTCTCTTCATTGATAAATGCTTAAATTTCATTTCACTTCACTCCATTTTAAAAAATTATACACACCCTCTTAGAGATGAAAAACATAAAAAAAGAACTAAAGTGCAATGCAGTTTCATCTCTCGTGATTGCTGTGAAATGTAATTTTTTAAAGTACATGGAAAATTGATATAATTTGAGCATTTATCACTAGGAGAATTTTACTCTTAATTATAATATCCTCTTAGTTCAATAATGGGACAGTATTATGTAAACTTATATGTTAATATTGCTTCTATTTTTATGCCATTAGCATATGGGTTTGTAATATTTTTTTGTATATTTTTTTTATTCTTCCTGTCATTATTAGTGTTATATCTACAGTATATGCTAAATCAATTATTGATTTGTAATCATATTCATATGTTTTATTCGAAGATGTTAATTTCATGTATTTTCCATGAGCTAAATGTTTGGTTGTTATTCCTTTTATATATTTTCTCCATAATTAAAAAGTTTTATAGTGGAACCTAAACTTATGTCCAAAACTGTCTCAATGCATTTGGTCAAGATCAAGCTTTTCTTCATCAAGAAGGTGTGGCTCAAAGGAAGATGCTTCAAGCTCTTAATATAGAAGAAGATTTCTGGAGAGAGAAATCTAGAATGAATTGGCATATAAGTGGAGACAGGAACACTAATTTCTTCCATAGAGTTACTAAAATTAGATAGGTTTCCAAATCAATGCATTTACTAAAGGATGGAGAAAATATTATCACTTCTCATGACGACATTGCCAATCATGCCTTGAGTTACTTCAAAGATTTGTTTGGTTCTAAAAATAACACTTCCCCTAACTCTCTGATTAGAGTTGTTATTCCTAACTTAGTTAATGGGCAGATAACTATATGCTTACCAAGGAGCCATCTAAGGAGGAAATTAAGGGTGTTGTCTTCTTAATGAATGGAGATGGTACACCTAGGCTTGATGGGTTTGGTGGTTGCTTCTATCAGAATTTTTGGATATTATGGGGAGTCATTTGTAATTTTGTTAACCAATTCTTCAAGTATGTCTGGTTGATGCCAAATGTTAACTTAAACAATGTTGTTTTGATCCCTAAATCTTCTAATGTGGAGATGATAGATGACTACAGACCTATCGTCTTAGCTAATTTTCAGTTCAATATTACTAGAAAGGTCATTGGTGATAGACTTACCTCTATTGCAGCCAAAATTGCCTATCCTCAACAAAGAAGTTTCAGTAAGGGCAAAGCTAATCAAGATTGTATTTGTATAGCTTTTGAGGCTATTAATTTGTTAGATCACAAAGCCTTCGGTAGTAACATGTCAAACAAGCTTGATACAAAAAAGCATTTGACACTCAGGACTGAATTTTCTTGTTAGACACCATAAGGGCCTTTGGTTTCAATGATAAATTCATCTCTTTGATTAATACAATTCTTCATTCTGCAAAGCTTTCAATCAACATTAATGGCAAGAACATATGTTTTTTTAATTGCAAGAGGGCTGTCAGACAAGGAGATCTCTTATCCCTTCTTTTTTTTCTATTTAGTAGAAGATGTTCTTAGCAGAGGAATTTCCAAACTACTAGAGGAAATGAATATCAAAACCATTTTAGGTCCAAAAATTTGCTTACTCCTAGCCATGTTCTATATGAAGATGATGTGCTCATTTTCTATAGAAGAATTAAAAGGGAGCTATTAGCTCTCAAATGTCTCATTCTTGACTATGCTCAGGTTTATGGAAAAAACATGAATCTTAGAAAATGCAAATTCTACATTGCTAAGGCTACTACTAGGAAAGTTACAAATCTATTTGTTTATTTAGGCTTCTCTACTAGCAGCCCTCCTGTTAATTACTTAGGTGTTCCCCTTTTTAAATGGAAACCAAGGAAAAAATACCTCCAGGGCATTGCAGATAGAATCATCCTTAAACTTTCAAAGTGGAAAGGATCCTCTTTATCAATCATGGGAAGAGTTGAACTTGTGAAATTAGTAATTCTGAGCATGTTCGTTTATAGTTTCCACATCTATGCTTAACCCTCTCAATTGCTTAAATACCTGGAATCCTGCATTAGGAATTTTATTTGGTCAAGGTATATCAAGGTTAGAAAGATAGTAATAGTTGTTTAGGCTCAAGTTTGTAGCTCTACTAAAGTTGGTGGTTTGGGTGTAAGATCCCTCAAGAAGCTTAATCAAGCAGCTCTATTAAAGCTTGCTTGGGATATGTTGTCTTTTAATCAAGAATGGGCCATCTTCTATACAAAAAGATTTGGTAAATCTTAGAGTCCATCTACCAGATACTTCAAATCCTCCACCTGGCTAGGAATCAAAAGCAATTGGCAGCCTGCTATATCTAACTCTAGATGGTTGATTGGAAATGATAATGACATCAATTTTTGGAAGGATAATTGGTTGGCCAGCCTTGTGGTTGATCTACTACACATACCTTAGAAGATGCATTCTAGCATGTTGGCATCAATAGCTTATTTCACTTTAAGCTCCAGATGGATCATCCCAAAGAAGTTAGTTGACAAGTTCCCTCAAATTGTTGCGCAAATATCAAAAACCTTTATCTTTAATAGCAAAGATAAGTTAATCTGGCAACAGTCTAATGATAGTCAGTTAACTCTAAGAGATGCTTTTAATAGCATCATCTATGTTTCTCCCACTATGAATTGGTGTAAAATTTTATGGTCTACCTCAATCCCTCCCTCTAAATCATTTACTGTTTGGAGATTGATGAAGAGTATAATGCCCACATATGAGAATTTGTAAATAAGAGGTTGTCATTTGGCCTCTAGGTGTAACCTTTCTAGGGTTAGTGTGAATACTTTTGAATATCTTTTTTTCATCTATCCTTTTGCTAAAACCATCTGGAATTGGATAACTTGTACTTTTGCAATTTGTTAATGCTCAATTTTGTCAGACCCAAATTACCTTTTCAAAAAAAGTATAACAAATAAAAGTATTTTTTTTGTCTTAATGACCAAACACATAAAATGTCAATTTGAATTTCAAAAAGGGTTTTTAATGAATGCATTAACATTTAATGTAGTTTATTTCATTTTCCTCACAAAATTGTTTCAAAAAAATAAAAAAGGAATTTTGAAAAGAGTATTTAATGGATAATCAATAACTTCATGATTACTTATATTTAATCCATTTTTCGTTTTTTATTTCAAGAAAATTCAAAATTGATTTTTAAGTGACTTAATTGTCACTTATTAGCTAGAATCAATTCCTTAAAAAATGTTTACTATGACAAAATTCAATAATTTGCATGTATGAGAAAATATATTTTACGATCCTACAAAGATAAAACTTTTTTAAGGTTTTAATGAAAGTTGAACCCAAATCTAACTTTTTTAGAGTCAAAAAATTATTTTAGATTTCTCAAAAATTGTTTGGTCATGTTCTAAATAACATTTAAGTGTCCAAGAAAACAAAAAAAATATTTAAATGCAAATTAATGTTTATTAAATTTTAAAATTTAAATTTTAAAGATCATAATAACAAAAATTACTTTTTTGGTTAGATTATTTTAATGTGTAAATCTTGCATTGAAAGTTAGTTAGCAAATTGACTAGGCATTAACAAGATTGCACTAAAGAGTGATTGAATCACATTTTAATTACTAATTGTGGCCTTGATTAATAGAGTGTGTATCAAATTCAGTCATATGCGAAAATTATCATTAAGTAGTGATGGAAATCAACTCCTAATTGAGAATTATTAAGAAAAAAAATCAAATTTTCATTGATCTTGTCCTATGAATTAATGGGTGGTCATCTTCTTCCATATTTTTTCACATGTCCTAGCACTACGCCAGAATTGATATTTAACAACGTCTATTTAACAACGCTTATGTGTTGAACGCTGTTAAATATAAAGTGGAAGAGAATTAACAACACTTATTGAAGAAAACGATGTAAAAGGTATTATCTTTAACTACGCTTATTGACGCAAGCGTTGTTAAATGTCATACTTCATATATTTAACAACACTTTTTCAATAAGCATTGTTAAATGTGTTATCTTTAACATCACTTATTCAAGAAGGCAATGTTAAATGTGTTATCTTTAACAACGCTTATTATTTAAGCAAGCGCTGTTAAATGTCATACTTCATATATTTAACAACACTTCTTCAATAAGCGTTGTTAAAGGTATTATATTTAACAGCGCTAATTGAAGAAAATATTGTTAAATGTGTTATCTTTAACATCACTTATTGAAGAAGCATTGTTAAAGGTCGTACCTTTAACGCTTGTTTTAGTGAACAAGAATCTTTTCAAATTCAAAAACAAAACCTTACACAATAATACATATCACCACTCAGTTTATTATTTCTCTTATTTTTCTTCTTCTTTTCCATAAGATTTTTTTTCTCTCTTTTGTTTTTAGTTCCTCTCTTCAAGCAAGTTATCGATTTTTGGTTTTTCTCTTCAAGTATAAGGTAAATCATTATCTTATTAGCTCATTTATTTCTCTCTTCACTAATAGTATGATCTTTAATTGTTGTGAAGTTATATAGCTATGGTGAAGTTATCGATTTTTTGTTTTTCTTTTCAAACATAAGATAAATCGCTATCATATTTTAGCTCATTTAGTTTTCTCTTCATTAATAGTGTGATCTTTATTTGTTGTGAAGTTATTCAGCTATGGTGTTCTAGGTTTTTGGCTATGGTGAACATTGAAGAAGAAAGAATGAACAATTTTCGTAAGATTTCATTACTCATATGTTATTTTATAATATTGGAATTTATTAAGGTTGAATTAGTTGAAGTCGTTGGTGATTTAACAAATCTATTGAGTTAGACATGCTTGTCATGTGTTTGATAGAATGTCTAAGAGAGATATTGTCTTATTTAGAAAATAGACATTTAATAGCACTTGCCTTCGGTGAGCGATGTTAAATGTCTATTTTCTACAGCGCTACAAAAAACATTGTTAAATATAACCTTATGTACTATTGCGCTCACATAGAAAGTGCCATAAAAATGTTGTTAAATGACAATTTTAAGCGCTGTTATTTGGCTATTCTGGCGTAGGTAGCTATAAGAAGAGAAGGTCACACTCTTAGAAAAGAAGGAGGTGCACACAAAAAGGAATCCCAAAAGTACTCATACTTACCATCCACAACAACCTCAAAAATCTCTTATACCCCATAACCCAAAAAATCATTGAACAAAATTCATTCAAATTCTCAACATCTCAAAAAGCACAATATCATCCATAAAAAATCATCCGAAAAAGTATAACCTTCCACATCACACAACAATCCTCTCAACCAAAAAATTCATTCATCAATTTTTTTTATCGTCGACATTATCTTTCACATAACAATCCAAAATTATCTCACTAAACCCACATAACCAAAAACCACAACCATCATCTACCAACACAAAAAATTGTATACTCTCATTGAGCCTTAGGAATAGTTGTTAAACCATTGGAATTACATAGAACCAATGCATACATGGATGTGTTAAGTTGGTCTAGACATTCTCTCCTGTCGTGGATCTTTATTCACAATTAATAGATGTTGATTGATGTGCACATGTAAGTTCAATTTCTTACATCATCTAATTTTTAATTTATTACCTCTACCCTTTTTCATCTGTTGTATAATAAAATTTGATAATGATAAGCCATATAATTAATGTATTTCTAAAAAATTTTAAATCACATTACCATGGTTTCAAGGTATTATGCGGTATCAGACGTAAGGGTTACACTTCACTTCCTTATAATTAATATGATTAATTATATTTCCACGTCCTAAAAAGATTTTTTTTTAAATAAAAAAACAAAAAAATTAGAATTTCTTAATCCACTTTAATATGTGAGGTGATATCGGTCGTAAGGGTTATGCTTAACTCGTTTTAAAAAAAGATAATAATTTAAACGTTACTTCTTTTAAGAAATAAAATCAACCCAACCAACAAACTTTTTTCTACCCAAAGAACTATGTAGTCTTGATTCTTATAAAGGAGATACATAGGACCAAGATCATATCTTGTTAGACATAATAATAAAATAAAATATTTTTCTTTTTTTGGTAGACATATAATTAATAATTCATGCAATATATTAAAGGTACTGTTCAAATGGGCAGTTAGGGTGCTAATACCTTCCCTAGTCTGTAATCGACTCCTGAACCTAGATATCAAAGTCCAAGGCCCAATGCGATTAGGCCAACGGATTTTTCTATATTTTTTACTAGAGAAAATATAGTAACGACTCTAATAAGGTCGTCCAACCAAAAATCGGGACGCGACACAACTCATTTAGACACATCCTCCATATCCAACATTCTTTTGGCTTGCAAAAGAAAGTGGAGTCCTGCAATTAGGTTTGAGGACAGAAATATTCTGCTCCATCAAGCAATTGCTAGGATTAAAGTGGTTATCTCCCTATCTGGAAACACATCCAATTCTTGTGTCACCTCGTGTTTGTAGGATTTTTCAATTCTCAAAGCTCTAAATGTGGCCATAAAATACATGAAAGCTCCAAATATTGTTGAAGTTATTCGGAATCCTCCTTCCATGGGCAGGATCAAAATCAATTCTGATGGAGCTGCTCATGAAGCCCCTGGTCAAGCAGGAGGAAGGGCTATCTACAGAGACCACAATAATGACTTCATGGGTTGTTTTGCTTATTAGTTATTACTTTGAGATTTAAGATGTCTTATTTGCTGAAATGAACACAACTTTAGTGGCTATTGAATTTGCTCATAAAAATGGTTGGCATTCAATATGATTGGAGTGTGACTCGATGTTGGTAATTCGGATTTTTAATGGAGCTGTCAATGTTCCTTGGAAGTTGTTGAACAAATGAAGATTGTGCAAAACTCTGATGGAGTATATGGATTGTTTCATAACACATATATATAAACAGAGAGAAATGCTTGTGTTGATCGGCTAGCTAGTTTTGGTATTAGTTCTAAAACTTGTTCCGAACTATAGATTCTCTATTTGACTCTTCCCTCTTATAATGTTCTTGTTAATCAATATATGTGGGGTGTAATTGCACCTTTGCTTAAAATAAAAATATTTATATTATATGTTTCTCATATGTAGAAGAAGATGAAGAATGAATCAAAAGATTGTGTGTTTCTCAATCCTGATACGGTAAGACTAATTACAAATGTTTGATGGATTTTATTGTTCTCTATTTTTTCTAATATAGATGCCACAATAACTTTCAATTTTAGTAATTTCTTTAACAAACAAGTTGAGATAGTCATTAATTCAACCCCAATTGAAGCATTATAATTATATTATAGATAAGTTGTATCCTCCAACCATTAAAATATATCTTTATATTAGGAGATAAATATATTCTATTTAATCATTTTCTTAAAAAATATTTCTAAAAACTAAAAAAAATAGTACACATGTCATAGTTTTAATAGTTCGAGGAGATAACTTATATCCTGGTACATGATATATTTTATGCTCACAATTTAATTATATAATATTTTTACAATAAATTTTGAACAAAAAGATTGATCTCATATAAATTATTAGAATGCAAGATATATTTTGTCTCCAGACTCGATTTTTGTTACTTATTGAAGACGTGAGTCCAATATTTTTTTATATGATCATCTTCTGAATGAATATTAAATGGTCTCATACTTTTATTACGGTAAATTGGTCCCTTATTTCAATTACGAATAACTATATGGTAATATAAAATAATAATCATTATAACTAACAAAATATTGAACGAATTTATACGTAGAATATAATAATTAACAACACAACAAAATTTAAAAACAACAAAAACAATGACATATTTAATATATAGAGATACAATTATTTATAAATCTGTAAAAATATTTGACATCTCCTTCAATTATAGGTCTTATGTTGCACACTTGTCGTTTGGTCTTGATCCTAATCCTAGAGCATAAATAAGTTTATTATGAATTTAATTTGGGATCAAAGAGAGTGTCAATATAAGGTATTGTAGGCGTTTTGGACTATTACCTGGAATATTTTGAAGGAATCGAAAACCAACAATATTAGTCTTATTTAGGAACGAAAAATAACATATATCCGAACGTTTGAATGATAGAGCATATTTGGATTATTACCTATACACCTTAAAAGGTAATGGTACAAAATAACATGTCTCATTATTTTCTGGTAAATCGATTTTTAGGATAGATCTACGATAAATCATAATTAACAAATTCATATCTCCTAATATATGTTTCAATAAAAGTAATAAATCTCTTGGAATATATCCAAATCTAAAAACGTAAAATCCATCTTGAGGAATGAATCATTTAAAAATAATAGATAATATTTATTATTCAATAAAAAATTGTAATTCTAGATACTTAACCATTATTTTAGAACAATGAAGAAAAATCCCAATTCTAATTACACATAACTAGCTGAATTTACATAAACTCTCATAGAATAAAGGCAAAAACTTCCGTATTTTATTAATTCCTTTTGTAAGAAGGAACTCTCTTTTAAGGACTCTATGTTTTCATTTTATGGAATACCTATAAGTGAAAGACCAAAATAACACCAAAGCCAAAAAGTATGTACTTATTAGTTTGTGTAAAACACAACAGAGGAGAGAAAATAAAAGTTTGAGAGAGTATCAATCAAGTTTAGGATAATAAAGATATGTAAAATTCAAATACGAGTTAGTCAAAAACAGTTTATTATATAGGTGAAAATTGTTCCAAATAATACGATAATAATAGTCAAAATTATAGCTAACAAGATAAATACAAACTATAAATAAATAAAATAAAAATAACTAAATCCTAAATAGTATAAAACTCTCTTAATTCAAATATACGTAGAAATTAAATTTAGGATGATAAATATCAGACAAAATCAAAATAGGAGTCAGTCCAAACAATTTATTATATAAGCAAAAATTGAATAATAAAATAAAATCGATTCAAATAATAACTAATAAAACAATAACAAATTAAACAACCATACTTATGTAGTTTTGGGTTTTCTTTTTTCCTTCAAAACTTTAGTACTTTTATATTGTGAGGGCTTAGTCTAAAGATATTTCTCATTTTTAGCCTCATTAAATAACCATACTTTCATATTTTTAAACTATGAATTAATTAAAGAATTAAGTGTCAAAAAAAATTAGGAGAACAATGTGGGATTTTAATAAAAATTTATAAAATAACAAGCAAATTACTTCGATTATCTCTTATTATAAGTTACTTTTGACTCATTCCTCGAGATTAAGAAAATACTTAAAATTAGGTAGTAGAAATAAATTTGTAGTTTTTTTAATAACTTTTATAAACGAAACTGTTTAAAAGTTTACCAATTCAATTAATTTCTCTCTCTACTTTAATTACTTTTTTATATTTCTCTTAAAATTCTCCCTTCATATTATTGATTTATTATCTCTAAAATCTCATTTATTTAATTCTTGGTCCATGAATCAATTGAAAATTTGAATTTTTTCTGGAATAAATATAAATGATAGTGATCCTGAAAACAAAGCAAAACTTTGGAAATCAGGCAAGTTATTTAATGTTGAGTAACTATAATGGTAAATATGAAGAAGAAAAAAACTCTCCTTTACATTTTTTTTATGTTCTAATTTCTTATATCTTTAGAAATCTTAATGTATTAAAAAGTAAAAACTCATTATGTATTTATGCTTTATTTTTTACTATATACTTGTTTATTAGTTTTATTTTTTACACCTTATTTCTATATTTTTCTTTAATAACATGGATTAAATTACACTATTTAGGCAAATTATTTTAAACTTTACATTACATAATTTAACAAAAAATACACACATAACCTTATCCACTATAAAAAAAAATATATGAAACTAATGGATTAGGACTACATTCACATTGTATATCTATTTTAGCTTAAAATACATGATGCTTCCATACCTACTCTCTCTCCCACACAAGATGAACCAACCAACCAATTATATAAATAAAAAAATGATACCCATCATAAACTCACCAACGTGACGACTAAAACATGGCCAAAAACTTCGACTTCTTTTAGGGAAAAACTCTAATCAAATCAAGAACCTATATTTAAGGGAAAAACTTCGACTTCTTTCATATAAATGGCATTTAATTAGATACCAATAGACAATGTTTATCTTATTTAATTATTTGACATTTCAAGATACTTTTTTTATGAATTAACTTTCAAATACTAATTTCGATAAGATTCCCAATCTTAAGAATTGATATAATAGAAGGAGTAGGCATCCATATTCCATTGCTCTCACCCATAATGAAGGAAAACGTTCAAGCCACTAACTACTCAAAAATATTAACACTATAAACCAAACCCTTTTATTCCAATTCTCAAAGTTTCTCATTCCTCACATCACTTTCCAAATTTCATTTCATTCCAAATTTCAAATGTCTTCTCCCCCTTTAGGAGATTCTCTCAACAATACAAACAAAACCTTTCTCTTCCTCACTATCAAACCCAATGACCTAGTTTCTCTTTTCCTCAAAGGTGGTCTCACCATTTCAACTTTCTTCCTTGTAACCCTTTTCTTCTACCCTTCCTTATCAAATCATTACTATAACCCCACAAATTCAATTACAACCTTCCACCAAAACATTTTCCAACGCCAAACAACAACAACGACAACAACAAGAACCAACATCATCAACTATGAGCTAGAAGAACCCACCAATATCTCTCATATTCTATTTGGAATTGGAGGCTCTACTACCACCTGGGATACTCGGCGTTACTACACCGAGCTCTGGTGGCAGCCAGATGCCACCAGGGGTTTCGTCTGGCTCGAAAAAGAGCCAGACGAGAACCAAACATGGCCGGGAACTTCCCCACCCTACATGGTCTCGAGTGACACCTCATCGTTTAAGTACACATGTTGGTATGGTTCTAGGTCCGCAATTCGAATAGCAAGAATAGTTAAAGAGAGCTTTGAATTAGGTTTAAGTAATGTGAGATGGTTTGTGATGGGTGATGATGACACAGTATTTTTCCCAGACAACCTAGTTACTGTTTTGTCTAAATATGATCATAATCAAATGTACTATGTTGGTGGAAATTCTGAGAGTGTGGAACAAGATTTGATACATTTTTATACTATGGCTTATGGTGGTGGTGGTTTTGCTATTAGTTACCCTTTAGCAAAAGAGCTTGTGAATATTTTGGATGGTTGCATTGATAGGTATTCACAATTTTATGGTTCTGATCAGAAGATTCAAAGTTGTATTAGTGAGATTGGTGTTCAACTTACGAAAGAGCTTGGTTTTCATCAGGTATTTATTTTTGGATGAGTTTTCTTATCTTATCTCTATCTCCTATATATTCAAATTCAAACCCTAGAGTTTATAAAAAATAAAAATAATGGTTTAAAATTTGAAACTAATATTGCAATTAGAGTTTCAACTATTGAATCTCCAAAATTATCATTGGGTGCAAGTGTGATTATAAAGTTTTTTACCTCCTTTATCATCGTGAGTTCGTCACAATAAAATTAATTGTCTTAAATATTTTTTAAATTCTGAAAATAACATCTATTTAAGTTGATAAGCTATTTTGAATTTATTATTAATGTAGTTGTTATTAATTTTTAATTTCAGGTTGATATACGTGGAAACCCGTATGGCCTACTGGCATCGCATCCAATTGCACCATTGGTATCATTGCACCACTTGGACTATGTCGATCCAATTTTCCCAAACATAACTCGGGTTGACTCAATCGAAAAATTAGTCACATCATATAAATCGGATCCAGGTCGGACCTTACAACATAGTTTTTGTTACGATCTTAATCGAAATTGGTCAATATCAATATCTTGGGGATATAGTTTAGAGTTATATTCATATTTATTAACGGCCAAGGACCTTGAAACGGGGTTTAGGACATTCAAGACATGGCGTAGTTGGCAAGATGAGCCGTTTACTTTTAATACCCGACCAGTTAGTAATGACCCATGTGAAATGCCACTTGTATATTTCATGGATCGGGTTGAAAATGTGGGTGGGTCAATGACCCGGTCAAGGTATAAAAGATATGTTGACTATTTTGGAAAAGAATGTGAGAAAAACAAGCAGGCTTTAGCTGTTCAATACGTCGACGTTTCAGCATCTCATATTTTGCCACACTTTTGGAAAAAGGTATTTTGCATTTTGGTTTTAGCAATAGAATATTTTTTGTTTATGCATGTAAATCACTTTTTGAAATTATATTAAAATAGATAAAATTATAGTTATTAAAAAATGATTAACATGATATCTTTTCCCCAAAAATTTCTCTTAAAGCTTACATGGAATTTTGGTTACTTTTTTTGTCAAATTTTGGTTCTATCTTTGTTGTTTTCCACTTTGCCCGTTGATAGAATCTATTTTTCAAATTAATTGAGTTTGATTTTTTTTTCCAAATAATTAATGGATACATTTTATAAAATAAGTAAGGTTTACACGTTCCATAGATATTATATAGCATGTATGTTAGCAAATATTTAATTATTGTTATTTCGGGAATATTATTTTAATGTTAGATTGTGTGTAGTGATAGTGAATACACAAACATACTACTTGCAAATGAAATATTAATTAACATATAAAGATTTAATATTCAATCAGCACTAAATATTTAGCAACTAATTTTCAAATAAAATTTTACAAGCATACTACTTGCAAATGAAATATATAATATAGTGATTTGTGCTATTTTATTATTTATCTATTTTGGTGTTTTATCTTTTTTCATGTTATTTTAAATCTTTTGATTTTTATATTATTTTTTTCTCACAATATTATTTTTCTCTCATATTTCCCCATTTCATTTTAATTTAGTTTCTAATGTTATTAAATGAGTATTTAAGTCATATTGTATTAAAATTCATAATCACTCAATAATTTGTAACTGTAACAATAAACATCAGAGCATAATATTTCATAGACCGACAGTATAAAGATTTATGCATAGTCAATGTATTAATCTCCTTCATTGAGATTTTTTTTTTAAAGTCAATGATTAGAAATGAACGGTGAATGACTCAGTAACAGTGTAAAAAACTCTTACACTTACGAATATATATATATATATATATATATATATATATTCGTAAGTGTAAGAGTTTTTTACACTGTTACTGAGTCATTCACCGTTCATTTCTAATCATTGACTTTAAAAAAAAAATCTCAATGAAGGAGATTAATACATTGACTATGCATAAATCTTTATACTGTCGGTCTATGAAATATTATGCTCTGATGTTTATTGTTACAGTTACAAATTATTGAGTGATTATGAATTTTAATACAATATGACTTAAATACTCATTTAATAACATTAGAAACTAAATTAAAATGAAATGGGGAAATATGAGAGAAAAATAATATTGTGAGAAAAAAATAATATAAAAATCAAAAGATTTAAAATAACATGAAAAAAGATAAAACACCAAAATAGATAAATAATAAAATAGCACAAATCACTATATTATATATTTCATTTGCAAGTAGTATGCTTGTAAAATTTTATTTGAAAATTAGTTGCTAAATATTTAGTGCTGATTGAATATTAAATCTTTATATGTTAATTAATATTTCATTTGCAAGTAGTATGTTTGTGTATTCACTATCACTACACACAATCTAACATTAAAATAATATTCCCGAAATAACAATAATTAAATATTTGCTAACATACATGCTATATAATATCTATGGAACGTGTAAACCTTACTTATTTTATAAAATGTATCCATTAATTATTTGGAAAAAAAAATCAAACTCAATTAATTTGAAAAATAGATTCTATCAACGGGCAAAGTGGAAAACAACAAAGATAGAACCAAAATTTGACAAAAAAAGTAACCAAAATTCCATGTAAGCTTTAAGAGAAATTTTTGGGGAAAAGATATCATGTTAATCATTTTTTAATAACTATAATTTTATCTATTTTAATATAATTTCAAAAAGTGATTTACATGCATAAACAAAAAATATTCTATTGCTAAAACCAAAATGCAAAATACCTTTTTCCAAAAGTGTGGCAAAATATGAGATGCTGAAACGTCGACGTATTGAACAGCTAAAGCCTGCTTGTTTTTCTCACATTCTTTTCCAAAATAGTCAACATATCTTTTATACCTTGACCGGGTCATTGACCCACCCACATTTTCAACCCGATCCATGAAATATACAAGTGGCATTTCACATGGGTCATTACTAACTGGTCGGGTATTAAAAGTAAACGGCTCATCTTGCCAACTACGCCATGTCTTGAATGTCCTAAACCCCGTTTCAAGGTCCTTGGCCGTTAATAAATATGAATATAACTCTAAACTATATCCCCAAGATATTGATATTGACCAATTTCGATTAAGATCGTAACAAAAACTATGTTGTAAGGTCCGACCTGGATCCGATTTATATGATGTGACTAATTTTTCGATTGAGTCAACCCGAGTTATGTTTGGGAAAATTGGATCGACATAGTCCAAGTGGTGCAATGATACCAATGGTGCAATTGGATGCGATGCCAGTAGGCCATACGGGTTTCCACGTATATCAACCTGAAATTAAAAATTAATAACAACTACATTAATAATAAATTCAAAATAGCTTATCAACTTAAATAGATGTTATTTTCAGAATTTAAAAAATATTTAAGACAATTAATTTTATTGTGACGAACTCACGATGATAAAGGAGGTAAAAAACTTTATAATCACACTTGCACCCAATGATAATTTTGGAGATTCAATAGTTGAAACTCTAATTGCAATATTAGTTTCAAATTTTAAACCATTATTTTTATTTTTTATAAACTCTAGGGTTTGAATTTGAATATATAGGAGATAGAGATAAGATAAGAAAACTCATCCAAAAATAAATACCTGATGAAAACCAAGCTCTTTCGTAAGTTGAACACCAATCTCACTAATACAACTTTGAATCTTCTGATCAGAACCATAAAATTGTGAATACCTATCAATGCAACCATCCAAAATATTCACAAGCTCTTTTGCTAAAGGGTAACTAATAGCAAAACCACCACCACCATAAGCCATAGTATAAAAATGTATCAAATCTTGTTCCACACTCTCAGAATTTCCACCAACATAGTACATTTGATTATGATCATATTTAGACAAAACAGTAACTAGGTTGTCTGGGAAAAATACTGTGTCATCATCACCCATCACAAACCATCTCACATTACTTAAACCTAATTCAAAGCTCTCTTTAACTATTCTTGCTATTCGAATTGCGGACCTAGGCAATAAGATGCTCTTTTTAGATTGAAGGCCATACTTGCATCCACACCACAATCACACACTATGACATTAGGACACCACAAGGCAATTCTTAGTCAACAGTTTATAGGTGATAAATGACTCTACCAATATATCATTTACTCATTCATTGCATTCCAATTTAAGGTAATGTATGTCTTCTATTTAAATTTACAAAAAAAGCATGTCTTCTATTTAAATTTAAAAAAAAACATATAAGGTCAACGTTGAGTCATATATGTGATTTTTAAAATAAAAAATACATCTGTGTTGCAATTGTTTTTTCAAAGATAATCTTAAAGTATGTGTATTTTTTGAAAAATGTAGATTACATCTATCTCTATCTCATAAATACTAAACAAAAACACAATTATCTAACCAATATCATAAAAACCAATTAATAATAGAAGAAAGAATGTATATCAATATGAAAGTATGGGATATGAATCTCATATTTCAACACAATTGAGTGAGTTACAAAGAGATCAATTAAGGCGCATATATGGCACATGCTCATGTGATTGACTTCCTTCCATGGAGATCATTGTCCAATTAACATCACAAAAATTCATCCAATACTAATTTGCTAGCTTTCTTTAGGAATTAGGGGTCCATGATTAGTTGGGTGGTTACAATCATGATTTGTAGAGTGATCTACCCTTCTAGGTAATTGGGAGGGAGGGAGATCGCATATTCTAAATGATATTTCATTTCTTTGTCTCAGACCAATTAAATATTGTCATATAAATAAAATAAAATAAAATAAAATCTTAATAACAAAAAGTAATAAAATGTAACAAAAAAAGTAATATGAGAGATCCATTTACACTCTAGTTACACTCAATCTCAGCCAATCATTTTCTTAAATACAAAGAACCAAATGAGTGAGTGAAATAAATGATAAGAGAGAAAGAGAAATCTTAAATAACTTTTAAGTTTCACACATTTGATTCATTAGATTTAAGAAAATAAATAATTGAGATTGAATATAATTAGTGTAACTTAACTTGAGTGTAAACAAATATCTCCTCCATATATTTATATATATATATATATATATATATATTAAATTACACTCACATCCCCTGAATTTTAGTGAAATTACATAAAACACTCATTCATTTTCAATACCTACATAAACTCCCAAACTTATTTACATACATTACACTGATTATCGCTGTAAGCCTGTAAATGATATAAGTGTAATCTTTCAAACAAACAAAAATGTGAAAAATGTAATTAAGTCAAACAAAATATAATATATTGCTCAGACAAATCCAAATAGCATATGATTCAATATCTCTTCATTATTTTTGGTTCGATACAATATGGTAGAAGTGTTATTTAAACAATATCTCCTTAGATTTATTAATGTATTTTGTAACGAACTAGCAAAATTGATGAGACGTTGACTCTTACATTATTTGGACTTGTCTTGACAATATGTTATATTTTGTTTAACTTAATTACATTCACAATCCTTTTTGTTTAAAAGATCACACTTATTTTTCATGTGTTGGTAGTTAGTGTAATATATGTATATAATAAATAAGGATGGTTTTTAGGTACAAAAATAGAGGGTTGCTTGTGTAATTTCACTATAACTCGGCGACGTTAGTGTAATTTACTCATATATATATATAAATATATTCTTAGTATTTACATATATGTATATAGGATGAAAATTTATATAATCAATAATACTATGTGTCAAAGAGAAGTGATTACTCCATACATAATTAAAACACTATACACATGACGAATGAGGGATAATAGGGCAGGTCGGTCTGTATCATGTGTGTCCCTGCCCGACCATAAATATTGACTCAATCTATTTTTTAACTCGAACCTGACCCTAAGCCCGATGAAACTCAATCATATTAGGGTTCGATTATGACCGAACCAAATTGGGTGACCGAATAGAGTCAAATCCTACTCACCCTTAATAGAAGGTTCATTATTCAACTCTAGTGCTGCTATGTTGCATAAATAAATTGTTGGAGTATTTGTTCTTCAATAGGGTTGACAACCTAGCCAGAACCTGTACGTACTTGCCTGATTGGGTTTGAATTTGGGTTTTCCCTAATTTGAAAATTTGGGTTTGTTTTCTAGTTTTGGTATAAGTGATATTAAAACCCCGAACGTAACTCAAACCTGATTTATATAATAAATATCAAATTATAAAATTATTATTATATATATAACACTAAAGGACAAATAGGTCTATGTTGCCCGAAACTCAATAGGATAGGGATGATAGTCTATTTTTAGTTTTGCTGCGTTTCAGTTAAGGTAAAGGACTTCGGGTAGAGGGTGTTTGGAATTGCAATATACCCTGAAGGAGATATCCTAGAAAATTAGAATAGAGGAGTTGGTGAATCTGATAAGCCCTACAACCATGAAGCAGGAGGAGGAGGAGGCAGAAGATCATAAGAGTTGGATTCATGATGTGTCTAACACATATACAATTAAATTAGCTTACATAATTATCTGGCAAAAAAGTGACACAGGAATAAAGGATAGAAAGATGAATCTCTTCGTTTGGAAATTTGAGGCACCTTTAAAAACCATGACACTTGCTTGGAGGATCATGCTGGATAGACTCTCATGTAAACTAAACTTAGTGACTCAAGGTATGAATGTTAATGACAAGTATTTAAGGTATAATTGATATAATGATCAAGATGAATCAGTGAAGCATGTTTTTTCTTGCAATTTCTCTTACCTGGTGTGCCAACGAATTTACAAGTGGTTGGGTTTTAGATCGGTGCTCCCCTCAAATAGGAAGTGTTGGGAACAAGCGAACAATCAAATAGTAAAGAGTATAGAGACAAGAGAATAACACAAGAGATTTGGTAACGAGGTTCGGCCAATTGTGCCTACGTCCCCGGGAGCGTTGAGCGGCTACCACTATATATTATTAGAGAATAAGGATTAGTGTTTTACTATTCTTCTCCTTGTTACATTAGGTTTACATAACATCAATATATATAGCCCTCTACCCCAACCCCTTTACATCAGCCCAAGCCCATAACTTGTATTGCTGTTATCTAGAGATATGAGTCATTGCACAACACTCATCCTCCTCCTCATCCTATCCTCATACTCATTCTCGTCCTCATCCTATCCTTATCCTCATCCTCTTCCTCATTCTCGTCCTCATCCTATCCTCGTCCTCTTCCTCATCCTCATCCCCATCCTATCCTCATCCTCATTCTCGTCCTCATCCTATCCTCATTCTCGTCCTCATCCTATCCACTTCC
>NC_032015.1:18230077-18353076 GCF_001865875.1 Lupinus angustifolius | reverse complement strand
ACAAGCGAACAATCAAATAGTAAAGAGTATAGAGACAAGAGAATAACACAAGAGATTTGGTAACGAGGTTCGGCCAATTGTGCCTATGTCCCCGGGAGCGTTGAGCGGCCACCATTATATATTATTAGAGAATAAGGATTAGTGTTTTACTATTCTTCTCCTTGTTACATTAGGTCTACATAACATCAATATATATAGCCCTCTACCCCAACCCCTTTACATCAGCCCAAGCCCATAACTTGTATTGCTGTTATCTAGAGATATGAGTCATTGCACAACAGGAAGTCCCAGTAATTGCAACACTCACTCTTAGTAGAAGCCACAAACTTGATGAATTTCTTGTCTTTTATATGGACGATTGGAATTTGGACTCTTTGGATAAACAGGAATGTCGTAATTTTCAACAATAAGGATGTTAATCTCTTAAAGATATTATGGAGGACATAAAATTCAAGTCTTGAATCTGGAATAAAAGAATACATGATCATGCTAATATAATTTGATTTTTAGGTTAGGGTATTGTATTGTTTCTTTTGAGATAGCATCCGGTGGTTTTTGTTTTCCATTGTAATATTAGTTCACCTCTTTAAAAAAAATATATATTTAAATCATTTTATTACGACTGCTCTGGCTCTCCTTTTGGTAATTGTGACTAGGAATGGCAACGGGGCAGAAAACCCGACCACAACTATAAAAATAAAAAAAAACATTTAAATCCATAAAAATAGCATAAACAAACCCCAATAAAATCAGAGGAGTTTGAACAAGTTCATATTTTTGGATTAGAAAGTATGTTCAGATTCACTTACACTAATTATTGGGTTAAATATGTCAATGTTGCAGAATGCAGTTAACAATAAAATCAGAGGAGGAAGAAGAAGAGTTGAAGGAAGAAAGTAAATAGAAATTCAGTAAATGTAAAAGCTTCTAAGTTCTAATCTCACTCTCTTGTGATTGTGCTACAATAACAACTTATATATTTTTTCCTAACCATAAATAAGAAAAACTAATGGCTTTTACAGTGTTGATGTATGTGACATTATGGATTTAGTATATATATATATATATATATATATATATCTATCTATCTATACTTGCTGGCAGCGTAACTGTTTTCTACATTGTCGACGTATCATTCACTGTTTATGTATATATATATATATTAATTTAATTTACATTAATCGGATTTGGGGCGGGTTCGGTGTAGGGTACCAACCGTATCAAACCCGAACCCGAAAATTAGGATCGGATTTTACCCGAACCCAATCACAACAGGTTTTCCCCGTTAAATTCGGGTTGGGTTCGAATGGACACCCACATATTTAGTTTTTATTGTCATCTCTAATTGTGACTTGGAGCAAAGTAAATATAAATGTTCTATTTCCATACAATCATGTCCAATAATCTAACCTAATAATGCCTTTATAAAGTATACGAGCCGAATTTTTATCAATGTGCCAATCTTTATTGGTAAGAGTATAATTTGTTATTTTCACATTTCCTACACCCTAACACTGATTATAGTTATATGCTAACAATGCTTATAGTAGTTATATTATTTATGTTATGCATTCAAATAAATGTGCTCATAAAATATATAATTGACAAAAGTTAGATTATGGTTATTGTGCAGGGTGTTGATTACTCCTAGCCAAACAAATATTGGATCGTAGAATTTGACACACATGGGAACAAGAAACAATTGCTTTATTCTATGTGGCACAAACGGAATAAACCAACAATAGTATTTTTCTCTCTTTATCCAATTAAGTGTTTGTTATGTCCTCGTAATGATTATTCATAAGTCAAAGATTCCATGATTTCTTCCATAGAAATATTCTCCGCCACCTTACACTACAACTTGCACAAACATTCTCTAACCCCCAAAGCCTAAAAACAACCTTTATAATAGCTAATATACCATCAATAAAGAAAGAAAAATGGTTGAGTCATAATTTCCAAAAAAACAATTTTCTTTTGTTTTATATTTTTCTTAATAAATCATTGAACACATCAATTTTACAAAGGTGGCCCCAGGTAGAGAGTCAAGGCCGGTCATGGTTGTCATTCCTACCATGGGCCGATGCCAAATGTTGAACCTCTGTTGTTTCTTCTTCCATGAGGAAGAAGAATCACAACAGAGGAAAATCCTTGGCATTTTGGCCTTCAATGCAGCCAAGACCATGAGTCGCCTTCTCTCCCTCTACCATTCTCTCACAGACGATGAAATCCACCAACTTCGTCGTGGCATCATTAAATCCAAAGGGGTGGCTTACTTGAATTCCAAGGAAGAATACTTCCTTCTCAACCTAGCTTGCGCCGAGCGCCTCGATGATCTAAACCTTGCAGCTGTCGCCGTCTCCCACCTTGGCAAGAACTGCTCTGACATGAGGCTTAGCCGTTTCGACACGGTCTTCGCCGGCCTTAAGAATGGCTTGGTTGACCTCCATAAGCTCGAATTCGACACCCGAAAAATCGAGAATGTGATAGAAAAGATGGAGAAACTCGTGTCCTCCACAAGGAGCCTTCACACTGCCATGGAATCCCTTGTAGAAATGGAAGCTTTGGAGAAGAAGATGCAACGTTGGGGAACCATGAGAGCCAACCATGGGACAAAGGTAAAAGTTGAATGTTTCAATGATAAGATCACCTTCTATAGGAAGAAGGTGCAATATTACAAACAAATTTCTCTTTGGAACCAAACATATGACAAGGTTGTTGGACTCATGGCAAGGATTATATGCATTGTTTATGCTAGAATATATTCAGTTTTTGGAACCTTGATTACAGGCAACAAAAGTAACAACAATGTTAAAGGATTTTTACGACCAAAATTAAAGAATGGTAGTTGCCTTCTTCAACATGGTGAATTATACAAGGCAAATATTACTCTCTTTGATCAGAATTATGAACCTATGAAGAAGAATCAAATGTTGAAAAGCACCAAAACTGGGGTTATTAGGTTCCATAACCATAACCCTAGTCTACCCCATGTAGCTGATAATTGCGGTCGCAGTCGCGATGACGTTGCGAAGAAAAATAGGGTTTTGAACCTCGCTCCACTATCTACGGTTGGTGGAGCGGGGCTTTCAATGAGGTATGCAAACGTGATATTGTATATAGATAGGTGCATGCATGCAACGGCGGCGATTGGAGACGACGCGCGCGCGTGTCTTTATGAAATGTTGCCGGGGAGGTTGAAAGTGAAGGTGAGGAGAAAGTTGAGAGGGCAATGGTTGGAATGGGAAGGGAATTCAATGGGAGGAGGGGAAGGGCGGTCGGCGATGGCGAAGGAGTGGCTGAACACGGTGGAGGAGGTGATGGAGTGGTTGTTGCCGATGGCTCATGACACGGTGAGGTGGCAGGTGGAGAGGAATGTGGAGAAGCAGAAATTTGAGACAAAGTTAACAGTGCTTTTGTTGCAAACATTACATTACTCAGATTTGGAGAAGGTTGAGGAAGTGATTGTGGAAGTTTTGGTGGGTTTGAGTTTTTTATGTTGGTGTCAAAAACCACAACAATGGTAGTGTTTGGAATATACATGTGCTCTGGCACATTTTATCCGAAATCATTTTCCGTACTAATGAAAATATAATATATGGATTAAAAAATTAAAACATTTATTATTATCTTTATTTTTGATTCATTATTATTAATGTGAGACATAATTTTGGACAAAATTCATAGTGTTGAGCCCTTGTTTATTTGTTCATTTTTGAGCCATTGGTTTGAAATTCCATATTACTCTTCTTAATTTAATTCCTTCTCTAATTTATTACTACTAACAAGTCTTCATTTTTTGGTATATTATTACTAGTTAGAACGTCTTTATTTTTATATTTTGTGCACATTTTGTTGCTTGTGAGTTGCATGTGGCACATAAAATAAGTGTAAAATTTGTACCGAAAAAATAAGTGTAGGATTTTAAGTATGACTCATGAATTTTTTAGTAAAAGTAAAATTAAATTAAAACAATATAAATAATGACACAATTACTAGTGGTGTAAAGTCCAACTGAATCCTTAAGGTCAAGGGTTCAATAACTGCGAGTGATACTTGTTGGAAATGATATCCTGAACTTCCGAAAGAGATTAAAAAAATTTCTATGGAGGAATCAACTAAAGACCAGCTGAAACATAGGAGAAAATGAAGCACATACCAATGATATTTAAATCCTAACAGATTAAGAGTTTGACTTAGTTTTCTGAACATTTTGGCTTTGCTTATATGACAATCTATTTGCCACATTATCAATTGATAGAGTTGTTCTGATAATAAAGACCAAATTCAAAATTTGGAAGAAATCTAGTCAAAAAAATGTAGGGACTAAATAAAACTAAAATCAAGTGAACTTCTCATATATAAAACATATTTAATGTCCCTACAAAAATTATGTTCATCTATCAAGCCAATTAAATCATATTAAATAATATAACAATGGGTCAATTAAATTTTAGTAAGTAATATAAAAATGTAAAAAAAATTAATTTTTTATTTATTTATGTGATAATTTTTAATTAATCGGGACAGAAAATTGGAATAAGCTTTGGGACATGTAATCTTTTTTTGTTATTGTGGTATGATAATTAGATTAGGATAACTAAACTTTACAACTTAGTTGACTTTTTTAATATCTCTAATACAATATTGTGTGTAAGAGATCTTTGGAGAGAGGATATATAGGACTTCATATCTTGTGTACTATGATCTCCTATCATATAAAGGATATGATTGGTAGTATTCGAGTTCCGACCATAAACTCTCATATAAAAAAATGTTGGATTTGGGACAACCATACATCAAGAGGTTACATGGCAAACACTCGCTATTGGTGGATCCAAGCAAATGATAATGAGATTCATGTGTTGACTCGATATTTGTTATTCTCTTTCAACCAATCTGTTGCAGTTGAAAAGGAGTATGACCGTCTCCAGGATGCTATCGATGTAATCGTGATATAGAAATTATAATATAAGAGTTAATAATATTGGTGGAGGTGGCGCTATCCGCATTTAAATAATTGTACATTACAATTATCAATGAAAATGTTGTTCACATAAAAAATATGCTATTTTATGTACACATGTAGAGTAGTTGTGAAGCCAACACTTATCTAATGTGAACCACACAAAAACAAGTGGAAACATGGAAGGAAAAAAGAAGTAGATAAGTGAAAGGGTGAAGCAATGGTTATTGTTTTGAACCATAGCCATGGCAACTTCAACCATATTCCCTTCATCACTCATCAAAGGAAGAACAACTACACCAATTAACTCTAGAAGCCATCAAGTTTTGTTCCTTCAAAATCATAATCTGAATTGGTCAGTGACTCACAATAAGAGAGTTTCCTTTAGTGTTCAAGCACAAGCAGCAAAGCCTCCTGCTGGTGTATGCACTTCATCTTTTGCTTCTTATTTTCATCTCAATCATCTTTGTTTCTATTGGGTTAGCACCCTTTATGTTGCTTTTAATGCAATTTGCTTATCGGGAAAAAAAATCATAGTTTTAAATTGTGGTTGTGGTCGTGATTTCAGTTACTTTGCAGATTGTTATCACTAATGTGTCAATTATATTGTGATTAAAGTAATATTTTGAATTCGATGCAATCTGATAGACCTGATATGCCCAAATACTGCCTGATCTGTTTACGTTGTGGCACAATTCAACCACATCATTGTGATTCAGTTCACACCAGAATTTGCGGTGTGATGCACTACCACAACTACAATATTGTGACTACATCACATGCGATCCACTATTTGAATCACCGATGTCGATTATTTTTGTGTTAATTTTTTTTATCATTATTTTCTTAATGGTGTTGCATTATGAAGGAGTTGGGTGTGTATGTTCCTTCAGGTTGAATTTCCAAAAGTAGAGCCACAATTTAAGGCACCATTTCTTGGGTTCACAAAGACAGCAGAAGTATGGAACTCAAGAGCTTGTATGATTGGACTCATTGGAACTTTCATCGTAGAGCTTGTGAGTATTTTATATCTTCATATTTAACCATTACAAACTTTATATTATTCACCATTCATTTGTATTACTTTTTTGAATAGTCAATTATGATAAAACATGAATGGTACATGATACAATGATAATGTATAAAACTCATACACTATTATAGTGCATTTATTTATGCAAAGTTTGATGATGGTATTTTGCAGATAATAAACAAGGGAATACTTCAGGTGATTGGAGTTGAAATTGGGAAAGGTCTTGATCTTCCTTTGTGAACATTCTTTTCTCATGCTTGTAACTATAGTTTTAAGTCTATTTTAAAAAAATGCTTTGGTGAATTAATCATTACACTACTATTGGGTCATTGGGCAAATATCTATTTCTGTAATCTAAAACCTATGATGATGTAAATTCCTACATATTATCTGGTTGGCTTAAGTGATTGTATTGTTACTTTATTTCCTAGTCTATGGAATTAAACGTGAAATTTTACATTGTCGACACACCATTTATCATTTGTGTTTATCATTATTTACTTTTAAATAAAAATAATATATTAATATGTACCGACTAAGGGTGAGTAGGATCCTACCCACTCACCTGGTATGATCCGATTATGATTGAGTCCGAATAGAATCGGATCATTAGGTCTAAGACTAGGTTCGGGTTCAAAAATTAGACTCAATTAATATTTAGGGTCACGTAGGAACCAAACATGACTCGGCCCGACCCATTCCATAATCATTCACTCATCATATTTGTATGTGTCTCTATTCAAATATATACAAAGTAATAACACTTTTTTGGTTGAAAATATTACCGATTCTCTAAATTTTTCATCATATATACATGATTAAATATATATATATATATATACATATATCATTTTATATATCAAAATACATATTCATAATAATAAATAATATTGAGAAAACTTTATCTAAAGAAATATGTATGATATTTAGTCGGGTCTAGGGTCGGGAATAAAGGTTGACCCAATCGACATTTAGTTGGGTCTAGGGTCAGGTCCAAGTTCAAAAAATGATTCAACCAACATTTAAGATCGAGTAAGGACAAACTTTAACCGACACATGCTCACCCCTAATATCGAAAATGTCAATCATCATGTAGATATTAAATACAATATTGACTCGTCATCAATTAGTATTCTAAGTTAACCAAATGATATAATTCTAGAAGAAGTTCACATGAAAGCTTTCAGTTTATGGTATGATGAAATTTCTTTTTTTACCATGCCTTATTGGATTATAAACAAATTTAACCTACCTTGTTGTTATTTTTAGACCAAATATATTTCTAGAGTAGAGTGGTGATTAGATAAAACTCTATAAAATGTGTATATCTCAAAATTGTATCAAACTCTTAACTGAAGTAAGTTTTTCTTATAAAAATACTATGGGTATCCCTTAACCATATGTTTAAGAAACTAATCTCTTTCAGGGTACGTAATTACTCCTCTTGAGAATCTGGCAGGGCCTTACAATATTACACTAATACAATAACTGAAGTAAGTTTGAAGACACAATCCACTGTCACTGTGACCAAATAAAGCATCCATGAGTTTAATCAACCAATGGCCAAAAATCAAGTTTGGCTTAATTATAATTATATTAAACATTTCTTTTATTTCGAAAATTACATTCATGTGCCTCAAAAACAAGTCAACCTAAATTCAATAATCTAACCATCACTCATCAAAAGTAACTCTAATGACAGTCCATTACACGAGGCTCCAAACTAATGGGATATGAGAATGGTAAATGTACGTAATCTTCTCCCACAAGCAGAGAGACTGTTTATATGACGTCCTTTAATGAAACCGAAACAAAAATCTTGAACCCTTTAAATCTCTTGTCAAAAAACAAAGCAACAAGAATGAACAAATTCTAGATTTCAATGCCTAGAAAATGCTCTATACACTGCTCTAGAAACCATACCATATGCAGGTATGAAATTTCAAATAAAGCAACATTATAAACTAATCTTGCACAAAATTACCTAATTTTCTTATTAATCACTATATTCCAACCTGAATCTATGGCAGCATGCCGGAAGCATAAGTCGATAAATTTACAGAAGCCTGCTAATTCGAGCATCGATGACGGTAGATAAGTTCGATTCTGTATTTCCTAGAGCATCAGCCAGAGACATCCTGCGGTTTTTCCATATCGACTCAGCCAAATTATTCATCTTCTGTCCTTCATCTTTTCTATTTTCTTGGACACAAAGTACTTCTGCATATGCACCTACAACATTAACCAACTAGTCAATACAAGATGTCAAGTCTTAGAATAAATTATCAGCATACACAGAAGGAAAAGCACAGCTTAATAATATTAATAATCGTTGCCGCGATAAATTTTAAATTTCTCACTCATCGTAAACACCAAAATCAAAACTGAAGCAGTTATCTATGCCATGAGAGATTATTTAGTATACCACAGGCACTTCATAAATATTGAAAATGTGTAATATTTGTGTGCCATGTCAAAATGCATTTACGCGTTTTACTTGTCGCATGGAGTGTCTATCGTATATTTCTCCTATACTGCAAAAACAATGAAAAATGCATGTCGGACCATGATTTGTGACCAATAGACAAACACTATACAAAGCTACAATAAACACTTTTACTTCCCATGTACTAAAATTGTCATTCCTTGATAAAGGTTGTGTGGTTATGAATTAAAATGGATCAAAGAATTTGTCATACCTCTTGCAAGAGCCGCAATATCACTTCTATCTACCGATGGTGCAGCACCTACATGAAGAAACATAGGTTTCAATGCTTTCTCGTGATGTGTAGGCAACTAAAGGACAATGCACGGACATGCGGGCATCAATATAAGACAACAACATCACCTTCAGACCTAGTTTCCACTGCAGGAACCTTCAAGATATCTATCACTTTTCGGTAGAGGCCCTGTCAATGATTTTCCGAGCATAATTGCTATTTGAATTATGATAAAACAAACTATTGATGAAGAACTAAGTATCTAAGGAAAGTGAAGCACGGCTAAATAGTTCAGGCATACGAAAAGTTAAGTTGGCAGACTACACTACTAAGTCAAGGGCGATGTTTTTTTATGTTTTCAGTTTATGTTGATTTAATTTTGTTAATAATTACAAAAAAATCCACATTTTTTTTCATTTTACTTCCTGTTCTATAGGTTTTCTGATGGAAATGATGAAAATAATAGAAAACAAAACAAAAAGTTGAAAATTTGAAGTTTTTTGGAATTATTGAATGAAAAATGAAAACAAATGATATAGTGCCTACATAGAAACTAGTAGCTTCAGTGCTCGTGATTAATATATTGAAGAAGAAAAAATAATCCACTGAAAACAGAGTCGCTCGCATGTCACACACGACAAAGCCAAGTCAGACGATTTTTTATTCGTAGTGATTGTGTTTAATTCAGTAAAGTTAGAGCAAACAGATATTAGTTCCATAAACCAGATCTTTAGAAGAAGAACTAACTATATACAATACCACCAGAATCCAGATGCATCTTATTTTGTTTATATCAATCATTGTACTTCTTTATTTTCAGGAAAAAATGATAAAAGAATGTGTTTTCAGTAGAAGTTAGTTATCACTTATCAATTCAGTAATTGCAGATCCTAACCTCTTGAATCAAAAGTGAACTCGAACGCTCCTCAATTGCTTTACGCCTATACATGAGAGCTATGCTTGTTAAGACAACACCCACCTTGGGATGAGTAGTGCCTTCACCGAATTGACAGAACCATAGGATATTAGTACCGAAATGTGCTTTTAACAGGCTGTGAGAAATGCTATATGAATTGGTAAATTGAGTTCAGCTAATAGATCAAAGGAATAGACAAGTCACCATAAGTTTCCTCTGCGGTATTTAATGCCTTCGTCAACCAATCCTCCGCATTGCCAAATTTACTAAAAAATAGTTGTTAGCATTATATCACCTAAAGCAAACATAAAAAGGAAGCTTGTGGCCCCGGAAAATCAAAGTAGTAACATTAAGCCTACCCCAAATGTGACTCAAGCTGTCCGAGAGAACACATCGCTCCAACCATTAAACCCTCCAAGTTCATGTTACCAGCTCCTAAGTAAAGAGAATTGCCATTATTTTTTATATCGGAAGCTCCTTGTATGACATTCTGGTAGACCTCTCTCGCCCTTGAATAGTCTTGTGTGGTTTGGAGGAATTCCCCATATAATAGAGCAACAGAACCTTATATAGACAAACGTCATTTTGGTGTAGAGAAATGTCAGCTACAGTACAACGAATTGAAATAAAACATACCATCGCGCACCACGTCGGGGAGGGATTTGTCAAAGGAAGCTTCAGCTGCACCAAGCCCATAGTAAGTACTGATCAAGAACCATATAGCTATGAAGAAATACACGTTGAGCACTACCTGACTTTATATCACCATTGACAAGTTCAATCAGCCCTTTTAATGCCTTAGCATGAATAGTTAGACTATCATTCTCTCCCGTTTCATGTTTCTCCATAAACTCTACGCCTTTTTCAGCCACCGCTGATGCGATAGCATCCTATATTGGAAAATTTCCTCTAAATAAGTATAAATGGAATTTTCTTTTTCTATCAAAAAACAATTTTGGATGGAACAGGGAAAATGAAGTCAAATATATATTGTAATTTTTTTGATTAAAAAATGTGGTTTGCAGATACCTACCTGTCCCAACTCTAGATGAAGCCCAACCTGAGCTTCAAAGGCAGCAACTACAACAAGAAACCCGGATAGAACTTACAAATCAATGGGAAAAGTTCATTGAAAATGAAAAATAGCAAAAGCTAAGGTTTTAAATTGCAGTTCACAACTACGACTGAGACCGTAATGTCTATATTTGGTTGTCTCCCAACCACATGGCGACCACAACAACTGCGGCAAATGCAACATAACTACGACAACAATTTAAAACCTAAGCAAAAGTAGTAACCATAAAAGGAAAAGCTCAAACTTACGTCTAATACCCAAGTGAGAATTGGTTAATTCTTGGACACTTTCGAGCTTCTCTATTGCATCATCATACTCTCCTCTAAGAAAATTTAAGGAACTTTAATGAGTCTAAACAATAACCCTCCAACAACATATGAATTAAAATACCAAAATAACTAAATGATCACAAAGAAAAAACCTTTCAGACAACAATGTAGACAGAGCAAGCAAAGTAATTCCTTTCGAATTCTCAGTTTTCAGGTCATTCCCTATAGTTAACTCTGTTGTAAGGCAATGCTTCAACACTAGCATTCCAAGACCATATGATCCAACTACTCACAAAAACAAACAAAAAATCAAAACTTTAGTTAAAAACATAAAATGGGTCATTGAAAAACACATGTTTTTCTAATTATTTAACCTGATTTGTCACTTCTTGCTTGTTTCATAGCATAGTTCATCATATTAATAACATCAGGTTTTGCAATGTTTTTGTCTAACTCCAAAGCATTGTTGTATGAATTGAATGATGAAGGAGCATAATGAAGAAACCTGGTGCATGAAATTGGGGATAATTTTGTTGCTGAGGGAGCAACAAAAGCAGTGGAAGAAGAAGTTCTTGACAATTTTGCTGCTATGCGAATCATGATGATGATTTTTGGTTTTGGGAAAGAAGTGAAAAATTGAAAAGGGTTGATTTTGAGAATGATGTGAGGAAGTGGAATTGAAATTTGTAATGGGGTTTACCTTAAAACGAGCATGGAAGAAATGAATCAAAGGTTTTTGAGGTTGATAGTTTTGTTTTGACCTAGTAGTGTGTTCAGGTTCAGGGATTGGTTCTTCTACCTACGTGAACTAGTTTTTGTTTTTTTTGTTTCCCACGCCCCAACCCCACACCGAACATCTCACACTAGAGGTCCTGTCATTTGGGAGTTAGAATAGCAATCCTGTCATCCGAGAGTTAGAATATCCATAAGTATGTGGGGTCCACAAAACTCGAACCAAGACATCTAGCATTACTTAAAGGAATAATCTAACATGTACCACTTGAACCAACTGTTACTCATAGTTGAACCAAATTTTCAGGGATTAGTGTTCTTTTTTTTTTTTAACTCCAATTTTATCTAACAAATAATAAATAATTAATTCTTTGGAAAAATAAATAAATATAAAAAAATAACAATAACTACTCTTTTTTTTCTAAAGTAAGTATGTTGTCTCATATATTTATCCAAAAAATTTAATTATTTAACTTAAATATATATATTTTTCAATTCGTAAGAGTGACACTTATTAGAAGAAACACTCACGAACCTCAAAAAATGATTAGTACTATTAGTACTACCAAAAAATATATTTTTCAATTAATTACAGCAAATGGTATATGAATAACACATTGTTCTTTTTGTTAGGTTTTGTTAGATATATGGTGGAATCGCAAATTTAGTTTTATTTTTATAACCCTAATATATCATTGGTCAAAATACTTCATTTTTTAAGTAAAATTGATATATATATATATATATATATATATAATTGATTGATAGCATGTTAATAATATAAAATGATGTTAGTGGCAAATTTACAGTTTAATTTTTATAGCAGTAATATATTAAAATGTATTGACTTTTTACATAAAAGTGATATAAATAATGTTGATGATGCATTATTAATATAAATTGTATGAGAAGCCTATGATAAATTTTCCAAATGAATTATGCACTAAACCATCATAAGCAGTAGTAGCATTGAATGAATGATTGGGAAACAGAACCATCCACTTTCAATGGTAAATGATATCTAATTGGAACCAACCAGAGCTTTCTAACAATGGTTACCTCTAACTGTTAAAAAAAATGGTTGGGATAAATAACCTCTATACTTGCAATTGTAGTTGCCAATAAATTGCGGATAAATGCGGCTACAATTGCAGTCGTGAAGTTATTACGGACATGAAACTACAATATTATAGTCGCAATTACAGATACGAAATACAAATTAAATTGTTGGATGTTTTGTAAAAAAACATGGCAAGAATGTGCAAAATTATAAGAATAACTTGAGGAAGGGACTATAACTACTAGCAGTAGATCATCCCTAATAAGGAAAGGATGAAAGATTTTGATACAATCATCAAAATTCGCGTGCCATTATACAGAATGCTATAGGGAAGATGATTGGTTCAACTAGTCTGTAGCAATGAGTGTTTGTGAAGGGGGCAAAAGGGAGACAATATACCCCCGAGGAAACTAGTTTCCAGTTCATATCACAAATCAGAAAGCACACCTGATGAATTTACAAAGACTATGACTATAAGTCAATATGGTCACGGGTTTGAGTAGTAAGACTCCTTAAAAGAGAATAAAATATTGCATGAATATTCAAATGACATGCTAAGTAAATTCTTGGGCTGAGAGGATTGCTTGTAGGGTTGGGATTTTACACTAAAAAGTGCTAGCTTATTAGTAACAACTCATTGGAATTTATGAGTATGATCACTTAGGTCACAAGTTCGAATCACGGGAAGCACCTATCAAGAGAAATAGAATATCGTAGGTTATTTAAGGTTAAAGGTTAGCATGCTAAATAAATTCATGGGCCAAAAGATACTTGTGTTGAACTATCACTATTGCAGAAAAGTCTCGTTGCTCATATGAATATCATTTGCAAAAGATCTTAGGCTCTTATTTATCCTTCACTCAGTTGCTATTAGCCCAAGCCTCACAACATAAGCCAAGCAACCCAGCATCGCAGGCCAAAAATGACCAAGCCAAATCTGACGAAATGTTGCAAGCATCGCACACATGCCTGACCGAGGAAATTGCATCAGCCACGCACCAGAACGCACAACCTGACCGAGGAAGGCACACAAACCTGACCGAAGAAATTGCATCAACCACGCACCAGAGACGCACTAACCTAACGGAGAATTCTACATCAGCCACGCACCAGAGGCGCATCAACCTGACCAAGGCACCAACTCTCCACAACAGAACCACACCAGATGTGAATCAAGGCGCAACAGACAATATGCACCAAGGCACATCAAACAACCAAGTTGGTGTACCAGATTGCCAACTTGGTCTATACACCCTTATTACTTGAGCTACAAGTTACCTTAGCCAATTTCACCCAATTCTATCTTTAGAAAGTTAGTTAATTATGTTATAGTTAGCCCTCATCAATGGGCTATTTATATGGCTTGCAATTGTATTAAAAAACATATTGTAATTGATTCTTTCATATTAGTTCATCTTTAATAATATAGAGGTGTTATTCATACTTGCACCTTGTTCTATTCTCTTCTTCTTCCCTTTGTGATAAGGGGAGTCAAATTCTTGCCCCTTCTTTTTCTGTTAGTAGTGAATGTGGTCATTTTTTATGAGAATCTCAAACTTGGAAACAGAAAAACAAGCATGGTAAAGGCATGGAAGGAGAAAACCAAACAAATATTCTTTATCTTAAAAGTGACTTTCAAGGTTTAAAGATGAATAAGAGTATGAGACTGAAGTCATAAAGAATTTCATGTTCATGACTATAAAGATTGTGAATCTGATAAGATTGAGAAAAATATCCAACCATCAAAGTTGAGGAAAAAAACTTAGTAGTTTTACCTAAAAGTTTTGAATCCATAATTTCTTTACACTTAAAAAAGTTTATTTACTAGAATAATCAAAAGATAATTCTAAATTAAGCTTTATACAACTTATAAATACTCTTCAAGAGAAGACTTAGATAGGATAAAGCAACATAACAAGGTCACTCCCATTTACACAAGCATATTACAATAAGGAAATTTGTTTGGGTCCGAACTCGACCTAATCATGACTTGATATACTCAAGACTGAATTAAATCAATCCAATATGTTGACACAATTTATAAACTTGAATATTTTACCTAACTAAATCATAAATTTAATTTATTTTTTAGTGTAATATCTATACACTGCCAAAGTGTAAAGTTTTTATACACTCACATCATCTATCATTCATTTATATTACATTTCTGAAGAGTCAATATTAATTTAACATGAATTGTGGATGATGCTGATAGTATATAAAACTCATACACCACTTCCGAGATAGTTTCTTTTTTCACATTTAAGAATTGAATGGTAAAATGGAATCATAGAATTGCTAAGTCCAAAGATCTCTGACTCAGGTCAGATAAATATGGGCCTTAATGTGGCATCTTGGAGGGTACCCCCACCCTGCCAATCTCAACCCATTTGTCAGAATAATCAGTGGTGCAGTGGACCAAGGAACATCTGAAAGATACAACTACAACAATTTAACATCATTCAAATTTGGACACACATAAAAACATGAAAATACTCATATTATCTCTTTTATAAACAAATTTAATAATTTCACTCATATTATGTAAATTAGTTAAATAATTACTATTATTATTCAACATGTGGTATATGGAAAATTGTTTCAATTAAAAGGGGTATTAGAAAATAGTAAAACTAGTTAAATTTGCTTATATTTGATAAAGAAAAGTTGATGTTTTTACTAGAATAAAGGGAGAATATGTTAAGGCCTAAATTTTTCTCTCTAGCTATTTTTATTTCACCATTTTATTCCTCTCCTTTGAAAGACAAATAGTGGTTGGAGTCTATAAATCAAACTACAATTAAGATTGTAGAATAGTTTATAAATCTTTCAAACCAACAATAGCAGCGACAACAACAACAACAACAACCGTGATCACCGACAAAAACATAAACAAGACAAGACTTTAGAATGTTCAATTCTCAGCTGTGTCTGAGCTTAATACAATTTCATCTTCTATTGAAGAAGTTAGAGGCAATTTGTTCCCTGAACTCATTTTCTTCACATCTTGGCTGCAACATATGAAGATTCTTCTCACCATATTACAGAATTCACTGCAAGAAAAACATACTAATCAACATGGTATGCATGAAAGAATCTGCATTAACAATAGTCTCAAAGTGATTCTTATATATTTGTAGCATGCATGCCAAATATACCAACAAAGCATAGAGTTCTAAATTACAATTATAAACATGTTATTTAATCATCATATTCCACTTTCTCTAAAATTGTGTATTGTATTGTTCACTATAAGGTTCTAAGCTTATATTTAAGTATTTGTTTCTAATTAACTTCTTCCCTTGTTTTCTATATTCTTATTTCCACTGATTATTGTCTCAATAGCACATATTACTGTGTATAAAGAGATACTTACGGCCACGGATCATCGCCAACGAGCATCATATCACCTTCATCATCAGTGAACACAATTTCCCACTTATTCCTTAGTTGAAGCTGACCCTTTATGTCAAACATCTTCTCCAATTCATCTATAAGTTGATCGTAACCATCCAACATGGTCAAGTCCACGGCACGACCTACTGCGATCCCCTGCATTTGAACCTTCAACACAAACAGGCTTCAGAAAATTTACTAATTATTAGGCTTTAGAGCATTAAGTTTATCGTATAAATACGAACATTTTTTTGTAGAATAAATAAAAATATGGCATGAACCTTAGTGCAACTTCTGCTACAGATTTGCTTGCTTTGAGTCTCTTTAGGAGATGCTTGCATCTGTTCCTGTTTCCTCTCTTTAGATGCCTTTGAGAGATCGTAATTATGGTCTGCATCAGTTTTGGACAAGGTTCTAATGCAGCCCTCATTCGTGATTTCGGATATATTTTCAGAATGTACACATGCTTTCTCTATAGCAGGAGAGTTCCTAGTATGATCAATAAGATCAATTCCAAACAATCTACAGCTTGTAGCAACCTCTACTTTGTTCTCCTTATCAACTTGGTCAAGCAAATTTTCATTGTTCAGTTTTTCTGAATGAGTTTTTGAATTAGGCCAAGCTGATACACTCTTGCTATCATCGGTCGGGTCCTGAAATAAATGAGAAGGAACACTGGAATGAGGAGAAGATAGCCAACTTCCTTGTGCATGATTCCTTGATATAGCATTGCAGCTGTTTTTACAATTATCAATCTGCTTATGATGCCACATATGATTACTGTCACTCCTTTTGCTTTCGGCCGTAACATTAAGTTGTGTTAAATCGGACGGTGTCATCCCAGCATCCCAGAAAGCTGAGGCAGCTGTTGTTGTGTCTACTTTGAAAGTTTTATTTAAGTGTCAAGAGTAATTAACTCAATCAATATAAATTTTTTGAAGGAACTAAAATAGAAATTTCCTCACCGAAATCCGGAATTTCACTGGGTGGTCGAGGCCTCTTATTTTTTACGACAGCTGGTTGAAGCGAAGGCGTCAGTGAACACAATTTCCCACTTATTCCTTAGTTGAAGCTGACCCTTTATGTCAAACATCTTCTCCAATTCATCTATAAGTTGATCGTAACCATCCAACATGGTCAAGTCCACGGCACGACCTACTGCGATCCCCTGCATTTGAACCTTCAACACAAACAGGCTTCAGAAAATTTACTAATTATTAGGCTTTAGAGCATTAAGTTTATCGTATAAATACGAACATTTTTTTGTAGAATAAATAAAAATATGGCATGAACCTTAGTGCAACTTCTGCTACAGATTTGCTTGCTTTGAGTCTCTTTAGGAGATGCTTGCATCTGTTCCTGTTTCCTCTCTTTAGATGCCTTTGAGAGATCGTAATTATGGTCTGCATCAGTTTTGGACAAGGTTCTAATGCAGCCCTCATTCGTGATTTCGGATATATTTTCAGAATGTACACATGCTTTCTCTATAGCAGGAGAGTTCCTAGTATGATCAATAAGATCAATTCCAAACAATCTACAGCTTGTAGCAACCTCTACTTTGTTCTCCTTATCAACTTGGTCAAGCAAATTTTCATTGTTCAGTTTTTCTGAATGAGTTTTTGAATTAGGCCAAGCTGATACACTCTTGCTATCATCGGTCGGGTCCTGAAATAAATGAGAAGGAACACTGGAATGAGGAGAAGATAGCCAACTTCCTTGTGCATGATTCCTTGATATAGCATTGCAGCTGTTTTTACAATTATCAATCTGCTTATGATGCCACATATGATTACTGTCACTCCTTTTGCTTTCGGCCGTAACATTAAGTTGTGTTAAATCGGACGGTGTCATCCCAGCATCCCAGAAAGCTGAGGCAGCTGTTGTTGTGTCTACTTTGAAAGTTTTATTTAAGTGTCAAGAGTAATTAACTCAATCAATATAAATTTTTTGAAGGAACTAAAATAGAAATTTCCTCACCGAAATCCGGAATTTCACTGGGTGGTCGAGGCCTCTTATTTTTTACGACAGCTGGTTGAAGCGAAGGCGTAGGAACAGAAGCCAGAAGAGGATCAATCTCCCAAGGTGAAATCCTATCTGGTCTTGGAACAGATGCAGGTTCATCCCATTGAACCTGGCAAAGAATGAAGAGATTTGATACATACCATGAAATCGTTTGAAATATGGTGAACAATTGCCAAGTCAAAGAAGAAAATACCTTAAGGGATCGCCATTTTGAATTTATCCAATGAGGAGAAATATCTTCTACTCCAACTATTGTGCCCGAAAATCTGATCAACAATGTATTACAAAATGAGTGATGCTACACAGCCATAATTTTGACAGAATAGAGAATGATTGTTGGATGGAATTAAGTAGTAAGGGCCATCAAATTTATGACAGAAGTAAGCTTTAGTACCTTTTGTCGGACTCGGGAGAATCATCTCCTTCAAACCTCATCTTGAACCTCAGACCAACATCAAATTTATGATTGACAGCCTCCAAATACTTGTTTACGCTTATGATGAACTGGCTCGTCCTAAACAAATGAAAAGCCCGTGTTAACAATCATACGCTAATTACTTAATGGTAACATAGACATTTTCTGGTTCCTTTTGCAACAAGTAAAAGTTCTACCTTGGCTTATAGTATACTAAGAAAAGAGTCTGAGTTGCAACAGCATGAGACGCAGTTGCAAGAACGCCTAAGTGCATGCTCTGACTGGAAATCACTGATGATGGCATGCTGTTCTGCTGAGGAGCAAGGCGCCTCACTCCAACACGCAATTCTCCGTTGTCGGCTCTAAATACAAAATCTCAATTAAAGCTTGCATAATCAAACACAATTTCTTATATGCTTCTACAATAGAAGATTTTTTGAACAATAAAAAGGAAACTAAGAAAAACAAACATCAAATGTGTACCTGAGAAATACAAAGGTATCTCCCGCAACTAATCTCTTGGAAGTCACGAAAGTACTCCATCCGGTTGTGAGCAAGTGTCGGCGAGGCTGACCTGGTTAAAAAGGAAAATACATTCAAGGGAACAACATAAGGCCACTAATAAGTATAAAGTTAAAATCACAAGGATCCAAATGAGAATTTCTCATGTCCTTTACCTCTAAATATATGCTTAAAGCGCCATTCGTAACCATGAAGATCCCTAGCAACCAATTCCTGAGTAGGGGTTGATTGGGACATGTCCTAAACAAAAACAAAACATGGCATTAGTAAACATCACTAAAGCAATCTGGTATTATAAATCATGAAAAAGTTCAATAAAAACGAAACACATAGTATTACCAAAGCCGGAAGGCATTCGGTGGCGTGTTTCCTGAGGACAGAGAAGCCACCATGGGTGCTTGTATCAGAGGCAGTTAAGACCTTGGAAAAGGAGTGAACTGTTGGTCTTGGATGCTCAGCAGGGCATGGATCAGGGCTTGTAGGCTCAGCTTGCTAAGACACTTATTCCGTTAGAAATCTAAACAATGGGACGAAAGAATCTAAAGAGATTGCAAGTTCAATTTTGGAGGGGAAGGTTTGAGAGCCATAGAATACACTTGTAAGATGCTTCTGGTGCCTTCTTTTTTCTCTTTCTTCCCTTCCAAAACTCAACTCGCAAACAGACCCTAAAAGTTGACCGTGAAAAAAATTGAAAATAGAAATGAGCAGCTACATCCTTACATTAGATTCTGGCACCAAAGTAATTTGTGCATAAACCTCATCTGTTTCTGGTTCAGCCTAAGCATATCAACATTCAAGGTAAGATTTTTGCAATTTTGGCAACCCTAAATTACATAATCAATTTTCAATCCATAGCCTAATTAATCATTTGACCATTTTCTAAGCAACCAAAAAATATTCTTTTTTAAGAAAAATGGGAAGTGAAGTTTAAAAGGAAGGAGGATCAAGGAGAAAACTACCAGCAATGATTAGAACACTTAATAGTTTATACCAAAACCAAACTATACTCTAACACTAAATAACTCCACAACCCAGATGATGATTTTGACCATTTTCTCAGAAACCAAACAAGATTCTTTCTTTTCAAGAAAAAAAGATTGAAAATATGAGAAAGTAAGATCATAGAAAAAATTACCAGTAAACGGACATTAATGACCCGGCAAAGGATCTTGGTCTGAAGTTTGAACAATGGAATCCTCTGATTTAGTTCCTGATTTGTTGATGCTTCTAACTACATCCACAACAACATATAAAGTTAGAAACTTTACAAAGAAAGAAAGAGAAAAAACCAAACATCAAATCTACCCACGAATATTTTTCACACAACCTAAGACCAAATGAAAAAAAAACATAGAAAAAACAGAAAAAAACTAACTTGTTCCATGTGTCCTTGAGGAAAATAAAAGACCCTTTGACCAACATGAGGAACATCAACATGAGGTCCTGCACATGTTTTCCATAGTTGTTCATACAACATATCATCATCATCACAAACACTAGTTTCATTCAACATCATTCACTTTACAAATCTGAATCCTAGTTAGTTTTACAAACCATAGAACATGTATTAGTATTAGTAGTATATAGTAGTAGTAATAATAATAATAATAATGATGATGAAGATTTGTAGTATGTTTCTTTTTCTTGTTTCTCTTTCTTTGTGCAAATGAAGATTACGGCGTTTGTTGGAATGAAACAACACATAACAACTCCGTTTGGCGGTGACCATTTTATAACAATACTATGTTTTGTTGTTTTATGTTAATGCTTCTCTCACCTATGTATCTCTACATTTTTAGGTGCTCTGTTTTTTACTTTAACTTTCCGATATTGCTTTTCTATTTCTAAATTTGTGTACACATGTAATATAATGATAGATTCTTTTAGTATTGATGATTGATTAGATGTAACATTATTAACCATGTGTGATCTCCGTAATGATTAGATTCCTGAAAACGATATTTGTTACATCTGAAAAAATTAGTTTCTTATCAAGTAGTGGAGAGATATATTTGATAATACCAAAAAAAGATTAGATATAACATTCCTATAGTTTCTTAATTAATGTGTTTAGAAATATTGTTATAATTTTTTTTTACATAAATTATGGATATAATTGATTTTTTAATTAAATTGTTATTACTTTCATTACAAAAATGTTTTTTCTATTTAATTATCATTCTTAAAATTCAATGTAATACTGAATACTTTTTGTAAGTTATCTCATTACCTTCATTATTATGGAGAAAAAATAATAATATGAAAAGCAATAAAAAATTTGTTAAAATAAAAATAGGAATGATTTACTTAGTTGTGTAACTATAAAAAAATAGCAATCATATGCACTTGTAATGGAAGAGATTGAATAATTAATATTATTTTAAACTATGAATACAACAATTAAATATAAATAAAAAATTTGCTAAACAAACATCGAAACAGATGAGGATTCTCTCTATTATTGAAAATGAAAATATACAAAAGAAAAAGGATGACACTCATGTTTACCCTTAAATACAAAAAACAAATGTCTTTATAATATTAATAAGATGTTGGTCTAGTGGTGTAAGGTCTCACTGGTTCCTAAGGTTGATGGTTCGATTACTACGAGTAACACTTGTTGGGAGAGGCAGCTACACATCCTATAAGGAATTAGTTTCTTACTCATAAAGGTGGAGGACACTATTTACCAAAAAAATGTCTCTCTAATAATGAGAATATTCTTTTCCATAAGGAACCTTTCATTCTATAACAAAAAGTGATTAAATATATTTTTATCCATTAAAGCTAACTTGATTTTGGTTTTAATCCTTTGAAATTTTGATCAATTTTGATATTTAAAAGTTAGGGGTGTTTATAAAAATGGGAGAGATCCACTTACTCCTCATCTTAGCCATAAATTACAAGGAAATCTAATGATTTGAATTAGTGAGTAGATATAAATCATTAGATATCTATAGAATTGATGGTTAGGATGGAGAGTAAGTTTAAAAAACTATTCGATGAAAATGCATTAGTTGAATAAGAGCCTTATTTTGATTCACATATTGACTCTAAAAGATGTTACTAGTAAGAAGAGTATAATATATATATATACATTATCGTGTAAAGATTTTTACACATACACTATATTATTTACTTTTTATTTTGATTATTTGCTGAACAGGTAATGGTGATTAAATATGATGATCGATGATTTAGTGACAATGTATAAAACTCATACACTATCAGTGCATATATTTTTATTTAAAAATAATCCTACAAAAAGAAGGGTTTAGGGTTTCGAATAGTATAATATTTATATATTGTCGTGTAAAGATTTATACACATACACTACATTAGGGTGACCAGGACCCGACTCTATCTGCTCACTCCATACGACCCGATTTTGATCGAGTCCGAATAGGTTAGGTTTCACCTGGTCTAGGACTGGGTTCGGGTTCAAATATTAGACTCGTACACTATTTAGGGCTAGTAGGGATCAAACATGATCTATCCCGACCATCTCATGGTCACTCACTCACCATGTTTTGTATATGTCTCTATCAAATGTATATAAAGTAATGTCACATTTTTTATCTCGAAATGATCATTGATTCTCTATTTTTTCACATTTATATATGATTAATAATATATGTATGTATGTCATTTTATATGTCAAATTACATATTCATAATAATAAATAATATTGAGAATACTTTATCTAAAATGAGTATGCATTATATTTAATCGGGTCTAGAGTCGAGTTTAAAGGTTGACCAGGTCGATATTTATGATCAAGTTAGCGTTAGATCTAAGGCAGAGTCTGAGTTCAAAAAATGATCTGACCAACATTTAGGTTAGGTAAGGACAAGTTTTAATTCGTCTTAATTCAACCAATATTCACCCTACTATATCATTCACTATTCATTTTAATTATTTTTAATAGACAATATTAATTAAATATGATGACCAATAATTTAATTAACAATGTATAAAATTCATACGCAATCAGTACATATATTTTTATTTAAAAAGAATCCTATAAAAACAACTTGTACTAAACACATTATTGGGAACATTTGAGGTACTTAATTTGTGACGATAATACCCTTACATATATGACATGTAGAAGCGCGTGTAATGGCAGGACAGTAATAATGATATTGCATGAATGGTACGGCGCATTGAGATGCGTGAGTTAACGGTAACGATAACGGTAACGGACCCGTCACGTGAATCTTTCACCGTTTTATGTCTGCTTCGTAGCAGGCAACAAGATTTGTTCAACTTAACCCGGCAGTGGCACTTTAGTAATTTAATTATTCTTCTATTAAGGTTATTTATTCTCCCAATATTTATTCTTTCCTTCATATATTGTACTTTATATATATATTTTTTGAGGGGTATATTATGAATCAAATTTTGACCCTGATAAATGTTGATAATTATCAACCATGCCATTGCACTTTACACTGTGGGGCCCGATTAAGCACATGGAGTATATATTTTAGGTTTTGTCACCGACTTACCACATCACATCATCGAAAACTTAGAAGTAAATGAGATTATTTTTTGTTAGTTGATATTTTCTAACTCTTTTAAGATAAGGTATAGATTAGTTTAGTTAATTAATATAGATAGTTGAAAGAGTATAATTGAAAAACTAATTATATCACTCACACTTAAAATTATATTAATTGTAAGAGGGTGATTGAAAAACTAATTACTATTCTTTTCTTCAATTTTTAAATGAACAAGTAGATGGAAATAATTATTTCTCTCTAATGGAGAGTCAATTAGATATTTTTCCTATAAATTTTTATCATGAGAAGAATGACAATATCGAGTCTTGTAGATGAAAAAAATACTTACTAAAAGAGTTAGTGTTATATACGTGTGAATATTCTCGACTTGAACTGATTAACTCCAGTATTATGATACCTTTAAGAAACCAAAAAAAGATGATCGATAAGATGCACACCTTCACATCACCTCTAGTTTTATTCTATGTCTTTATTTCTGTTTTCCGCCTTATAGAGAATATATGTTTTGTCCTTATTACTTGTATGCTCACATAATTGCATTGAATTTTAGAGAAAAATAATTAAAATCTCTAAAATAGAGAGAAAATATAAAAATAAATAAACCTTAAATATAAAGTACACGAAAATCAAGTAAAGTTATTCGGTTTAAACAATCACATGAAACTCAATAATATGTTAAAAAATCTAAATATCAAAATCAAGATATCAATTTTGGTTTTCTAATTAATATATACACATATATGAAATTCTTATAATACTATTGTGGTAGAAACAATTTTGTTCGAATAGGAAGCATTTATAATATAATTCAGATATTCTTGAAATGAAAATTAAATTATCTTGAGTGATGATATCTTAAAATAGTAGCATAGATTAGAAGATAAATATTATTATTAATGCCTGCTGGTGAGTGTTTCACGTCTTTTTTCTCCCTAACTGTTGATCATGCCTCTTCCCTCCATGACAAAAGAATATAATTAGATTTGTATTATTCAACCATCTAACTCATACATTTTATAATCATATATATGTTGTGTATATATAGTTATGTGTTAATAGCATAAATATTTGATTTATGTTCTTTCTAATTTATTTTAATGAGAAGTATTTTAGTAAGGATACGTGACTCCAATTATGGGTTTCATTGACATTCATGGATCTATATAGAGAATTAATTGCACGTGATACTCATTCACGGTTTCATTTTAATGAAATAATAATATTTTTACTATATGGGAGTGAGTATATTTGTATTGTCTTAACTCTTAAGATACAAAATGACTAGGGATGGCAACAGGCACGGATTTTCAGTGCTCAAACTCGCAATATTTGTGGGTACCCATGCGGGTAGTGGAAATTTACGGGTACCCAACGAGTTTTTAATTTTAATTATATATTTATATAATTTATAATAATCAATATGTAAAAATAATTGTTACATGAATAATATGATATTTATACGATAAGTTTATTATCATAGTCAAATATGTGTAATTTATTATGAAATAATAATAAAGTATATGATATATAATCTTAAAAAAAATATATATATATAAAAAAATTAACTAAAAACTAAATATATAAATTTGCGGGTACCCGCTCCCACCCATAAGCTATTATTGTGGGTACCCGTTGCGGGTATTTCCACGAGTACCCACGAGTCGGATTTTTTTGCCATCCTTAAAAATGACATGTCCTGACCGTTTTAAAACGAGAATGTGTGCGGCATGTTGATATTGATGAATAATTTAAAAATAAAAAATAATATAACAAATAAAAAGAAATTAAATAAAGTAGTTGAAGAGAACAAAATTTTAAAAAAAACTTTGATATTATCACAATTTTTTGAGACACTAAGTCACATTACATTATAACATATTTTTTCTTTTTTTTACATTATACTCGTAGGTCATTATCCAATACAAATGTTCACAGGTTTGGTAGGCAAAATTTGCACGCCTTGTATTGAAGAACAAAGCTACCACATTTCACATATTTTACACATTTAACACATGTGTTTTATTAGCTTGTTTAAGTAAGTTTGTTACCTATTCATGTACTATAAATAAGATCTTATGCCTTAATCAAATTCAATGAGAAATATCCACAAATTTCATTTTACGCTTCCGTATTATTTTCGCAATATGGTATCAGAGCACCTTCAATAAAGGTGTTTCTACTACCGTTGTGCTTCATTATTTTTTACTCATTATCATCATTAGATCCTGCTTTCATTGCCAAATGGAAAATCAAATCATCAACCTCAAGAATCTCCTCAACAATGATTGTTTGAAGGCTCTCTTCTAAAAGCATTGGCTTAGGTGCATTTTGTGGTGATCATTCCCTTTCTATTCAATAATTGGAAAATCCTTCATTTCTATGTCCCCTCTGTGTGAGTCCCCATTTCCATTTGCATTTTGAATTCTCAAAGACATCTTTGTAGACAAGCAGTAAAGAAAGGTAGAAAGAACAACAAAAAAAAACAAAGGAAACGAAAAGAATAGAAGCTCAAGAAAAGGTTGCTATCATTTCTAACACATGGAGAGGGAGAACCAAAGACCCAAAACGGTATTCATCGTCTTCTTCTTCATGGCGTATAATGGACTGGGAGGCTGAATATACAAAATTTCAATTGGAGACACCATCCAAGAAGAGATACCACCCAAGAAAGTCAAGAACAAGAAGGGTCCTGATCCTTCACTATGTTATGGTTTAAGGTGAGGATGTTGATAAGGAGAAGTGATGTGAATGAGAAATGTGTTAATGCAATGGAGGTATCAAGAAGGGATCAAAGGTTAAACAACATGCTTGGCTCATAGTGTACGAGTCTGAGTTATGATGAACAATCTTAAAATATTACAAAAGATTTGTTGAAAGGAGCTCTTGGTATGCTAGGATCCATATTGAAGAGTAAGGGAAGAACACCTTATGCTTCAAGAGCAAGTTACATGATCTTGCAGCTAGAAGAGTTTTTTTTACAATAATGGACAATTGGATTGTGTTCTAGCAGAAATGGCACAACATGGAAACAACAACAAGAAGATCAACAAGATCAACAACAACAACAAGATCAATAAGATCAACAACAAGATCAACAACAACAAGATCAGCAACAACAAGATCAAGTGATTGAGAAAATCCAATCACGTTAGGGTCGAAATTCCGATCCATTACATTGTCACGATATCAAATTTAATTATCAAGCTGGAGTCATTATGATTTACCCTCCAGCTTGAGGGTGCTATTGAAGAACAAAGCTTCCACATTTTACATATTTTACACATTTAACACATATGTTTTATTAGTTTGTTTAGGTAAGTTTGTTACCTATTCATGTACTATAAATAAGATCTTATGCCTTAATCAAATTCAATGAGAAATATCCACAAATTTCATTTTACGCTTCCGTATTATTTTCGCAATACCTTGCCTACTAGAAATTGTGAGATATGGAGGAGGATCCACGTACTTTTTTTTGTTTTGCCATCTATGGTTATGTGTCTAGCAGGTTGGAATTCTCGTTTGTACTAGATAGTCCAGTACTGAAATATAATGTAAGACATAGATTGGTTTAATGATTTGTATATCTTTTTATTTAAAATTTGTATTATTAATTTTTTTTAAAACCATATGTGACAATCTCCTCTAATATTATATCTTCCGGGATAGGATACAATTGTCTGTCTAACTATCTTTTTAAGTTGCATAAGAAATTACTCTACTAATGTTAAAGTTATCCAATAAAATAATGTAAAGTATATTAAATACAAAAAAAAAAAATCTAATTATACAAAATAAAATATATAAAAATTAAATATTTAGTTCTATAAAATAAAAATACGGGAAGTACTTGTCGACACACCAGTTATAATAAAGAGATAAAAGATAAATAATCATATAAATTAAATTCTTTAATTAGTAATTCGTATGCTACATGATAGTAATATTTTTCATACCATTATTCTTACATAAAATAAAACACACACAACCCATCAGTATCTTTTTACCATTTATTTGTCAAACGAACAAAATATAAGTTATATTACCTTTTATGTGAGTTATATATTTTTTAATAGTGAGGACGTACAATTCTGAATGATATTTGTCTAGGTCACTCTTTAGTGCCTCTATATAAAATTATTAATCTCTAATCTTTCTAAGTTTGATTTGAAAAAGTAACAAAACAAGGCATGAATCATGACTCGCCCTAAGTTTATACATTATTATAAGATTAATTCCAATAGATGTAGAATTATTTGTATGTACTTTAATTTATCTTTGTGACAACTTTCTTTGGAAGAGCAATAAGGAGAAAGGAATATGATTAATTTATCATTGCATTAATTAGTGACACAGTGTTCTGTTTCCACTTTGCATCTTTCACAATCGAATAATTCTAATTCCTACTATCATATGTTATATTTGTTAGGAAATAAATCATAAAACTCATATTTCTTCCTCACATTTTAGTATTAAACTCTCCCGTATTAAAATGAATGTCAACCTTTTTGTTTGAGATGTTTTTCCTCGTACCCTTGTCATCACTAATCACAACTAGGGATGGCAATAGATGCGGATGGGCACGAATAGTGCTTTTCCGTGCTCAAACCCACAATATTTGCGAGTACCCGTACGGGTAGCGGATATTTGCGGATACCCGACGGGTTTTTAAATTTAATTATATATTTATATAATTTGTAATAATCAATATGTAAAAATAATTGTTACATGAATAATATGATATTTATATGATAAATTTATAATCATAGTTAAATAGATGTAATTTATTATGAAATATAATAAAGTATATGATATATAATCTTAAAATAATAATAAATATATATATAAATTTAACTAAAAACTAAATATATAAATTTGCGGGTACCCGCGGGACGGGTATCACAAAACCTGGTCCCGCCATAAGCTATTATTGCGGATACGCATTGCAGGTATTTCTACGGGTACTCACGGGTCGGGTTTTTTATCATCCCTAATCACAGCCTTTACACCTCATTCTTAATCATATATTTTAAGTTTTAGGGTTTGTTTGTGAGTTGGTTTTCAAAAGATAATATAGGGAAAAGAAAGACTTGAGAGTCATACAATGCATTGTAAGATGACTCTGATACTTTCTCTTTCACTTCCTTCCCCTCTAGAACTCAACTCACGAGCGAACCTTTACTTGGTTCAAAATAATGGTATAAGAGAATTGTTTAAGGAATACAAATAAAGAAATACAATGTTGGAAATTTAAGTTTAAACTTATGATAAACTTTCATTTTTTTTCTTATACAACACTATAGTGTAATTATTAAAAAAATAATTAATCTTTTGTTTTCAAAGTGTTGATTAATTATTGGTACCTTAGCTTCCGCATGGTTTGTACAATATTGCTATTGTTGTAGCCACTTACCTTTTTTCAACCATACCCATTAGTTTGACACTTGTCACCGATCCACCCACCACATGGAAAATAATTATACAAAATAAATATTTTATGAAAGAAAATATGAAGAAAATTTTAAAAAGAATCTCAATTATCAATTCACTATCATAAGGGGAAAACTTCCATAATACCTATTTACTAGGATTAGTCAACACTCCCAACCATTAGGAATCAGGCCCATTACCAAATAAGTACGATCCAGCTCATACGACTATCGATCATGCCCAGATAACCGACCTAACTATGGGAAAGGATGACAACTACAAGACATAGTTGAATCAGCATTTGCAAACTTGAAAAAATCTTCCATAGCAAAAGGACAGGTCTCGTCACCTGAGCAGTGCATATTCTCTGTCCACACGGCAAAGGTAAACCAAGTCCATGATAATGTAAGTCTAGGCGAAGGTAAAGTAAGGCAGCTTGTAATGATAAAAAAACCTATTGTTAGTCTCGACAAAGGTAAAGCAAGGCGATCCATATGATTAAAGCATTTATCTTGGAGTATAACCAGTCTACATCTTTATAAAGATAGGGAACCATCTTACTCTCGTACAAATTCACTCTACCCTTTCTCTCCGCGGAAGATACTTATACTAGAGTGTTGGAATCCCTTTTCATGTGCCTATTCAAAGAGGTCTAAGGTGATCCAAGGTTGACGATTGTACGGATACAACAGAGATGTATAGGTTCCGATCAACTTCTTCCACACCAAATAACACTTACCGTGATATTCAATTGTGATAAAGGGTCATATTTAGGAGAAAAACTTACTTTGAAAATGTATTAGTATTGTTTGAATTAACCTTGAGTGCAATTTAATTAATTTATTATTTGAGATTCAATTAAGTTTAGGCCATTCAGGTTATGAGACATTTATATAAAAAATAAAATTCTCTAGAACGTAACCTAACAGCACCAAAATATGAAAAATTGAGAAGAAGAATCTGAATCAATGAAATTTTACTTTTAAAAGGTTTGGAATTAGGTTGTTTACATAAAAGAAATTATTCGAGGATTTATAAAGATTTAATATGTATACATTGACAGTGTAAATATTTTTTACACTGTCAGTTTATCATTGATTTGTTAACTATTATTGACTCTTAAACCAAAATAATACGAATCAATGATAAATAATGTGTTGACAGTGTAAAAAACTTTACACTGTCAGGACATAGATTTTAAACTCATCTTATAATCCTATCCAAATTAAGTAGTCTTAGGATATATTATGACTTTGTTAAAATATGAAAGGATTTTCGGACATTATTCTCATAGTTTTGTAGAAGTTCACTTGTTTCCCATTTATTTTAATGGGTCCAAATATCACCAAATTATTGTTCTTCAATTTATAATATATTTGGCTCCTAGGTGGATAAAATATATTAAACTAGTGTGGATAAGTATCCGTCAAAGAGACAAATTTCTTAAAACCAATAACAATTTAGTTATGTGTGTTTGGCTCTATTCGTCCATGATTAGACCTTAAAGTAGAACATCTTATACATTACCTTATTAATTGACACATGTCTTTCTGACAATATAACCAAATTTATTTTACTTTAAGTAGCGACCAATTAATTGTATGCTTATCACGTCCTTTGCTTTGTTCCACTAGTGCAAATGAATCATGTTACATAAAAATTGAAAAAAAAATCAGTTTATGAGTAGATTATCTCATATGGTTTAGAGAAATGATATATTATTTGGTTTGTTACATGGGTATTGGAAGAATGAAGAGTCACAAGTGAAACACCACGTCTTGAACCAAAACCTTAAGACATTAGTTTCATGAGTCTTTCCTTCTTATAGACTCTTTCACTCATCCCCGCATATCCAATGTGGGACTTCACACTTGAATAAACCCAACATGTTTTATAAAAAAAGAATAAGAGAATCTTATATGGTTAAAAGAGATTGAGGATGGGAGCTATATACATGTACTACATATATCAAATGTATAGTTATAGTTCTTAGTCTTAATTTCTAATATAGATTGATAGCCGCTCAACGTTTGGTGAGATGCGGCCATAATTGGTTAAATATGTTAAACAAATCTCTTGTTTTTCTTCTCTATTTTTCATCTCCCGTTTTTTCATTTGTTTTCGCTACACCAACTATTAGTAGTATTTTAAATTAAATATTAATTGTTATTATTGTTTTTTTGGTTCACTTGTGCATTTTTTCTAGTTCCCAAAACTATTATTCCATACATGCAAATAGGTAAACCAATGAGTTGGATCAGAATAAATTAGTGCAATGAAGTGATCATTAGTCAAGTAGGGTAAACCAATATGTAAGGGTTGTGAAGTGAACTAGCAAAAAAATTTACAATATTGAGTACATTACATTATCACCATTAATTATATTCTTTATCTATCTTATTTAAAAGATTACATCATACTTTTGAATGAGGATCAATGTAATTACACTCAGCTTCTGAATATCCATGTATATAAATAAAAATAATTTAGATATAACAAGGAGGAATGTTTATATTTTTAATGAGAAAAATGTTATTTCATTATATATAAAAGAATATAAATGTTTTACAATATTATATTTTCTTTGTTTTTTTATACTACTAGTAGGAGACCCGTGCGTTCGCATGGGTAATAATATATATTGCATGAATTTATTTAAAAAGTGATTGCATAACTTGATGAATGATGTGAAATAGAATTCTCACAATGATGATGATTGTGGAGAGTTTATTATCTGTGGTTATTAGGATTCAAAGGGACATGGTGCTGAATAATGTTTCTTCCACTTTCATAAATCACAACAAACTAAAGACAACAAAGCAAACCTTAGTTTAATCAAACTATGCAATAAACTTGCACTTGGTTGCAGGTGTGTGTATGTGAGAGAAAAAGAGACAATACTATGTTTGGTGAATATTATTATATATGTTTCTTTTATAAAGGAAACAAATGATCAAATGTCTTTTAGAAATTGACCTCAATTTGATATACATCTTTTGTCCCAAGATTTATATCATTTCATATACATATTATTTTTTATTGGTTAAACAAATTAAACATGATTTTAATATATATTAATTTTATATTTTCTAACCAATAAAAATGAAAAGAAATATGAAATGATACATATTTTAGGATATAAGATATAGTCTCGTATCAATCTTAATTTTATTTTTTAGGTGCTTGGGGTCAAAGTAGCTATCCAATCATATGATTAAGACATGTCTTATGGCTAACCAGATCTGAGTAGTAAAGTAAAATAGCTCACTAACATTAATATATTGTCATATGTCATACTAATTACCAATGTTGTGATGTTAATAAGTAATCACTTTAAATCAATTTTTAGAAACATTATTTAAGGATTAAAAGTGCTTTAAAAATGTCTAAGGGACTAAATAACTAAAATAAAATCAACTTTTGGAGAATAAAAATATGATTGAGCTGAATTAGTATGATTAATTCACTCTTACCACATATGCCAAGTTGATATCTATCTCCATCTTGATTTAGCAATATGGGGAATGGAATATATTCAACTTATATATGTTTAGTAGGAGAATGCAATTTGGCATAGTTTATGTTAATCCTTAATTACTAAATAAATTATTAGCATTTGGTATTGAAGTTGGGATCCATGTGAGCACAATCATTGACAAATGGGAATTTTTATTTAGGTTTTGTATTGTAGGTGGTGGGGAGGGTTACCATTCCATTGCTTTTATGCTTTCATATGTTTGGTTAGAAGAGAAAAATAAAAGGGTTTAGTGGAAGCTTTGGTCCTCCAACACCCTAAGTTGTTCCCCACTTGAGTCCTTATTTAGGTCTCTTCTTGGCTATTGAAGGAAAAAGAACCTCTTCTTTCGGCTGCATGCAAATGCTTATGAACCTTAATTTGCCTATACATGTGGGTTTCTTGTCAACCCAAGAATCAAGACAACCATTGGTAACCTTAATTGCTTTTCCTACTTTCAATAATTCCTCATTATATTCTTGCTCTCTTCCAAGCTAAGTTAAAAGTACCAACGGACGTTGGTTCAAGTGATACATATTTGATTCCCCTTAAGCAAGAACTAGAGTTCGAGTCTTGTGGATGGAAAAAATGCCCGTTGGGAGAGTTAGCCCCACGTACCTGTGGATGTTCCCGGCTCCAACAAGATTGCCTTCAGTGCGAAAATACATGTGGGAAACCAAAAAGTTAAGTTAAAAGTTATACAAAAGCTAAAATAATTATATTTGTCTAAACATAAAAAAAAATATAGGCAAAAACGACAGTGTATGAGTTTCATATACTATCATTGTTTCATCCACAATTAAAGTTTGATTATTTTTGACTCTTTAAAAAACTTAATATAAATAAATTGTGGATGATATACTGATTATATATAAATATTTATATTGACAATCCATAAATATTACACTCGAAATGAGGTCCTTTTCATTTCAGTGATACATTTTTGTGTAAGTGATAGTATGTGAGCTTTATATTAACTTCAAAAAAAGATAAGATCAATTATTGGCATAGTGCACCCACAACTACAAAGGTATGATATAATTAGTAACATAAAATGTACCATATAAATCATTTAGCATTAAGCATATTTTTGTTTGGAGGTAAAAGACATTGTAAATGTTTATTATATGACATCATTATCAACTTGTTAGACAATTAAAGAAAAAAATTTCTTATCTGTTAATTAATTTATTTATTTTTGTGAAGCATTAACTCATATTGTCTGAATTCCAAATCTATCTGTTCCACCATTCCGGATTTCTTGATTATCATTAGCATATAATAGTCAAAGCACTCAAATAAAATACAAAAGAATTTCTAGATCATAAAGTATAAAATATTTATTCTAATCCATAGAGAAACACATAAAATAAATTTACATAGTTCTTCATGAACTTGAAGAGACACTTGTTGAAATAATATAATTAATCTAAAGTGAGTCATGTAAGAGGTGTATGATTGGCCAGATAGCTACCTAACTGGCAATCATGTAGGAATACACGTTACAACCGTTTGATTAGTCAGTCATAAATAATTAACACTCATATTCTTGTATCTGAATTCTCCATCTTGAAGATCCAGTGGAGATACATGGATGATTGATTTTATAATATATATATATATATATATATTTTTTTTTTGAGAATTAAGGATATCCTATTATGTATCGGTAAATAATTAATTTTTCGGATGTATAGTTGTTTCTCCTAATAATTATTACTCTCTAAAATACAAAATTTGATATTTGACCTAATATGAAAAATAAGGATATAGTAGAGCCTTATAGCATTATAGGAGTGTGCGGTTGGTATGTGTAGTGAAATAATTTTTTTATTCTTGTTTTCAAATATCCTAGTTGGATTGGGTTTATACTCAAATCATTATAGATTTTATGTAGGAATAGAGTTTAATTGAATTTAATCAGATTTATGGAGTTAAACAAGTAAATTCATCCCCAATTCTCACTTAGATCAATTTACTTCCACTTTTTATATAGTTTACCAAGAATTTGAGTGAATTATAAAATTAAGAAATTAAGTAAAATTAATCATAATTTTGTGTGTTGTTCCTCTCCTTCTTTCGTGGGGCATTGTCTAGAATAAATGGAGTAAAATATTCACTTACCTACCACCAATATTATTATATATTGAACCACACTAACTATATATATTGTTGGCCTAATTAAACTTGACTAGCAATAATCATGTGTAATTAACATAGATGGGGCATTGAATGAAGAGTTAAAGACCATTTTTCACTACAAACTGTGAAATGATACCGAAATAGACATCAAATAAATAATCCAAAATACCACTAGTGTAATTTACTCTAAAAGAAAAGGGAATAATTTTTTTGGTACTACTAAGGATATTTCGTACCCTATGAATAATGAATTAATCTTTTTATGTATAATTATCTATCCAATAAATATTATTTCCAAAAACCAAATTCTTGAATTTTTAGTCATTCTAAGAATTTAACATGACCTTAAAAAATTAGACCTAAAAATTTGTTGGTAAAAGCCAGTAAATTGAATGTGAATGATTTTGGTGAAGAAAGAGATATATATAAATCAAAAAACAAAACTAACATTCCATGTGGCTTTCCTGAAGAAGCTGCAATAAATAAATATACATAAATAAATAAAAACAAGGTAAATTAACATTCCATATTTATTGTTTTCAGTCATTTGTTTCTTATAGAAAAACAAAAAAAGGGCTAAAATATATTCCTAGGTTTATGCGTTAGATAATTAGAAATTATGAATTTCTAATATTACGGAGCAACAATATTTTAGAGGTCTGACACTTGTTATATATACATATATATTAGAGTGAATACTCACTTTAATTTTTATAAATTTGTATGTGTATCAATTTGATTCTTAAAAATTAAAAGTTCAAACTTGTTACTCAATAATTATGAATATAAGTGAAAATAATCATTATTAGATGTCATAAATTATGATAAAAATGACTAATTTTACTTAGATTTAATGTTTTTGAAACCATCTTGTGTTTTTTAATATTTCAGAGACTAAATTAATACAAGTAAAAATTTTAAGGACCAAAATATCTCTTTATTCTATATATTATGTTACAACTTCTAATACAATGACATATAATCATATATGGTTGCAGTTACATAGCCAATTTTCAGAACTTTTTCTCCTCCAATAAATGCAAACATATATAATTCCACTTAACCTTGCAATGCCATATCAAGTTGCTTAAAATTATATCAACAATTAGCTTTTTCTTTTGTAACTTTACTAAAGCCTAGTTATCAAAAATTCACTGAAAAGAATGTGATTCGAATTACATGTGTTGATACCTCATCAATGCATAGATTAGTTGAATAAATTAAGCATATGCACATGGCCATTGTCTAGAATCTAGAAGCATATTCCCACAAATTGTAACAATTATTATTGCTCTGAGATTAAAGCCCAAAGGAAAAAATTTTGGAGCCCAAGAAAAAATAGTAATAACAAAGTAGGGACTCAACCCAAAGAAAAGTCTTAGAACTATAGAATCCACACTTTGGTGCCATTTTCTAACACCTTGAGTCCATAGCTAGGAGGAGCCTTCAATCATTTGATTCAAATCATGGATCACATTTAGTTGCATATTTTAAATAGCTTGAGTCGAGTTGGGTCAGATAAAGGATAAATGTTAGCCGATTTATTTTGTTGAACCTGAACTCAACCTTAGAATTAAAGCTAAATCAATTTCAAATATCTATCAGATCAGTATTTGAACCCGAACTCAACTCTAAGCCATATTAAATATAATATTTACTCAGTTTAAATAAAGTATTTTTAATATTACTTAATATTATAGATATGATATGTGAAGTGGTGTATGTATAGTATTAATTATGTATGATGAAAAAAATTAGAGATGATACATTCAACCGAAGAGATTCATTACCGTACACGATTGAATAAACATGTATACAAACAAGATTAATGAGTGACCAAAAGACGGATCAGGATGAGTAATGTTTGTCCCTTCCCCAACCCTAAATATTGACCACGTCTAATTTTTTAATCCAAACCCAATCTTAAATTCATGAAATCCAATCATATTCAGACCCCAATCATAATCAGGCTGAACCAAATGAGAATGAAGAGTCGAATCTTGCTCACATTTACCTCTCATGACTCACATTCCCTCTAAGGATTGAACTTGGACTCTTGTCTAGAATAAGAGTGTCTTTAACACTATGCCAACAACCTTTTAGAAAATATAAATGATGTCATAGAATATTTACATCAATATTCCTAAACGGTTGACTAGGTTGTTTAAAAGAGAAGAAACTTAAAACCCTCCTTAATTCACGCTTAAAATATTAAGTGATTAGCTTGAGGAGACTGAGTCCAAATTAAGAATATTTGTTGAGATTTTATGATAGTTCTGTAAACTATAGTGTTTGTAATGATTAGTGAAAAAAATCTTAGTATTAAGTGGAGATTGGACCTAACTCTTAGGTAGAGTGAACCTTTGTTATTTATTTTTTCATTTACCACTAAAAGGGTTTTCAGAGTGCTTTTTTAAATAGTTTTTACCTTCACTTTACTTCTTGTTAACCTTTTCACTCTCCAACAAAGATCACGTGTTCTCAAAAACATGTTTTGATATCTCTAATCAATCATATTCAAACAAATAATTAATATAAAAATATTAGCTTATATTTTTATAATTTTCCTTTTAATAAAGTATCACTTTTTAATTACTTTACATACCAAATAAGAACACTAAATAAATCAGGTAATCTTAGAATATATACATATATATTCAATATCTCCAACTAAGAAATGTCCGTGAAAGTTAATCCACATATATATTGAAGTAGGTTATAATGACAATTATTATGATCAGAAATAAGCACAGTTAATATGAATCATTATATTTTATTTAGTTGAGTTTATTCAAGTGTGAAGTCCCACATTGAATATGCGTGAATGAGTGAAAAAATTTATAAGAATGAAAGACTCATGAAACTAATGCCTTAAAGTTTTGGTTCAAGTCGTGGTGTCTAACTTGTGACTCTTCCCTCTTCTCATACCCATATAACAATGGAACTCTCCGGTGGTTGGAGGCTTCCCGATTACAGTCTGGTCCAATATATTTATGTATAATTATAAAACCTAGATCCTATATGAAACTATATAGAATATTTTGCATATTGGATGACAGAAACTTGTCTTTCCTGCATGTCACAATGTCATATATTAGCTGTTTAACATGTGACGTGCTTTCACATCTTTCCCAATTGGTCCATCTTTGTTTTTTCTACAACTTTTTCAAACAACAATAAAAAAGTTCAAATATGACAATGGTGGAGGACGACAACTCTATAGTGAAACCCACCATGCAACAACATGTACAAATTTCTTTATATTTTTCATGTCACGTGAAATTTAAAAGCTTGACAAAAAAAAAAAAAACTCATACAACTAGAAACTAAACTAAAAATAATTTAAGGGTCTAATTTAATTTTTTATATAATCGTTTTCTTTGAGCTTAAAATTCCAAATAGCTTTTTTGTGCACTTTTTTTCACCTTATGTGATACCCTTTGATGAGAGAGTGCACGTGGGTTGCCATGAGGATTGATAGAGATATGCCACTTGATATTGATGATAACATATTTAATGTCTCACTTTTTATGTCATTTCATGTATCATTGACTCTAATTGATTAAAAAAATTATTTAAATTAAAATTATAATTATTAAATATTTTTAGGCCAATCACACATCTTAATATATAGAGTAACACAAAATAGTGAGACAATAAATATGGTTCTGATATCTAGAATGGCTTCCCATGACCATAAAAAAAAACCAGCATGTATGAGAATCTTAATTTTTTGTTGGACATGCATAGTCTTTGTGGATGTGATGTGAAATAAGATTCCATTCATTTAACTCCCCATCAAATGAAAAGTAGTTTTTCTGCTATAATTAACGATATTATTATTTATGAGTAAATAATTAATCTTTTTCAGAGTATGTGATTGTTCCTTTCAATAAGTGTCACTCTTATGAATCAAGCTCATAATTTTTTGGTCTATCTAGAAATCCAACAAAAACTTTACACTACTAAATTAACATATTGTTGTTAAAGAAAAAGCTGAAAACTAGTTTAGAAGTATATTTTGCTATGTAATTATAAGTTTGATATTTGTGAGTATAATTTTTTTTCATAATAAACATATGTATATTAATTTTCTATAGAATTTATGTATACTATTTATAGTCATTTATATTACTTTTATATAAGATTCAACAATAATTAATACATAAATGATTAATATATATAAGTAATAATGTAAAAAACTATTTTTTTATTATAAATTATTTTCTCTAAAAAATATTATTTATGAGACTTCAAAACTTTAATTTTTTTAAAAGAAAATAGCAATTTATTAATTTCCTCATGTTAATTAGCTTCAAATATCACTTAATTTTCAGGTTTTTAACTTGATAGACCAGATACATTCAATTCCGATCCATGGAGCACGGACTGATAGCCCCCACATGAAAAGAAATAAAATACTGAATCAAAATAAATAATTATTCATTTGAAAGTAAAAATAAACAATTTAAGACTTACTCTTATTATCATTAAAATTAAGAATAAATTACTAATAGTTCATGTAAGAATATTCTCCCTTTATATTAATTTCTTAGTCCAACGAGTGTTGATTCAAATGATACATGTTTGATTCCCCTTAAGCAATGTTTCGGGTTCGAGTCTTTTAGATGAAAAAAAATTGCTGAGAGAGTTAGCCCCATATACCTGTGAATGTTTCCAGCTCAAACAAGATTGTCTTAAGTGCAAGAATATTAATGAGAGACAAAAAAAAATTCTTAGTTTAGACCTTGTCAAATACGATCCATGGAGCACGAACTGATATCCCACATGAAATAAAATAAAGTACTAAATTAAAATAAACAATTTAAGATTATTATTAAATAAAATCTCATTAGATAAAATTATATCCACTTTTACATACATAAAAGTAGATCAGTGAATATTTACCCTGTAAAATGATTTTATACTAATATTATATAGATATTAAATTCATATTATTATTATTAAAGTTGAGGATAAATTACTAAACTAGTTTATGCAAGAATCTTCTCCTATTTTAAATTCCAATCCCAGACAAAGTCAATTAGGATCCATGGAGCACGGATTGATATCCCCACATGAAATAAGATAAAGTACTAAACCAAATTAAATATTTTTTTTCTTCATATAAGTCAAAATAAACAATTTTGGCCTTGCTATTATTAGGCAAAATCCATAGATTATTCCTTTATGTTATTTTTATGCTACTATCTAATCTTAAGTTTTTTATTTTAAACAAACAAGTTTGGTAAGTTTTTGACATCCAACAAATAAATGTTATTCATCATCTACTCTCTTGTTTTTCACCGATAACACACATAAAAGACAAGCTACACTATGTTTGCTAGCTCTCCATTCATTGATGACAATCGGCCCACCACGACTCACTTTAGTGCTAGCGACTCATTAGAATAATGACTATCTTTTCATAAGGTCATGAGTTTGAGTTGTAAGATGTTTTATTATGAGAATAAAATACTACAGATATATTTAAGATTATGACAGACATACTTAATGTATTCATGAGTCTGGGGTCGCATATTTCGGAAATTGTTGTCTAGTTCTACAACTCATGGAAAAAGAGTTGTTACCATTGCTATTTGCTCGTTGGTGACTGACATCGTTACAAAGGTAGATAGCGGTTGGCCATGGTGAATGTAACTAGGGACAAACCTAAACTTAGGTGTTGGGGCTAACTATAAAACTAAAAGAGTGGGGACCCCATTCCAGTCATCAATTTTATGAATATCTAATGACTAATAGTTTAGATATATTAATTAACTCAAAACATTAGATTTTCCTAGAATTGATGGTTAGAATGAGGAATAAATATAAAAAATTTACTTTTGGAATAAGTAGATTTCTCTCCGAACTAAAATTTTGAAAGACAATCTTAAGAATTCAAATTATAATACCTAGTTACCCACGTATGAATATGGATCATCTGTCTCAATTCTCTATCCGTACCAATTAAAAGTTACCACGTAAATAAATAAATAAATTTAAAAAATAAAATGTTACATTTTTATATTGTTTGACCAAAACTGATTGGACTGGCCCAAGAGATAGGAGGATCTTTATTCCCACATATTGCTTTGATGACTTATTACAAGTTGGAATTTTAACATGATTCCTTTTAAACTATGTGTGAATTGTAGATGACCCTTTCATCTAAATTAAGTTAATAAAAAATACTACTTAATACATAACATATCTGGTATTGAAATTATGAAATCTATCTACAAATAAAAATTATAAAAATTAACAATATTAGAAAATTTCAAGTTTAACATTTAATATAAAATCGTAACAAAAAAATCAATATAAGGAAATTATGTGTCATCTACTTTTACAAAACTAAAAGTATAACCTTAGCCTATATGAAATTAGGAGTTATTTTTTAAATGGTGGTAACTCTATTTTAACACTTAAGAGTGTCTTTGGTAGAGTAAAAAGAAAGGAGAAAAATAATGGAAGGAGAATGAACTTCTTTATCCCATTTGTTAGAAGAGATCGAGTATAAAAAGAAAAAAAAGTTAAAAATGGTGATATTTATCAACTTTTGATTTTTTCTCTAAAATGGTGATTTTTTTGCATTATTATAATACTGTTACGTTTATCATATACTAATTATTATTTATAATAATAAAATTGTCTATTTAATAAAATAGAATAAAGTATCTTCTCGTATAAGGAAATAAATTATCTCATCCGACTACTAAAATTGACATGTGTCATATTTAATTATTTTCTATAAAAATATTTCTAAAACTAAATAAAATAGTATACATGTCATACTTTTACTAGTGAATGAGATAAATTATCTTCTGGTATGAGGATATATTTTTTCTCTTAATAAAAAGCATAGTTGTCTCTTCTATTTCTTTCTTAAGAAACAACTTTTACAATCAACATATTTTTTCATTAATTTCTCTCTATTTATACTTTTTCATTTTATCTTCTCCCCTAAACCCTACCAAACTTTAATGAGTGGAGGAAGAAAATTAACATGTTTTTTTAGACATTACAACAAATATTTATTTGTCTGTACATTTAAAATTTAAAGGAATTATTTGAATAAAAAACTTAAAGGACTAATAACATAATATATATTAATATTAACAAGTGTATCTCCTCCCACTTTCAGATAATGATTAATCTCTTTTAAAATATATGATTGTCTTCTTAACAATTGCCGCTCCTTAAAATTAAATATTTGACTTTTTGGTGATTTTCAAAATTCAACATTAAGGAATCCTAAACCAAATAAAACATTAAGGAAGAAAATTAACAATGTTTTTCAATTCTTTTCATATGTCACATCACTAGAAATTAACATTCTTTGACAAAAAATGTTTATCTGTATGTACATTTAAAATTTAAAGGAATTATTTGAAATAAATTAAAGGACTAATATCCTCTCACTCTTTTAAGTAAGAAACTAATACATTTTGAAATATGTGACTATCTCTCCCAACAAGTACTACTCACAAGAATTGAATTTTTTAGTCATCCTGAAATCTATCAAAGTTTTATACCATCATACCAACACCATATATATATATATATATATATATATAACTGAAGGGACTTATTATTATTAAAATTGTAGATAATTTACTAATAAGAATCTTGTCCCTTTATTTACCTAAGTAGTTGTAATGAAGAACTTGAAATATAGTTTGCCTAACGGTCTTGTTGCATGGTTAATGGTTTCCCAATAATAGTGGTTACTGATCCTTTTATCGTTATCAAAACACAAACTTTTCATACCAGTAAGGCAAAAAATCACCACCAAAAGACATATATATAGCCATCAATTATTAACATTGGTATCTTCATTATATATATATAGACATAAATTATTAACATTGGTTTCTTCATTTTGTTTCATAGTACTTTGAGAAAACAAAGAAACAGAAAACAACCCTACAATATTATCATAAGGGTGTGTCTGGTTTTGGAATGAGGAGAGGAGAGATGAAGCTAGATGAAGATTTAGGACCTGATCGTGAAGATGATTTCCAAACTGATGATGAAGAAAACCAAGCTCATAGGGTCTTTGAACATTTGGGTGATGATTCTGAGTCAGAAAATAATAATTCTCCTCCTTCGAGAAATTTGTCTGATGATTTTCCCATTAATCCTTCATGGCCTCAAAGTTATAGGTATATATATATATATGTATATATCAATATCAAATCATTTATTCATTGTTAAAACTTATATATTTATGCTATCATTCTTACATTGAATATTATGTATCTTAGTTATTCATCTAGATCTAGAATAATTTGCCTTATGTTTTTTTACACTTTTGGCCATACCCATGTATATATAAATTTGTGTATGAATTCATTGGTGTCTATTAGTTTCAGAAACCAATGCTACACCTATTAAAATGTGTAATTCATGCATGATTATGGTTGCTAGCAATAGAGTTCATAAGCCATTGATGCTATATACATATATGTAAGCTCATTGTTTCTATAGGGATATTATATGACATAACTTTCATGAATGATGCTGCTATGAGTAAAGATAATAAGGACAGGGATCACCTGTTCCTAACGATGTTCTGTTCTCTGTTTCGAGCCAATCACATATTGCCACATGAATAAAAGAAAAATATTAAAAAACAAAAAGTAACATTCTGATTGGTCTGAGATATGGAATGAGACACCGTTGGTGACAAGTGATCTATGTCCAAGATAATAGAGCTACAATTGGTGGAATAGGTTGGGATGGGTAAAAGGACTAATGTGTATGACTAATGATATTTTTCTATTCTTGTTTCCAAAACAAAAGTTTGTAATCAATAAATGTCAAGTATGTGAATGAAAAATGATGTTAGGTGATGATTTTCCAATGTTTATTGATGCAAAATAGGCATGGATTTATATAATACAATTTACACATTGTGAAAGGGCTGCAACAAAAATCCTAAGCAGAACAGAACAAGTAATGTGATTGAAACTGATATTCTTGAAGAAGCAATGTCCTAAAATCCTTTGTTCAATAAGTGCAGGCAATCTATGGATTTGTTAACTAGTGTAACACCACCAGGAGTTACTTTCCTAAGGAGAAATGCTTCAAAAGGGAGAAGTGATTCTTTCTTCAAGAGACCTGAGACATGGCAAGATGATGATTCTTCTTTGACTAAACCTCTTGTTTCCGAAACAATTTCGTTCAAAGAAGGGGAACCTACATCGAAAACACATGCACAATCATTTGTATCTAGTTGTTCAAGATTTTCTACTCTTGAATTGCCACCTCCAAAGCAGGGTTGTTCATTTGCGCAATCAGTTATTAATGGTGAATATCATCATTCAGCAATTCCTTTAAGTATTCTTAGAATGTAAATTTTAGTCTTTTACATTCATGTTCTCTACCCCTTTATCTTTCTTATTCTAGTCATAATGCAAACTTGAAATGATGATATTTTCACTTGTGCCTTTACTTTCTATGGGGACTAAAACATTGTTTTTTCTTTGTTTTCTATTAAGGAACCAATATATTATGTGGAATAGGAATACTCACAATTCCATATGCTGTAAAACAAGGAGGGTGGTTGAGCCTTACTATACTTGTAATCTTTTCTATAATTTGCTGTTATACTGGGATTTTGTTGAAGAGGTGTTTAGATAACTACCCTGGACTCAAAACCTTCCCGGACATTGGCCAGGCTGCGTTCGGAATTGCTGGTCGATTATGTATCGCGGTTAGTACAATAAGGATATGTGATTTCTTATCTTTACTCTCTTGCCTATGCATATGTGCAAGTATCAAATAGTAACTTCATTAACCAAATACAAGAATTGTTATGTTTGTGTTAATTGGAAAACTGACAACTATGTTTTGTCGAAATGCAGATAACTTTGTATATGGAACTGTATGTAAGTACAAGATTTTCTTCTATTTGAAATCAATTTTTTCTTTTGCTATGTTGGTTACCTTATGTATTGAAAGGTGAACAACTCTTATGTGTAGGCTTCTTGTGTTGAGTATATAACATTGATGAGTGATAACCTCTCATCACTATTTCCTAATGCGAGTATTCGATTTGGCGTAGCTGACATCGGAACTCATCAAACTTTTGCAATCACAGCAGCTCTTCTTATTCTACCAACAGTTTGGCTTAAAAATTTAAGCTTACTCTCTTATGTTTCAGGTTTCTTATTCCCCCCTTCATATTATTTCACAAACTCTTTCTTTCAAGTTTAGCTGCTAACAACTGTTACCTTTTGTGCTCAGTTGGAGGAATATTCTCAACAATATTGGTCACACTTTGCTTGTTTTGGGTTGGAATGATAGACCAAGTTGGATATAAGCCAGGAGCAAAAGTTTTAGACCTGGCAAACCTACCTGTCTCGATCGGTCTCTACGGTTTTGGCTTTGCTGGTCATGCAGTTTTTCCGAATATCTACTCTTCCATGAAGGAACCAGCAAAATTCCATTTAGTTCTATATGCCAGGTAAATGTCAAATGAAGTATTGAATTTTTCACAGAATTGTCGAATCGACTTTGGCTATTTATTCAAGTTTAGCATAATGAAGGAACTAAGTAACCTTTAATGTAAGTTAGCCTTATATTAATAACTATTGTTTCCCCTTTTAATCTTGGTTTACAATCAGTATCACAATATATTTCGGTTGAAACTTGAGACTACATGGTTTTAAATTGCGGTGGTAAATGCAACATAATCGCAACCACGATTGCAAGCGAAATTTCAAACCATACTTGAGAGCATTGCTGATCTGTTTCTGTTTTGCAGCTTTGCCTTTTGCATTTTTATGTACATGGGAGTAGCTATAATTGGTTATTCAACATTTGGCGACGCGATTGAATCTCAGTTTACGTTAAACATGCCTAAAGAATTATATGCATCCAAGATAGCAACCTGGACAACTGTAAGATACCGAAACTCTCGACTTTCGTTGTCATCTAAAAAGTAACTATAGCATGCTATTAGGTTAAACATAAGAGAATGTTTCTGATTCCAATTCAACTTAAATCATGTTTTCTCATATGACATAGTTTTAGCATATTTATATGTTTTATAGGTTGTGACCCCGTTGGCGAAATACGCCTTAACGATATTACCTATTGCGCTGAGCATAGAGGAACTTGCCCCGACTCCTGCGCTAAGATGCCATGCTACATCGGTTGTTGTCAGAACAATTTTAGTGATTTCAAGTTTGGTTGTAGCCCTCTGTGTTCCATATTTTGGTAAGTGTCTTAATATTCTTAGGTAGCTCTTCAGAACAACGTTGATTATTCGAAACTTGGAGCAGAAATTTGTGTTGTTTGTTAATATGTTCTTCGACTTATTTCGATTTTAATGCAGGTTCTTTGATGGCACTAATTGGTTCTTTCATGTCAATGCTAGTTGTAAGTTTTCTCTAAGTAAAGTTCACTCTTTTTATGTGCAAATCATGAAAACAGAATCATGTATTTGTTTGTTATTTTTCATTACAGGCACTTATTTATCCTTGTGCATGTTATCTAAAGCTACATAGTGGTAGAATATCAAAAATGCAGGTAGAAATTCAAGTCCTCTAATAAATATTTCTTAGAATTATAATATTCTATGTCAAATACAATTGCATGTTACAACAATACTAACTTGAATCTTCTGATTTTCAGACAACAAATTGCATTTTGATTATTATTTTTGGGGTGGTAAGTGGTTGTGCTGGAACATATTCAGCAATGTCAAGAATAATCGGCGGAGAGGGTTAACCGATAGAATGTGTTCGATATTGAGACTTTCTCTGTATCATGTATCAGGTTCATCGTAAAGAAAGTTTTGTAATACTAATATAATACGTGATGAACCGCGTACCCAAATGAATCTTGTAATATCATGTATTTGGTTAAAGTGATTACTGGTTTGTATTTCATTGTTTGAACCCACACTAGTTTATATGTAGTTATATGAAATGGATGATGATCAATGTTTTTCACTAGTGGTTATCATGAATTGGTATGAAACACACCTATTTACTGGTAATATGTCTGCACTTTTAGTTTGTACTCTATTTTCTACTAGTGGCCTGATGCAGCCCGATGCGGTTGCTTTGCGGCCTGATGCAGCCCAAATGTGGTTCGATGCGATTGTGTTGCGTCCCGTTGCGGTCGCATCGGTATGATTCGGTGTCACGCCACTAATGCGGTGTGATAATGTTGTGACAAAGACAATGCTGCATCACAATCTGATAATTTAGAAATGGAACTTATTTAGAAAATGGATGATGAATGGACCAAAACATGATGCAGATTGCAGTGTCCATAAGCAAAAGAACACAACATGTGCATAAACATTCAACATTAGTTGCCATCAGTGTAAAATAGAAAGGAATAATCCAAAAAGGGCCATGTGGTCATTTAATAACTTTGTGCCTCCTTCAGTTTACCTTGCAACTCATCAATATCTAGGATTTATATATAGTTTTGACTTATTTTATATTGCAACGTGAGTAATGTTAGTGTTAGTGGCCGATGATATAAAATTTAGGAGAGACAATAATATTTAATTATGATTTATAATTAAGATTAAATGAGTAAAAAATAATATATATATATATATATATATATATATATATAATTGTTTCAGAATTTTAAAATAGCATATTAATTCTAAATAACAATAATCATGTACATTCATTAAAAATAACAATAATCATGTTAGTCATTCATACTGTTTAATTTTGTTTGTTTGTCTTTGTTGCTGAAAATTTTTAAGTAGTTGAACCATAATAGTTTTTTGGTACTATCAGGGGTATACACTCATTTTTTTGGCAAGAAAGTAACCTCTTTCGGGGTTCGTGGCGGTCCCTTTCAAAAACTGTCGCTCTCAGAGATCGAACACTCGACCTTGAGGATCTAGTGAAACCTTACACTATTAGACCAATGTCTTGTTGGTGTATAAACCATAATAGTTAAGATAAAACGAACAACTCAATTAAGTAAATAATATGCATTTACTTTTCCTATATTGTCAAAATTGAACTTAATTTAGGGATGATTGAAATTTTTTCAAGTATGAATGACTAACGACATCAACAATAAAATATTGAAATCTTATATTGCTCATTGAAATTCATAGGGTAGAACTTTTGGACAAAAATACATATGTTATCAATACTAAATGATTTATAAAACTCCTTACGGTCTTAGGATTTTTGCTTCAAAGTTTGACAAAGACAATCTGTGATCCTCATAATCTATTTTATAAGTATAAGATTATTACGAACTCAAATGAAATTATAGTATTATAAATAATACTGACATTTACACATATAAAGAACTTGATTCATTATCTATAGAAGGACCAAACAAATTATATTGTAGATATTTACTAAGTTACAAATCAAAGAAAAATATAATATCCAATAACTATTTTCAAGACATTATTTGGATGTAATTAAACAAATTAAAATTTTGAAAATAAAAATAAAAATTCAGGGGTAGTTGCCTTCACCTGTTGCTAAGAAGATCCGCTCCTACTCAATGTTATACATGTTAGATATAGATCAGGTCAGACTTTATCTTAAACATACTGAACTTATTCAGTATATAGGAGCTTGAACTTGTCTGACTTGTTTTAAAAGAATTTGGAAGCCATATTTACAAGTTGGCTAGTTAGTTTTACCAAATACATTTTGATTAAGATAACTTAATGGTGTTGGGCCTTCTGCACCTCTCTTTTCAAAGGAAAAACTATTTCAAAAGAAAAACAAACTTTCAGATTTTTTTGGTTTCCTACAGGTATCCTCGTACTGGAGGCAATCCTGTCCGAGCCAAAAACATCTACAGGTACGTGGGGCTAACTCTCCTAACGGACATCTTTTCTATCCACAAGACTCGAACTCGGGTTATTGCTTAAGGGGAATCAAGCAAAACAAACTTTCAGATTGCAACAAAAAAAAAAAGGAGTGTCTTGTCTTCTTTACTTCTTATATCTTCAAATAGTTAGTATCTTTGTAACCCAAAAAAACAGTTAATATGAAGATTAATATTTAAAAGTTTTTCCATTTTTTTCCTAGTTTAATGAAATTGGTGGCAACTGCATGTTTTTCTTAAACTTTGTTTTCTCACTGTCCCCATTCAAACATCCTTATACTATTAATATTTTTTGTTTTTTTTATCACTTGTCTTTTTGGACATAACTATGCATTCTTTGTTATGTTCGTAGTGTCAACTTCAGAAAATGCCTCTGCCTAGTGATGCATGTGGAATTTATGCCAAAAATACAGCTTGCATCGGGAGAGGTCTAAATTAGGAGACATATATCACTAGGTTTGGACATGTCCATTTTTAAATAAGGCATGAAATATCATGTCCTGCCTGTCCTAAACATAGACAGGGCGAGCTTGCCGACCGCCTTAATTAAAATTATAAAATATATACATTAGTTATACAAAATAAACAGTCATACAAATATACAAATGTATTTATCATAATAAACACTCATACAAATGAAACAATATAAGCAAAATATGAATACATTTATAATACATAATACATAATTTACATACAAAATACAAAAGAAATAGTACATATGGATATATATAATATACAAAATATAAATGTGTATATATAAAATAAGAAAGTGATATTACTTTCTCACATTTGATATACGAATTCATATAAATGAAACATATTTTCTCATATTTGACAAAAATACATATACATTTGCATATTTAATGTTCAACATTTTCTTGAGTAATGTCTGCGGGTAGCCCGTTTTAGGGCGGCTGGACACATTTTCATGCACTGCCCGCCAATAAGTGCGGGCGGGCAGGCCCCGTGGGCTTTGCCCAAATTGTCAATAATATCTATCTCAAACAACGTCTCATTCCTGTTTGAGCCAATAAGAATGTTACTTTTTATTTTTAATTTTTTATTCATGTGACAATATCTGATTGACGTGAAATAAAGAGTGAAATAGCATTGAAAATTGAAAATATGTTACCTCTGTCCCTAAACTGATGAACCAATGTTTTATATCACAATAATATAATATTGTTTTACCATAAGTCCATAACTTCCAAGTTTTGCATGTTGTGAAATGTAAGAGATTTATATAATGAGTGAAAGTTACATAAGTCTTTATCTTCAACCCTAATATATATCAAATTGCATGCATATCTTCAATATAAAATTGTTTTAGTATCTGAAGCATCTTTAGTGATGCAAAGTTGCTGGTGTCTATTTTTTTTATACATTTCATCATGAAAATATTAATGCATTCAACTCATGCAAAATAAATTGTTTGATATCCTCTATCTTTATTTACTTAGTTTGATCCTATAAATTCTTTTTTGTTTTTTTTGTTATAATTTTCTTTTGTTTTACTTGGTTTGTATGTTGTGAATAAAGTTAGTCATTTTTTAGGAACGAATAAAGTATTATATAACCTTGCATGTTGAATTTCAAAACTTTAGTTTTTACATTTTAATCCGAACACAACAAAATATTAAACTTATGTTTATAAATAAAAGGAAACATTAGCATATTACTAAATAGATTTGTGATTTTTGTGAAGTAGCATAAGGTGTAACATCAAAAGCTGTTAAGTGTTTGCATTAGTATGAAATTAACAACCGACACATCTAACGAAACAATGTGGTTACAAACATTCAACTTTTCCAATTCTTCCTTTATTAGTAAGTTTTAATGGTAGGAGCCTGAAGTTTACGTCTCAACAAAATTCATCTAACCCAGTTTGTAATAATCAATCCCTTTCGGATATTAGGATTATCTATCATCATTCATTTGTATTACTTATATATTTATATTATCGATACAAACATTTTTATTCTGGATCATCACTACTGATAGTTTTCTCCGGAAAAGAATCATCTTCAATAATAAAAAGACAAATTATTAATTTCGTCATTATATTTAAAAGTAAAAATGTCATCACATTAATATAAAGATTAAAACTATCAACTGTCACATCATATAATTTTTTCCATTTTTTATGTACTTCTCTCTCTATTACGAGAGGATTCTGACTCGTTTTGTACAAGTTTTATTGGTTAAACAAAATTTACTTTGATAATCCATGCCTTAAAAATAATTAATCTTGAATTTTCAGCTGGGCACCCTTTAATATAATTTGAGCAAATTGTCCTTGGATCTCTTACGGTTAAAGATCTCATTAAATATCAATTTTTTTGTTATTATCCAATCTTTATCACATGTATCATTGTCAACCTTTAATTTTGACTAGGAAATGTTGATTACATTGATCAAAGAATGAGTTCATGTTGTATCATAAATTATGTTTATTAATAAAATATTAATTTTTAAATATTTCTTAATTGTTTCGTCCGGGTTGGCTTTCTCATGCCTCTAAAAATTAAAGTAAACTCCATTTAATATGCCCTCTTTGTTACATGTTATAATAGTCTCATTCACATATACTCAAATTACCTACGAGTGATTCTACCACCCTTCTATATTATTCTAATATATTGATTATTAATCTTATCTTATTGTCTGGCATGTCTATTCATTTAATACAATATTTTCATCTTTATTACATTAAATTTATTCTCTTATTAACATTTTATTTCCGACATCCAATTTCATATAGTATTACATGTCTTATTGCATCAAAGTAAAATTTCCTCATATATCATTGACTAATTGACCATTAAAAAAATCTATTGAGTTGGGCAATCTAATCATTACTTACTTGTCCAACAAGGGTCATTTTGGTAAAATAAAGTTAGAGAGTTAAGAAAATTACATTATTATCTAGCTTGAAATGTACTCTATACTCTAAGCATTACCAGCAACAAGCTAGTGTGGTGTGATTCAAATTTGGAACTTTGTTTCTGAAGGAATTAAATGTCTTTAATATTTCATTTTCAATCACCTAATTAACTAATCACACTAATTCAATTTCTACTATATAAACTGCTTCATTTTCCATTATATCCATCCAAAGAAAATAACAACTATAATTGTCTAGTGCAAAATCTTAAGAAGATTTTAAGAAGAAAAAAAAAAGGAAAATGGGTTTTGCTTATCTTAGCATTCCAAGTTTCTTGAGTGCTATTTTTCTTGTGTTATGTGCTGTGTCAATATTGCCAGATATAACACATGCAAAACATGCTAGAGTAACAAGACATTACAAGTTTAATGTATGTTTGTTGCATTTTATTGTCATGTTTTTTTTAAGACAAGTTTAATGTATGTTCATTGCATGTTTTTTCTTCTATGCAGATCAAATTGAAAAATGTCACAAGACTTTGCCAAACAAAGAGCGTTGTGACTGTCAATGGACAATTTCCGGGTCCTAGAGTCATAGCACGAGAAGGCGATCGACTCGTAATTAAAGTGGTTAACCATGTTCAGTACAATGTTTCCATTCATTGGTAATATTGTACTATAAGGCCTCACGGTTCAATTTGTTTCAATCGTTAAATTGTAGCACGTTTTTTTTAACGTCTGCTTCGTTTTCTCAGGCATGGAATTCGGCAACTGAAAAGCGGTTGGGCAGACGGACCTGCATATATCACACAATGTCCGATTCAGACAGGCCAAAGTTATGTATACAATTTCACAGTCATAGGCCAAAGAGGAACATTGTGGTGGCATGCACATATTTCTTGGCTTAGAGCAACACTTTATGGTCCTATTGTAATTCTTCCGAAAAGACATGTTCCTTATCCATTCCCTCAACCTCACAAAGAAGTCCCTATCACATTGGGTATGTTGAGAGCCTTTAAACTATGTCACATTTTATTATGCCCTTAAATATTAGAATGTACACATTTTCCTTCTAAACTTGCATGCTATAACTTCAGCATTGGATAAAATGCAGGGGAATGGTGGAAAGCCGATACGGAAGCGGTTATAAACCAAGCAACACAAACAGGCTTGGCGCCGAATACCTCAGATGCTCACACTATCAATGGTCTTCCAGGTCTTCTCTACAACTGCTCTGCCAAAGGTATGGACATAGTACTACATAAAAGAAAACTTGAATGCGTTTTTTATCTCCTAACTTAATTGCGAAGCTCGTCTCCCCGACTTTTTTCGGATAGTTTTGGTCCTCGAACTATTTCAGTTACGCAATGTTAGTCCTTTTGTCATGTTTCTATCCAAAAAACTGCGGACAAGCATAAGCATTGTCGATTGTTAGGACTTTTAGTCACGACAATTCCTAAGGATTAATCTCACAACAATGGCAGATCGATAGTAAAGAAATTGTCAACCCTTAACCATATATGATTATTGCTTAGCTGCATTTCATTAAGTTAACATTTTCTATTTCTATAGATACCTTCAAGCTCAAGGTGAAGCCGGGAAAGACGTACCTGCTTCGTCTAATCAATGCTGCACTTAATGATGAGATTTTCTTTAGCATTGCCAATCACACCCTCACTGTGGTTGAAGCTGATGCTGTTTATGTAAAGCCTTTCAGAACAAACATTGTTCTGATCACACCTGGTCAAACAACTAATGTCCTTCTGAAAACCAAATCCAAGGCTCCAAATGCTACCTTTGTCATAGCTGCAAGGCCTTTTGCTACAGGTCCGGCTACTTTCGACAATACCACAACCACCGGCTTGCTCGAGTACAAGACAACATCATCACCAACAAACACTAAATTAAGTAACAAACTTCCTCTCCTTAGACCTGTGCTTCCGAAATTCAATGACACGGCCTTCGCAGCTAATTTCAACAACAGAATCCGTAGCTTGGCCAACGCGAAATTCCCAGCCAAGGTTCCGAAAACTGTCGATAAGCACTTCTTCTTCACAGTTGGCTTAGGACTTAGTACATGCTCAAAAAATCAATCATGCCAAGGGCCTAATAACACAAGGGTAGCAGCTGCAATAAACAATGTATCATTTGTGATGCCTAACATTGCATTACTCCAATCACATTTCTTCAACAAATCCAAAGGAGTTTACACTACTGATTTCCCTACAAACCCACCTTTCAAATTCAACTACACTGGCACTGCACCTAGCAACATTATAGTAACAAGTGGAACTAAACTATTGGTGTTACCTTACAAGACAAGTGTTGAGGTTGTCCTTCAAGATACTAGCATTATTGGTGCTGAAAGTCATCCACTTCATCTTCATGGATTTAACTTCTTTATTGTGGGACAAGGTGTTGGAAACTTTGACCCTAAGAAAGACCCTTCAAAGTTCAATCTTGTTGATCCTGCTGAGAGGAACACTGCTAGTGTACCTTCTGGAGGGTGGGTTGCTATTCGTTTCATTGCAGATAACCCAGGTGAGTACTATACAATTAACAAGAGTTTATGTTCATTGTTACTTCATATATATATATTTCATAATTCACATTGGATTGCAAATATTTTAAGATTGGTTTGATAATGATTATAAGTTTTGTCTAGTGAAAGATTAACTTCATAAACTTATTGAAAAATACATGCAAAAATGATAAGTCCTACTATAGAATAAAATTGGTTTCTTTCTATCTTATAACATGACCCTTTTAAGTTACATTTAGGATTATTTTCTATCTTCACTCCAATTGAGAATTAACAAATCCAAATGTGTTGATTTCATATTATTAGTATAAGTAACATTATTCGAAAAAGATATGTGTATTGACAATGTAAGAGTTTTTTACGTTATCATTGTATTATATATCATTCATATTTAATCAAATATTACGGTAAATGATATATTGATGCGTATAAATTTTTACACCCGATAGGAGTTTGGTTTATGCATTGCCACCTTGAAGTGCATACAAGTTGGGGTTTGAAAATGGCATGGATAGTCCAAGATGGAAAACAGCATAATCAGAAGCTGCCACCTCCACCCTTTGATCTTCCCAAATGTTAAGAGATTGGTCCAAAAATGTTATTTTTTTAGTTCTGTTCTCATGCTGTTTTTTTAAGTTAGTGATATTTCTTAGGTGCTTTGTTCCAAAAAAACATTGGGCACTTTGATTTTAATGATTGTTTCAGAACCAACTAGGAAAAATTATGAGAGAGTTTTGTTTAGGTTACAGTATTCAATTATCTATTTGAATGTATGGTTAAAAAAAGTATTATATGCTTGAATGTAATACAGTATTCTTTTGCAAGAAACAGTATTTTGAGAAAGTCTATGGTTCTTTTTTTCAAGGGAACATGTGTATTTTTCTTTGGCAGTTATTAGAAATATTTAAAACATCAAATAAAGCTTCTAAGTCAGTTCCAAGTCTGTTTACGAGTGGAGGATAATGGAAAGAAAGGAAAGACTCGAGAGTTATGAATTATATTTGTGAGACTTTGAAATCTTCTATTTTCATTTCTTTCTCTCCAAAAGTTAACTTACAAACAAACCTATACTGTATATAAACCTGGTCACTGCACAAAAAGAACAATAAAATTAACTAAAATTTGGTTGGGTTAAAGATTATGCTTATGAAGTTTTTGCACTAAACCACATCAATTTTAGACGTGATGAATGACTAAGATTGCTATACCTCAATTAATTAACAAAATATTAAAATTTGATCTAGATTCACATTTTGGTTGAGAAGCCCAACCCAATTATAAAAAGGGTTCAAGTTCGGCTTAGAGATAAACAAATATAATAATAACTAGAGAATCTAATGTAATTTTTACAATAAAAAAGGTATAAGTGTAATTAAGTCTAATCTTAAGAGAACTAAGTGTAATTTTCCACACAAAAAATGTTTACTTAGTTTAACTTAAGTAACTTTTACAACCCTATTTTCTCTATTGGTTTTTGTTAAGTTGACAATGTTTTACTTGCTAAATTGAAAACCCTCCTTTGAGAAATTTTAATATGTTTTATAATGAGTAAAACATGAAATTAGGTCCACTAATGTATATATAGAGATAGAGAGAGAGAGGTGAAAATGGAATATTTCTAGTTGTACATGCTATTATTCTTTTGCATTAACATTTGTAAGCATTCTTTTCAGCTTCTAAATGGGGCAACAAAACATTTTGAGGTCAACTATATGATTGAACGATGTCATAATGTTTTATTATAAATAATATTTATTGGCAAAATCTTTCATTATCATTTAATCAATGGTAAGAACAAATTTAATCAATGGTAGGAACTAGTTTACAAATATCAGTACCTTAATTTTTCTTACTTTCATTTGACTCCTATTTATCAGTATTGTGAAATTTCTATTCAATTAAAGAATAATGAATGATTTAGTCAGAGTTTCTGCTCATAGTATAAGATGGAATTTAGGGATGTATAGGACTCGGCTCTACCCGCTCATCCAGTTTGACTTGGTTATGATCCGTCCAAATAGGGCTGGGTCTCATGGGTCAAATGTCGAGTTCAGGTTCAAAAATTAGACTTAGACAATATTTAGGGTCAGATAGAGAAAAAGCATGGCCCAACTTAACTGATCTCGTGGTCACTTACTTATCATGTTTGCATGTGTTTGTTTCTATTCAATTGTGTACATAATAAAGACATCCATTGTGTTGAAAGTATCATTGATTTTCTAAAGTTTTTATCATATATACATGATTAACAATATATATACATATATTATTTCATATGTCAAATCACATATTCATAATAATAATATGTAAAATATTGACAAGACTGTATAAGAAAAAGATACATTCTATTTAATCGGGTATAGTTCGGGTTCAAATGTTGTCTCAATTCATATTTGCGGTCGAGTTAGCTTCGGGTCTAGAGCCGGATCCAAGTTCAAAAAAATGACCTACCAATATTTAAGGTCGGGTAAGGGACAAACCTTTCCCGATCCATGCTGACCCCTAAGACAGATAAATAAAACAAAATAATTTATGAAATCTCTAGTTCAACTGTCCCTATTGTAGAATAGTTGTACCATACCATAATTTTCATTATGCATCTTTTTCAATTTAATAATGCCATAATTAGTATGAATTCTTGAATGTAAAACATTGATTAGTTCTTAAGTTTTAACAAATCATCATTTTACTTCTTATATATAAGTTGAAGATAAATGTGTTACTTAGACTTTGAATATAAGCAAAAACAGTGAGTAAAAGAAGGAATCATGATTCATGAGAGAAACTAATCAGAGATTAAGTAACAGACACTGCTTTTATTATTCAACCAAACCAACCAACCAAACATGAAAATAACATTAAGACTATCACAACTTATTCATTTTCCCTTAACGCATCAAAAAATGTCACAACTATTTCATTATTAACAAAAAATCTAGTAGTCGATATTTTTCGACTGACTTTACCTAACCATCACTCGACCCGGGGTCGATCAAACTGGTATAATGGTATAGTCGATCAAAAACAATATAGAAAGGGAAGCATTTCCAATATAACTAAGGAAATGAAGCAAAGCCAATGCATATGGACCCAAAGGGTCAATCAAAGTCAGCATTTTGGAAGATCAGAAGGTGGTGGTTGCAGCTTCTGGTTAGGACCAGGTCCATCTAATACTAGCCATGCCATTCTCAAACCCCAACTTGTATGAATGTCTAGGTGACAGTGCATGAACCACACCCCTGTTGCAACCACAAGAGTCATTGATGTGTGACAAACTAGTTCACAAACTAATGCATCATGAATGATAATGTCTCTTTATCTGCTATAACTATTTGTTACAAAAGGGACATTTTTGTTATAGAAAGTGACTAATCTGATTAGATTACTAAGTTTTAGACAAGAACCTTATACATATTATATTATATCTATCTAACTTTGGACTATTAAAAAATTATATGAAAGCTTAAAGTATAGCAGATTATTATTAATGACTCAGTTTTTGTCTCACATGCATGTTACTACACATATTGTTGTTTACATTAGCAATGATATACTACTTTTTTTACACACCTACTTTTATTGATCAATATTCATAATCATCTATGTCTTTTACTTTGAAAACAATGATGTATTAAATATTGATCATGAGGTTTACATAGTAGATATGAAAAAATATTAGTCAAAAAGTTGTGTGTGATGATCATTTTTCTATTCACGTATACTTAGTTGTGGGTTCGAGTCTCATCCACAACAAACTTAAAAAAGTAGTCATAAGGTGGTCTAATGATTAGGATGAAGGGTATAAGGAATTGAGTGTAGGAGATTGAGATTTCGAGTCTCGCCACAACAAAAATACTAATATTATTAACATTTGCCGATAAAAAAAATATATACCTGGGTTGTCAGCACGGAAGCGAATGACAATCCAGCCACCAGCAGGAACACCAGCAGTGTTCCTCTGAACAGGATCAACCACATTAAACTTTGCAGGGTCTTTGTTCTTATCATAGTTTCCAAAACCTTGTCCAACAACAAAGAAATCATAGCCATGAAGATGCAAAGGGTGGCTTTCAGTTCCAAGAATACTAGTACTCTGCAATACCAACTCAACACTAGTATTGAACTTCAACACCACCAACTTAGTACCATTGTTAACATTAGTATTATTAGGTGGTGTTCCTGTGTAGTTGAAAGTTCTCAAAGGAAAACTAGGAAAATCAGTGTTGAAAACATTTTTAGACCACTTTCCAGAATAATAATCTTGCATAATAGAAACTGATGGAAGTGTAAAAGATATGTTATTCACTGAGGCTGCAAATTTTGTAGTGTTACTTGGTCCTTGGCATGTTGTGTTTTTTGGACAAGGATTAGTTCCTAGTCCTACAGTGAAGAAAAAACTCTTATCCACTTTCTTTGGTACATTTATAGGGAATTTATCACTACCCAAGCTTCTAAATTTTCCTGTGAAATTTGCTACAAAGTTTGTAGCATTTATTGGTGGAAAAGTGGGTTTTAGAAGAGTTAAGTTTCTAATATGAGAATGGTGTTTATAGTGAAGTATACCAGATGTAGTGGAATTATCAAAGGTACCTTGGCCTGAAAAATAAGGCCTAGCAGCTATAAGAAAAGTGGCATTAGGGTAATATGGTTTGGTTTTGAGTAAAACATTTGTTGTTTGTCCTGGTGCTATGAGAAGTGTTTCTGTTTCAAATGGTTTGGTGTATGATGCATCAGCTTCAACAATAGTTAGAGTGTGATTTGCAATGCTGAAAAAGAGTTCTTCGTTGAGTGCAGCATTGATTAATCTCAGTAGATATGTTTTGCCTGGTTTCACCTTTAGCTTGAATGTATCTGCAAAATTCATGTATGAATATTAGTTGTTTATGGTATATGTGATATAGTGAATTCGATGTGCCGTATATAAGATAAATGAGAGAATTATGTAACGATCGACTCTTTAGAAGTACATGTAGTGGTGTATGATTGATTGATATTATGAAAAATATACTATACCAATGCAATAAATATTAAGTTGTTATTATATGTTGCATGATTTGTAGTAGTGTAAAGTGTACTTTTTTTTATACTACTAAGATATTTTATCACATCCTTTGGGGTAAGGAACTAATCTTTTTCAGAATATACGATTATCTTTTTTAATAAACATTGCTCTCAGGAATCGAACTCTTGAGTTTTGATCATTCAGAAAATCTAGTAAAACATTATGCCACTAAACTAATACCTTGTTGTATAGTGTTTTTTTTTATATGAGTGAAAATGGGGTGAATAAAATATGATACCTTTATTGGAGCAATTATAAAAAGGCCCTGGAAGACCATTTATGGTGTATGCATCTGAAACATTGGGTCCCCCTCCTACCTTCAAGGCCTGACTTATAACAGCTTCTGGATCAACATTGAACCATTCCCCTGAAATCCCACAACATTATCTATCATTCATCTGTATTACTGATTTTGAAGAGTCAAAGTCAATGACGATTATACATAAATAGTGGATGATGCAATGATAATGTATAAAACTCATATATTGTCGGTGGATACAACTTTTTCTCTACAAGACCTAAAGTTATTAAAAGAATTATGCATGGTCTTAGCTACTATTAGCTACTAAATATTAATTATTATACCTAAAATAATGGGGATTTCCTTATATGGTTTCTGAAATGGATATGGGTCATTGTGCTTAGGTAGAATTATGATGGGTCCATAAATGGTTGCTCTTAGCCATGATATATGAGCATGCCAAAGCAAAGTCCCTCTTTGTCCTATGATTGTGAAATTGTATGTGTATGATTGATTTGTTTGTATAGGACATTGTGTCACATATGCTGGTCCATCAGCCCAACCACTTCTTATTTGACGAATTCCGTGCCTGAAAAAAAAAAATACAGTGATAATATAAAAAATTCTTACATTATCGGTTTATACATTTTTTCTCTATATTAAAATGTACATACAAATGAATAACACAAGGGCATAGATACATACCAATGAATGGTTACATTGTTTGAGACATGGTTAACCACCTTAACTAGTACCCTATCACCTTCCCTTGCTACTAAGGGAGGTCCTGGGAATTTTCCATTCACACTAAGAATGTTCCTTGTGTGGCACAATCTTGTGACTTTAAGGTACTCAACCTTAAAAAGTAAAGAAGTAGAAAAATTATGAGTGAAAAAGAAAATGAAAATTTTATGAAGAAATAAAGTTTATGGAGCAAGAGTTTGTAATGTACATTGAATGTATAGTGCCTTGTTATGCTCATTGCCAACTCAGGAAATAAACTTAGTATAACCCATAAACCAAACATAAGAATTCTCATAGATGCAAATGAAAGAAAGTGAATTTTCATTTTCTTGTCTTAGTTCTTGTTTTGAAAAAATGGGTCTTATTTATAAGGAGAAAATGAGAGAATATTATACCAAAATAAGAAAATAGAATGAAGCATTATGATCCATTTTTGTGGTGGTAATGTAACCATGTCTTATAGACATGGCATTAGGTTTAGTTGAATTTTAGAGTGGATATGAAGTAATAAATGAGAGGTTCTAAGTATCACACTTACCCTTTAAACATATTCTTTTTTCCTACAAATAAAAAGTTCATACATAGTGTTGTCTCAAAGACAATATGATTGATTACATGCTAAAGGATACAATTTCACATCATTGTTGCTAAACAGTCAATTTTGTTCTAGATTAATACTAAATTATTATAAAATAATGTTATTTTGATAATAAAATTATGGCAATTTTAAGTTATCCTTTAAAAGGATAAGACTCTATTTTACTACAACACCATAATTGATATAAAAGGAGGACATTGGTCTAGTGCTATAAGATCTATTAAATCCATAAATATTACATTAGACAAAAGGTTAAAGTTTTAATTTTTGTGAGCGATACATATTAAGAATGACAATAGATATTAATTTCTTATTCATAAGATGAGAAATATCATTATAGAATGGAAATAATATTGTAGATATCAAATGGGATAGCATTCAAAAGTTTAAAATGTACCTTGATCTATGACTGATTGCTTTTAATATGAGTTATGTTTATGTGGTAGTGCTTCTTTCATGTGATTTTCTAAAAAAAGGTGGGTCAAAATCATTTACTTGTACCAAGTTACGCTAATGGTAATGAATGTCCTAAATTACTAATTAAAAATTAGAAGTAGAAATATAATATTAAGAGGAAAGTATGTATAGAAATTTGTCACTATATTATCAATCATTTATTTTCATTTATTATTCACTACTAAATATAAAAGTAATACAAATGAATAGTGAATGATATACTAACTGAGCATATGTCTTTACACTGTTAATACATAAATATTACACTATAAATATAATTATTATGAGGATTTTAATTCCTATATGTATCAAAGTTTCCCTAATCAACAATTTAAGTCACTAGTCTTAATTATAAGACATCCTTAACAGAATTATATGTAGCAATATGAGTAATTAATTTACTTGATTTTGAAAAAATAATATAGCATTACAAATTTTCCTTTCTAAGACTCAAATCTATATCCATAGACCAAATCACTCTGGTTCTCTTTGGTTGTGGACCACCAAATCACATTTTTTTTGTACGTTTAATAATAAAAAACTAATATTTTTTAAAGTATGTAACTAATCTCAACAAATATCGCCACCCGGAATCGAAACTTAACAATTCAACAGAGAACTTTAATGGTGTTGTATTCTATCACAACTAAAATTTGCATTAATCAACATATTCGTTCTGCTATGTGTATCACTTTTGTAACTGAGAAAAAAGATTTTAGAACAAAAATAGAGAATCATCATTCCTCAGCAACAGCATCAATCAAAGTGGTGTAGCAATATTACACTAAAAAATCAAAAGTGAAACTTTAATTTGCTAAATTATAAACCAAAACTCAACTTTTCTCACACCCTTTCGTTCCTTATGCTTGAATCATCAAACACCATAGTTTGTTGATTGGAAACACATGGGTGAGCATAATAAGACTCTCAATTCTCATGACTAAAAATTCAGTCTTACCCGTAATCGGAGACATTCTTTCCGATATATGAACATAAGACCTCGTAATCACTAAGCATTAACTTTACAATTTTGCCAATCAAAAAAATACCAAACAAATTACATTCTTCCATTACATTCCAATTCCATATAAATTTCATTTTCATAATTCCAGTGAGTAATTCACCTCGTAATGTTAATTTTTGGAGCATAAAAGCAAGTACAATGTTACATACTTACATTTTTAAACTACAACTACAAGAGCGTGTACAAAAGAAACCATAATAGAATCAAAATTGTAAAACAAGAATCTTAAAAGACCAAAACATAAATAAAAGACCACAACATAGTATAATGAGAGAAATAAATATACACAATCTTATTCTCAAAAACCGATATAAATGATGATACCAATTACCAAATATGGAACTAGGAGAGTACACATTGACATAAAACATATGTCATAATTCTGTATAACAAATTTATTTCACAAATTATTAACTAAAATAACATACTAAAAACGAATGCTTACCAATAACACTATATATAAATTATTCTTATTATAACAATATAAAATATATAAAATGAAAACTCTCTTTCACTCCTAAAAACTAAAAATCAAATTTATTTCCTTAACCTAAACTTGTTGCTACTTTATTACGCACATGCTTCTTTTCTAGCAGGAATAGCAAAAAAGGTATCTAGATCAGGTGGGTTGAAGTAACCTTCCTTTGGCGGAGAGCGTCTCTTTCCGGCGACCGGCTTCTTCCTAGGCGGCGGCGGAGGGCAAATAAACACCGCTGGAATCTGATTCTGTAACAACCTTGGTGTTCTGCACTCATCTTCCCACTCTCTAGAATCACCCATAGCACTAACCAAATCAAAATTTAACTGTATATTCAGATACCCTTTTGAACGTTCTCTCTAAAAATCCAAACTTTTTCTAACTTTCTTTTGATTCATGAACTATGAGTTTTTTCCCACAAAGGTCTCTATATATAATAAAGGATTAAAAAAATTGAGATTCTAAAATGGAATTTTCAAATTTTTGAAATTTTGAAAAAAGGGGGGATGAGTTGGGATCGTGTGTAACGAGGAGTGGTTTCAATTGGTGACAGCTGTACAAAACGACACGTGTCTGTTCATGAATGGATAGTATGCCACGCTGGCCACGTTTCAACGCGTTTTCTTTTGCGTTCAAATTAGGCGGCGCGGTGAGAGAGTCGGTGTTTCCGCGGGAAAGAACAATTTTTTCCGAAAATGATATATCATCCTACAATTCCTTTCACGAGTTCTCGTATCCACGAGAAAGTGAGATATGTCGAAATAATATTTACTTTTTAATGATTGATTACTTTATCATCGACTATATTTTAATAAGAGAATACATCATTACAGAATAAAATTTGGTCTTTGGGGAAGAGTTGAGAATGAGGTGAGTCACTGACAAGAGCAGAGGTGGGGCCAGGTGGGAATTTAATGGTGATTGATGGGGCTGTCGTTTGGAGAAACGTGACAGGAATGTGAGTTTAGTAGTGGTGATAATGATAGGGTGGGGCCTAGTGAGTATGGGTTTTGATTTGTCTTGTAGTTGTGAAATGGGCTCATATTTGTTTTGTCCGTGTAGTGCACGTCTTTCTTTCTCAGACACTCAACTCATTAATTATATTTTCGGAGATTTTTTATCAATAAGATGTTGGTCTAATAAATATTTGATCAAACTAAATTCTTAAATTAATGTCAAATATTCAATTTATGTAAGCGTTATTTATTAAGAGGAATAACCAAACATTTCAAAATAGATTAATTTCTTAATATATAATGAAGGAAATACCCTGATTAAACTAAATATAAGAACATTATTATGCTCGTACATTATTGGAATGGAATATTTAAGAATGATTCTTAGCTTTTAATTATCCATAAAAGGTGGTAGGAGAAATTGTTTGATGAGGAGTATAAGAATTTATTACTTTAACAATCAAAGATAAGGTGAAAAAAAGACTAAAAATAATCTGATTAAATACAAGAAAAATTAAGTTGTTCGATTTGGATTGTTGAAATAACACTATTATTCATTATAACCCACCTGCATTGTCTTCACTTGTAAATGTCATACATAGATGCAAAAAAAAAAAAATCAAGTTTTAAAATCACACGAGACCATGAGTTATATTTTTCTTTTTGGCCTAAGTGGTTTCTATCATCAATATTTGTCAAATTTTATTAGTGTCCAACCAAATTTGCCAACAAAAAATTATAGCCTCTAACGGTTGTTTCTCTCATCCACAAACCTTGTTATATTAAAAAAAACATGAGAATTGATAGTTATCATATGTGAACAATAACTAAGTGGACAATGATATAAAGCTTGGTCGACTTATGAAGCATTAGGGAGCAATCAAAACTGAATTTATGGTATCTAACCAAAATCAACTTTATATATATATATATATATATATATATATATAAATACATGTTTTGAGCAGGTTCAGGTTACATAAAACTTGATAGCTTCGAGAATGGTAGTATTATTTTCAACTTCGCTTAATTGGATTTCGAATTCTAAATTTCAGGTTTGGACAATGACAAACCAAGCCCCAATCTACATTGTTTCCATTTCTCCGAAACAAGCATTACATTGACTAAAGAGATGCATCATTAATTCATTGCAAAATATATCAATAATTTTAAGAATATATTGCCTCAAATACAAAAAAGAAAAGAGTAATTCCAAATTCAGATTCTATATGTAAAATTTTATAAATGATCAATTTATTATATCTAATATATAATTAATTAAGAGTAAATTACATTAACATCTATTGGAGTTTGACTTAATTATATTTTTCGCCTCTTTTTTATATAAAATATTATATTCATCTCTCATCTCTCTTATAGAGGTATTCAATGCAATATATGTATATAAATAAATTAGAAGTGACTTGTTTGAGTAAAAAAAGGAATGATTATTTGTATAATTTCACTAAGGAAATATTAAATTTACTATGTATTTTAATGATAATATATACCCAACTTAATGAAATTCAAAACTAAGTACATAGAGATAGTAGCTTTAATAATACAGTATAAAATATATATTTTCAAATTAACTAATTAAGCACATAAAAAACATAAAATATAAAAGAGTGAGTAGCATTCAATCATTTAAATAAAAGTTAAATCATGAACTTTCATTCAATATTTGACCTTTTGCAATTAAATTGATGATTGTTCACCAGCTTTGTGCCTAGATAATATCTATTTTATATATATATATATATATATATATATATATAAAATAGATATTATCTAGGCACAAAGCTGGTGAACAATCATCAATTTAATTGCAAAAGGTCAAATATTGAATGAAAGTTCATGATTTAACTTTTATTTAAATGATTGAATGCTACTCACTCTTTTATATTTTATGTTTTTTATGTGCTTAATTAGTTAATTTGAAAATAATATATATATATTTATTTATTTATTTATTTATATTTAAATCAAACAAGTAGATCACATCAGCTATTAACTCATAAAAGGATATTACTAAAAAGTAAGCACGTAAATATGCTTATTGTAAATCTGTAAATTATAAGACCCAAAAAAATGTGAATGTTGTTGTGGATATGTATGGAAAAACATAATTTAGATTTTTTTTTTGCAATTTATATGAAAATTTTAATTAAATACTTATTTGCAAAAGGATATTTCTTAAGTTTTGCCCCTGAACTTGTTAATTTACTAATTGTACCGCACATATATAGTGACATCAACTTTGGATTGTAAATTTGGGTTTTAAACCTAAACTTTAGGTAATCTAGCATTGCCAACCCTACTCACTATAAGCCATAATAACCTTCATTTAAAATTAGTTAGATCCTCTGTTTCAAAAAGTTGTTATTCTCATGTTTCTATCTAATAGTATTCTACAAAATAATATAAAATATTAATTTATTTTTTTAAATTAAATGATGTATTTTAATTGGCTTGGAACACCAATGGAAACAGGAGATCTCGATCCCATTTTAAAGGCTTATAAGGAAGATAAGACTTCTAAACAAGTAACTGAAAGTCACAGCTAAACTAATTTATGGCAAAATTAATTTGGTTAAACTAATCTTGAGATGCTTTTTATCTTCTAGCTATGTCACTACAATATTTAATAATGTTGCAAAAATTGTAAACTAATGGATACAGATTCATATGACAACTGTGCTTACTACTAATAGCACAATTGTATGCTAAAGACATTATAAATTCTCAACAAAATGTCACTGGAAAGTATAAAGTGGGTAATATTTATCATAAAACGACAAGAGTACTTGATGCAAATAACACAATTATATGGTAGCAATGTTGTATAGTTTATGGGAAAGGTGCATATTTATGTGGACACTTTATGTACCATTGTTAATGATTAATTCAACGTTGTAATGTCACTTGGAATTACAAATAATCTCATATATATATATATATATATTTATTGTATCACTTTATGTATCACTACTTATGATTGATTGAAAAATATATTTAAATTAAAAAATAATAATTAAATATTTTTCTCACCAATAATTACAAGTAGTAATGCATAAAGTAACACACTTTTTTGGGATAGAAGATGTCCTCCTAGAATAACAACTATATGCCAATAAGATTCAAAAGTTGTTGGGATAGGTGCATATGATCTTAAGTAATGAGTATCATAATCCTTATTCATAGGACATAAGTCTCCTATTATTTATCTCATTACATTGTAAATGATTTAGATATAAGTTGAATTATTTATCTAATTATCAATTGATTTTGAGATAAAATTTTAATATTTACAAATATCACGATCATGTAATATTGTTTATTGATATTATTTGTAAAATTTTAAATTTAAAACCCATGTAAAATTATTTATGCATTTATTAGATAAGAAGAATGACATCATTATAATTAAACTATTACTGAAATGAAAGTGTGGGAATTAGACTTTATCAATCTACCCCTTTACATTGATATACTCATACGTGTATTATATGAAATAACAATCTTTTCTCAAACATCATTGGAATGAATAACAAAGAACTAGAGTTATCTCCCCTATTTGAATTTTTATTTGAAAAAACAAAAAAAAAAATCAAAATATACAAAAATAAGTAATTATGTTCTTAATTATTAGTTTCATTCGAAAAACAAAAATTGAAGGAAACTTATATCTTTTAAAAAATAAGAATGTAATATTTAAAAACTATTTTAATCAACTTGCTACTTTTACATCGTTTAGAAAATGAAAGCAACTTCGAATAACTCATATACCAATTTTACATTTCAAAATTTTAATAAAATATGTAATTACCCCAAACTAAAAATATTTATTATCTGTGTGATTTATAAGTTATTCCTACATTTGATTATTATAAGAATGTAAAACTATTTTCATATTATATATTTTTAATGATGTATAGTGTCAAAAGGAAAGAATATTATAAACTTGTCCAGCTTAATTTAGAAAGAAAAAATATTGAAAACAACCAGAAAATATTAACATAAATAAAATATTACATGTCGAGTTATAATTAATCCAATTTTTTAATTAAAATTATCTATATGTTTAATTAATTCAACTATTAATTATTTAATTAGTAAATAACTAAATAAATAGAGTATTTACTTTTGAGCCAATTTTCAAAATTTAATTTTATTGAACGTACAGCTCTACTTCAATAAGCTATATATATAACAACTACAAGTTTTTAGCTACATTTGCAACTTTAAATTATAAACTTACACCTACAAACTTATAATTATAAGTTACAAGCTTACAACTATAAATTAGTTTTGTGTAAGATGCATAAGTTTCATTTTCTGCCAAGATATTAAATATTGTTGCATGGATCAGTATTGATTAGTTTTCTTTCTGGTCCATGTTAATGGTTATCTTCTCAACTCATTTTACTCATTATTTTCATAATCTTTTCATAAGATATACTTCATTTTTATATACTACTAATTGTTTTTTATCGTTTGATCTTATTGGAGTTTTGTAAGATATACTTCATTTTCATAAGATATACTTCATTTTCTCTTTCAATAGGACTATTTATTAAGGAACAGTATTAAAATAATATAAGATTATATTGTAATCTTATAATATATCTAAAAAATTAAGAAAATAAACAATTTTACTGATATGAACAATTTAGTTAAAAAGTATATGGTATTATATGTTATATGTTGATTTCTTATTTTTCATCACTTGATAATTATAAATTATACAACCTAATAAATACAACATTTGTTCTGCTCCATTGATATCTTCTGTATAATTGTTAAGATGAATTATTATGCTACATACATGATTTTCCGGTAGAACCCACACTTATTCTTTTGTGTGTGAATTAATTAGATTATATGATGAAAATAGATCTTGATATAAGATTGAAATGATGTAAGCCATTTTCTATATATCAATATATATGGTATCTGATTGTTGAGAGAAGGTCACATAACAAAAAATTGTTCAATTTTTTCATTTATAGATAAAAAAACTAATTTATTTCAGATGTATGATTGTCTCTCCTAACAATTGTTGTTTACATGAACTAAATTCTTGACATTTTAGTCTTTTTAGAGACTTAGCAGAACCTTATACTATTATATCAACACGTTCGGGGTAAAACTTGGTAGATTTTAATACACTTAGAATATAATAGGTTAAACCACATACGAGTTAAATATTTTATAATATAAATGTTACTTTTTACAACATAAAACTTAATTATTAAATATTAGGTTCAAGGTGAAGTATTAAAACCATTTTTGACGAGTACAATACAATTTGATTAGTATTGTCCATTTTTGACAGCTATTTGTAACTATGCATTATATTCTTAAATAAAGAATTATTATTATGAATCATATGGTCTTTGATTCTTATTATAATGTTAAAAATATTATCCGTATCACTCATTACATATCATTACTTATCGTGAGGGATTGGAAACTAGACTTTAAGTGTTAGAAACTAAGTATAAAATTTTAGGACTTGTATTGAGTATTCAAATTGTTATCCTTCACAGTATTCAAATTGTTATCCTTCACAAATGGTTTTGGTAATTCATTTAGGCTTTGTTTGGGAATCAGGAGGGAAAGGGAAGGAGAGAGATCAGAGGGTTAGGAAGGGAGAGGAAAGAAAGGGAAAATGAAGGAAATCTTCTCCCTTGTTTGGAAATATGAAAGTCAGATGAAATAAGATGAAAAATAATAAAATACACTTGTAAGATGTCTCCCAACACTGTGTCAGATATCGTAATAAACAACGGTCATACAACAGCACAATTTTGAACGACAGTGTTGAAAATGAGGCGGAAGAACATCAACATCGCATAATAAAGCAGACGCTGCCAATTTGTGTAACTTCAACAACGTATTCTTGACAAAGCGTGGTTGAACATCAGTAATATTAGCGCTAGCTTGAATGATTTATGTTTAACAACACATTTGATAAAAAACGTTGTTGATGTTAATATATGCAACAACGCATACTTAAGGAAGCGCCGTTGAAGATGACATAGTAATCGCGTTTGCTTAATTATACATTGTTGATGTTTTACGACGTTTTAAGCGTCTGAGATATTAATGGTGGAGTAGTTATGCGTCTCTTTGTTTCTTCAAATATTAATAGTTTAGTGGTTATGCATCTCTTGGTTGTTGAAATATTAATGGTTCAGTGGTTATGCGTCTCTTCGTTTGTTGAAATATTAATGGTTGCTCATCTATAAATATTATGGTTCATTCAATGTTCTATTTCATCAGTAAGAGTGTATGTTTCTATAGAAGTATGTTCAAAATGTTAAAAGTTCTAAAGTTGTATTTCTGTTTCAGAATCATATCAAGGAGGTCTTTAACATCTTTTGATTTGACAAACCCAAATTTCAGAAGGAAAATGACTGTTATACAAAATTTATGTTAGATGGAGATTTAATTTGTAAATTATTTAGTTCGTTGACCTCTTTCAATTTTTCCAGTTCATTTATTTCCCTCATTAAAATCTTTTGATTTTCAAAATGGGCCCAGATTTGAGAAAGAAAGTGACTGTTATACTAGATTTGCGTGAGATGAAGATTTGTGTAGAGGAGTCGATGAAAAAATTATTTCCTTCATTTAAATCTTGTCAAGGGAGTCTTTAACATATTTTGATTTTCCAAAAGGGTCCAGATTTTAAAAGAAAATCAATGAACTGTTATACAAGATCTGTGTAGAGGAGTCGAGGAAAAAATTGTGGAGAAAATTTATTTCTTTTTCATTGTATTCTTGATCTACCAAATTATTTTGGATGTTAATTTTTATTTTTGTTAATTATTTTCTTTAATACTTTTGTTATTCCTTATTAATAAACACAATAAACAAATTAACGATACTTAATAAATACAAAAACAAATTAACAAAATGTAATGTTTAATTTTTTTTCCAGTTTTGTATTAATAAATACAATTATATAGTAATCTACTTCATGGCAACTTCATGATAATTAACGTAAATTCATGTTGTATAAATATTTTCCAGTTATGTAAAATGTTAATTTAACAACGCATAACTACGAATACGCTGTTAATTTGTAACATAAGTTTAGTTTAACAACACATAATTACGATTGAGCTGTCAATTAGATTTTATTCAACAACACATAATTAATATAGCGTTGTCAATTAGATTTTATTCAACAATGCTACATCTTAGTAGCGATGTTGATGTGTTAATGAAAATAAGTAGTAAAAGTTGGACACATAATAACAACACAATCTTTAATATGTGTTGTTGAATATGTCAATACAACAGTGCTACTTTTAATATGCATTGTTGAAGATGTCTATTCAACAGTGATACATTTAATATGCGCTGTTAAATTGGTAATATCTAAAACATGTATTGTTTCCTCTACGCTCTCAAACTTAATCGAAAAGAAATCCTCATGCTCTCAACAAACCCTCATACTCTCATAAACTAAAAAACTTCATCAATAACTTCCCAAAGTGGTGATCATTGTTCTCACAATGGTGACGAAGCTACACCGACTCCATAAGACAAGTAAATCGTTGCTAAAAAACGACGTCCACGTGGAATGACTTCCACGAAGAATGTCATTCGGTCAAGAAGTAAGGATGTTAAGATAGAAGTTCAATGAAACTCTAAAGGTCAACCATTAAACTCGAAGGGTGGCAACACATTGGTATTGTTGTTAGGCAGAATGTGAAGCTAACATACAACAAATAGAGTGATGTAGGGAATACCGTGAAGAAACGTATTTGAAATTAAATAACAATAAGTTTATTTTTTCAGTTTTTGTGTTTTTGTGTTTTCATGCAATGTACGTATATGTGTTACGTTTCTATGCAATGTATGTATATACATGTGTTCTCATGCAATTTATAATGTATATGTGTTTTTATTTCAGTCAACTTTTGATGTTGGTGAGGAGCATAAGAATTATATCCTTAAATCGGCTGGCAAAACTCTCCGACAATTCCAAACTGATGCCAGAAAATTACTCAGAGATGTTGATGGCAATGTCAACCTAAAACCTCCAACTAAATATGCAAATATCATTGATAAAGAGTATTATAAGACTTTTGTCACCCTACGCACACAAGATGAGTCTTTCTTGATAAAATCATATTCTTTGTATTGACTTTTGTATATGATTGTTGATATTAATATTGTTTATTGTTTCAGAAATTAAGTAATGAAAACCGCAAGAGGGCATCCAAGCCTTTATGTCCATACTGAGCTTCTCGAGCGGGGTATAGAGGAATCGAGGAAAAAATTGTAAGTAGTGTTAATTTGTACATTATTGGTTATGTTTTGTATACATATATATCTAATTACATTATTATTGGTTATGTTTTGTTAGTTGAAGAACAAAATTATTATATCTTTCACATCGTTTTCTTCAGATTGCGCTGTGAAACACTTACCTTCTTTATATTTGAATGAGAAGTTCTTCCATATTGTTTCCTTAAGGTTGCGATGTTGATTAGGTATCATTGACAATGCCATCTTCGCTATGCGCTGTTGATTTTATATCATTGACAATGTCATCGTCATTATGCACTGTTGAAGATACTATCTGACGCTAAAAAAATAAAATGTTCCCGCATTCTCACACATTCATCAGCAATTCCAACACTCATTTACTCAGTAGCGAAACATATTCACTCTCAAAATCGACCTCGAAAATCATTCAACCTCAAAATTATTCACTCATTCAACACCGAATTCAAAAATTCTTCACCCGTTTAACATCAAAATCATCATTCACGCATTCAACACCGAATTGAAAGTGAGTTTTTCATATAGTTATTTGCTTTTTTAATTACATTATATTTAGCTTGTATTGAGTTATAAATATTTTCCTTATAAAGTGATTTTGAGTGAAAGTGATTTCACTCATTTAACTTGTATTCAATTGAGGTTTCCGACTCATTTAGCTTACATTATGAGTTGAGGTTCCGATCATAATAATGCATTTGCTATGCTTGGTGAGCTTAACTCCAAGCCTTAGGGATTTATGCTCATTATATTTTTTTGTTAATAGAAAATGGATCGAAAATGGATGAGTGTCAATCGATTGACGAAGGAGTATGAAGAATGAGTGAAATCATTTGTTAGGTTTGCAATTAAGAATGATGAAAACCCTAATAGAATTGTATGTTTTTGCTTAAGATGTAGCTACTCAAACCGAATTACTCCAAATGAGTTAAAATTTCATTTAGTGTATCACGATATTGATCAAAGTTACACATGTTGGACAAGACACAGTGAGACGATAGACATTATGGATTATGATGATGAGATGCATATGAAAGACAACTACACAAATACATATGAAGACGTCGTTTCGAGGAAATGACAAACATTATCGAAGAGGATCTTCAGGATTGTGCTGAGATGTTTCAACGGTTGATAAGTGATGCTGAGAAACCATTATATGATGGTTGTACTAAATTCACAAGATTGGCAGCGGTGTAAAAGTTGTATAAGTTGAAAACTATTAATGGATGGACTGATAAGAGTTTCACCGATTTGCTCACACTTCTGAAGGATATGTTGCCGGAAGATAATGTGCTCCCTTCTCAAACCTATGATGCAAAACAAATGTTACGCTCCATAGGCATGGACTATAGTATGATACATGCTTATGAAAATGATTGCATCTTATTTTTTCATGAGTATGCTTCATTAAAGTTTTGTCCTAAATGTAATGCATCACGATATAAGATGGAAGACTCAATTCCCAAAAAGGTTGTATGTTATTTTCCCATCAAAGCAAGATTCAAGTGTATATTTAGCAATGTCAAAGATGCAAAGAAGTTGATATGGCATGATGAAGAAAAGATTAAAGATGACAAGCTTTGGCATCCTGCAGATTCTCCTCAATGGAGAAAGTTTGATCACGGCTATCCTAATTTTGGTCAAGAATCAAGAAATCAACGTCTTGCATTGTCAACAGATGGAATTAACCCACATAGTGCTCAAAGTTGCTCCCACGGTACATGGCCAATGATGTTGGTGATATACAACCTACTTCATTCTCTATGCATGAAGCACAAATATGTGATGTTATCTATGTTAATTTCTGGACCTAAACAACCAGGAAATGACATAGACATATATTTGGCTCCATTAATTGAAGACTTGAAGTAAATATGGGAGACATACATAAATGTATATGATGCGTATAGGGAAGAAAGCTTCAACTTGAAGGCTTTGTTGTTCGGCACAATCAGTGATTTCCCTGCATATGGTAATTTGTCTGGATATAGTACCAAAGGACATTTTGCAAGTCCTGTATGTGAAGACAATACTCATTCAATGAGGTTGGAACACTATAAAAAAGAATGCCTTCCTTGGCCACCATAGATTTTTGCCTTCAGATCATCACTATCGACGATGGAGAAAAGAAACAATGAAAAAGGTCGTGCTCCTTTGTCGTTGACATGTAAGCAATTATTTCAAAAGCTAAAGAGTTTGAATACTAACTTTGATAAACCTTTTGCAAAAGAAATTGTCACAAGTGAGTGGAAAAAAAGGTCAATCTTCTTTAAATTTTTGAATTGCCATATATGTAAGACATTTCCTCGATGTTATGCATATTGAAAAATGTGTTTGAAAGTCTCATTAGTAACTTACTCAATGTCCCTGGTAAGACCAAAGATGGCTTGAATGCAAGGTTGGACTTGGTTAGTATGAGAATAAGAAAGGAATTGGGGCCGTTAATGAAGGGAAAACATACATTTCTACCTCTAACAACTTATACTTTATCGAGGAAGAAGAAAATTGAATTTTGTAAATTTATTCATGGTGTTAAAGTTTCAGAAGAGTACTCTTCCAACATTTAAAACCTTGTATCAATGAAAGACCTCAAGTTAAAAGGTCTTAAATCTCATGATTGTCATGTACTTATGGAGTATTTCTTGCCTATTGGAATACGGTCAATTCTACCTAAAAAAGTTCGAGGAACCATAACTAGGTTATGCTTCTTCTTCAAGGCAATTTGTAGCAAAATGATTGACCCTGAGAAATTATCCGCATTGAAAAGACAAGTTATTTTGACTTTGTGTGAGCTTGAAATGTATTTCCCACCTTCTTTTTTATATAATGGTTCATCTGAGCATTCATCTTGTTCGAGAGACACAACTATGTGACCATTCCTATATGAGATGGATGTACCCCTTTGAGCATTATATGAAGACATTAGGGTATGTGAAGAACCGATCAAGACCAGAGAGTTGTATTGTCGAGCGATATGTTGTTGAAGAAACTCTTAATTTTTGTATCGGATACCTTACAAATGGTGATTTCATGGGCATTCCAAAGCCTCGATATGCAAAAAAAAAAAACATTGGGTGAATGTATTAATGGGAATGACATATTGACTATAACAAGAACCAAATTGGAGCAAGCGCACTTATATTTTTTACATAATGTCGACGAGGTTGAGCCATATGTTGAAACACACAAGGAGATGTTAAGGAAGTGTTACCCAAGTAAGAATGAAAATTGGATTTCCAAAGAGCATAATCGATTTTTCATAAAGTGGCTAAAAAATCACATTGATGAGGAGTTGCATATAAATGCACATTCTGTTTCCGAAAGATTGAAATGGTTAGCCAATGGTCCAAGCCTTCATGTCTTATCCTACACTGTTTACCTAATTAATAGGTTCACATTTTATACGAAAAAACAAGATGATCAAAGTAAAATGCAAAATAGTGGTGTAACTCTTGTTGCTCAAACTTTACACATGTCAAGTGCAAAAGATAGAAACCCAATATATGCGAACATGTCATACTTTGGAGTGATTGAACACATATGAGAATTGGATTACACAATGTTTTGGATGACATTTTTTATTGTATATGGGTTGATAACAATAATGGCTTCCGAGTTGATGAGTTAGGGTTCATGCAAGTGGATCTTAATAGACCATAATATAAAGATGATCCATTTATTCTAGCATCACAAGCTCCACAAGTATTCTATGTTAGTGACTCAGCTGATATGAAATGATTCATTGTTCTTTTAACTAACAAAATAATCGTCAATAATATTGATGACTAAGAATATGAAGATCATCCTTTTTTGGGACATATCAGTCGCGTGAGAGCGGACCAACTACAAATGATAATTTATATACAAGAGATGATCACGATGAAAGGCATTTGATAAATCAATATGCTCCTCCAAACAAGGATGACCATACAAGACAAAAACAATCAAAGAAAATGAAAAAGTAGATGCAAGTAGTCTTTGTATTATTATAGCTTAATTTTGATTGTTTGTAATTTGTATAATATTGTTTCTTTGTAATTTGTGTAATTTTTTATTTGTAATTATGTATTCTGTCAAAGCATAATTGACATGATATTCATTGTTTGTATTTTATATTGTATTGATGTTTAATAAAACAAACTTCTGACCTGTATTAATGTGTCTATGTTATTTAGAATGTATAAATGTATGTGTTGTTGAGAATGTCTATTATTCTAATAAATGTATATGCAAGTATTAATTTATACAAATCAACAACGAATTATAGGGGAAGCTCTGACATGTGTTGTTGTAAAGGATAACTACAACAACGCTTTTTATAGAAAGCATTGTTGTACATTATTAACACAGCAGTGTTATGTGTATGATGCATTGTTGTTTGTATTAAGGTGTTGTTTGAGAAATTTTATGAATAATACAACAACGCTTTTCTGTTATTAAGCTGTTAAATATATGAACTTCAACAGCGCAACAATAAACGCTATTAATAAGACCTATAAAATGTGTTGTTTATGTAAGACCTATATGACAACGCTTTGTGGATGATGCGCTGTTGTACTGATGCAGTATATGATAATACTTTTTGTGTGTTGTGTTGTGGTATATAATCAATACAGCAATATTTGTGAAGTGCTGTTAATGATGACCATATACTACCGCGATCAAACAGAAAGCGCATGAAAGTGCTATTATACATCTAAAATAAACGCTGTTGAATAGCAACTCTGGCGTAATGCAAGTTTTCTCATTCTCTTTTTCCATCTAAAAATCAACTCGCAAATAGACTCATAAAATGTTCCTCCTACTTATGGTTATCATCCGTTCATCACCTACCCTAGTGGTCATTTTCCAATTTTGTAGTTTATGAGAATTGCCCACAGAAAAAGAAGTAAGGTGCTTTTGGTTCACATGTTTCATATATTTGATGGTGATATGTGAATTGTTGTGATCCCTAGTAATTGAGAGGAAAGTATCGTGTAAAACAATCTAAAAAATAATATATAATTATAATTATATCATTTTATTTGTATTTATAATGATATTTTTATTCTAAAAAATAATTGTAAAAATAGTATTTCTCTCTCCGTTAACAGATAAGGTCCCTATTCTACAAGTTGGTGGTAAATAGAACAATACACCACTATAACAATCAAGTTGCATCACTAGCTAGGTTTCATTAGAAGGCTGAATTAAATGAGTGGTATGTTTTTCTTTTTATACTATAAAGTGTATCCTTTTATCTTATAAGTAATGAACTAATCTGTTTTAGGATATATGATTGACCCTTCCAACAAGTGTCACTCTTATAAACTAAACTATTAACATTTTGGTCTTTCTAAAAATCTAGCAGAAATTTACACGATTAAATCAAAATGAGTGGTGTGTGACATTGTGACAGATGTATATAGAGTATGGACCAGTAATGAAGATTAAAGGTGTAATAAGTGTTGTCCACATTGATATAAGTCAAGAGCTGGGGTGTGCTCTTAGCCTCAAATTTTATCCGGAGGTGGTGTGAGCTTAAAATGGCACAAACTTTGATTAAAGATATAATATATTAATATGTATGTTCTTCATGGAGGCTAGTTCAATATCAATCAATGTCACAATTATTTGACACAATCAATTAAACTTTTCCTTTGTGGGGGTGTAACATTTATGTTCAATCTAAAGTTTTATATATAACCAATAAATTATTCACGTGGAGTAAGATGTGCTAAAAATATAAATATATCGTCATGACAAACACAAATTCCTTACATTGGGTTGAATTTATATTATTAAACTAAAATGATGATACATGTGAATGAAGTTCAAATATTAAATTTCAATTCTCATTATTTTTTAATAATAGACATTTTTCATAGTCTCTCATCTGTTGAGTGAATCACATGTCAGTTTTTTAAATACAAAATTAAATTTGGATCAGTATTTTTTCTATTTGATTTTTTAGGAAAATATTTGTAGTTATCATAATTGGAAATATTTTTCACAACTAATAATATTTACTAGTGTTGTGAGAACTGTACCATATTAGGTGGTCTGACCGGTTCACTAACCGAACTTGATAACAACTCTGGTTTGCAGTCTTAATCGAATTAGAGTTTGACCACTTTGAACCGGGAAAATTCTGGTCTGACTGTGTTAAACCGTGTTAAACTAGAATAACTCGGGGAAGTAAACTGGACGGTTTACTTCAAATTAAAAAAATGGAACACTACTCTAATCATTTTCTTTTACTCCAGTCTAATAAAACATTGAGAGATATTATTTTAATATAACTATACATAATTATTAATTATATAAAATTTTATAATTTATATATAAGTATACATTTATTGATAAAAATATTAATTATATAAAATCATTCGGTCTGATCTGACCGTTTAAAATGATTAAACCTTATACGAAACCTTTTTCATGTTTGACGTCTAGTTCTAGTTTCACAACATTGATATTTATTACTCATTTATTTTGGAGGATTTTGTAAATAACAATTATTATAATTACATCAACTAATTGATCTAATTACCTACTAATACAAAATTTTACATTTAATTACTTTTCAATTCCGACAAATTTTTCTAAAATTATAATATTATGAACTTTAGATTAAGGGAGTGATCTGTTTACACCCAAGTTCCATTTATACTAATTGCACTAAATCTCAGCCGTTCATTTTCTTAAATCTAATGGACCAAACAAGTGAGTGCAATAAGTTATTTAAAATTTCTCTTTTTCTCTCTCATCATTTATTGCACTCATCCATTTAATCTGTTAGATTTAAGAAAATAGAGGGCTAAGATTTAGTGTAATTAGTGTAAACGAAATTTGGGAATAAACGGCTCTTAGAATTGTGTTTGAAGTTATCTATCATTTCCATATATACATTTATTGATAGAATGAAATTTTTTATTTTACTTGAATTATTTTATGTTTAACACAACTAACTTACAAGCTAGGTAAAAGCTTATAATCAGCTATATAACTGATACATATGTCCACCCTACAAATAAGGCTATCATTTATTCCCTACACCCAAAAATTATATAATAAGCTTTTTATTATAAAAAGCTCAATGATTGCATTGTACTTTATTTCCTTCCCCTAATAATGAATGATATAATGACTATAAATATGTACACTAACAATCATAAAATAATTATATATAATAAAATATGGTTTTTTTTGTGTGTGTCTCGTATAGTTTCTATTGATGGAAGTAATATTAATTATTGTGCTAAGATCATGGTAAGCAGATTTAATTCAATTGCACAAGATCTGAAAAATAATTTTTATTCAAGATTATGCCACATTCATATCTGTACATCCTCTCAATCATTGATGGGTTTAATATAAAATTTTATGGATGATTATATGGTCAATGATATCGACATTTTGATCAAATTTTTTAATGTGTTGATGTTGGATTATTACTATAATAATCACCATTAATTGCATGCTATTATATATTATAGTTTTTGTAGGTCATCTACGTGGGTGCATTGCATTGTGTTGTAGGACTTGTCCCATAAATAATGGCTGCTTAGATTATATACATATTAGATATACCATAGAACTTTGGATTTTGGCTTATTTTTAAGTATTACTAACAAGACCAAGGAAATAATAACAATAATTATGTATAATGATTTGTGATGCTCCTAATCCATTAGCAACAATCATGGAAGAGAAAATGATAAAAAAATGGGACTTTTAGCCCCTAAGGTTTGGTTAACTTGTGAGAGTACTAGAAAGTGCACCATGCAAATATAATAATAAAATAATTACCTATTAAAAAAATTAAGAAGCTAAATAGAGAAATATATGTACAATCTGAATTTATGGATTTCTTCTATGTTAGAAATAAGAATGAATGTTTACCATGGTAAAAAGAATAATGTAAACTTCAAGGTACAACCTATGAGTGTGTCTTTCTATATATTAAAAAAAGTATGTATGTATAAAGTTTCAACATTTCATAGTTCTTTTATATAAAAAAAGTATATTCTTTTCTTTTGGTACATTCTTACCATTGTGATCTACTATTCTTACGTTAGTGACTTCTATATATCATTTATCATCAAGATTTATTTTATTATTATATTCACTAGAATGAGTTGAAATAATACTCCAAAACAAATGCTATGGAATGGGTTATATTACACTTGAATGACAGTTTAATTACCAATAAGATGTTTGGTATAGTGATATATAGTTCTGCTAGATTTCTAGGATGACCAAAAGATTAAAAGTTCGATTCCTATGAGCGGCATTTATTTGGATGAACAGTCAAACATTCCAAAAGAGATTGATTCCTGAGGAAATACACTTTGGTAGTAAAAAAACGAGAGTTTAATATATTCTCTTAGTTTGATGGGCAAGGAAGATTTGTATATTAATTATTAGTTGGCCATAATGTCTTTTTTTTCTGTTCACTAATAAATCAACAGATAAGTGATGATTTATATAAATATATGAGAACGGGTGATTTATATAAGATAGATTTTCTTTTTGTAATCTTAATTATTGGACTTTTTTATAGGCTTTAATTATTGGATTTAATATATACCCATTATTAAACATTGATAAGATTTGTTAAAAACTAAATACATGAGTTTTTTCTTTAAATGCACTATTGTAGTAACTCTTACTACATCCACAATGCTAGTGTGGAAGAGTCTTGATTATGGTTGGGGGACAAAATATAATGTGAGGTCTTTTAATTAAGACATTCACTTATTAATTCTTGTATGAGGAAAAAAATGTATGTATTAGTATTATATGAGTATTACATACTATTAATACATCATCAATTATACATATTTAATTATTATCGATTTTTTTAAAAATGTATATACATTTTTGCAACATAAATATTACACTCTTCTTGTATTCCCCTAATAATAAAATAATATTTGGTTGAGTTTTTTATTTTATTTTGGTGAATTTTATATTTCCAAGTAATTATAACTACACTAATATTTATTTTTATGCAATTTTAATTTATAATATTCTTGCATATAAATATATATTTTGAAAATATGAAATTTAAATTATTAATAAAATACATAAATAATATCTGCAATGAAAAAAAACTAAATTTTAAAAAATGAATTTATTATATTTGAAATTTAAAAACACAAATGAATAAATTAAATTTATGTAATAATTGTTAAGAGTCTTAACTCTTAATTCCTACGAATAGGAAGAATGTCATGTAAAATGTGAATGATTTGAAATTGAAATAAGTCTGGAAAAAATAATATTGATTTTACTGAAATACCCTGCTGCATAAGAAACCATTTGTTATATATACTCTTCTTTGGCTCTATGGTTCTTCCTCCCTCTCCACCTTGAATCCTTCAATACCATTCATTCTATTCTACAAAATTATCAATCTTTATACTTTTTGTGGTAAGCCAATGATTTTAGTTGTTCCTTTAATCTATTAGTATTAATTATCATTTTGGTGTGTTTTCTTTGCCAAGAATCCTTCTAAATCATGGTTCCTTAATGATTCAACAAAAAAAACCATGTAAACATTGAGTTTGTGATTTCAGTTTTGCTTTTTGAATTCTCAAAATTCATTAAGTACTGAAGAAATGTTTATTTCCTTATAATAAACATTTTGCAACATTTATCCCTTTATAATATGAGGCTTCAAAAATATGCATGGTTTTTATAAATATGTGTTGATTTTTATAAATATACAGTTCAATCAAGAAACTTTGCTAAATAAGTGATTCTATGATTCCAAAAGTTGAAGCATTTTGCAAAAGGATTTCCCTTGTCTAATGAACTATGTTCAAAGGACTATAATGAACTATGAGTGATTCTCTAGTTTTAATAATTGAATGCAACTTTTGAACTTTCTCTTATTTCTTTAAGATATGTGTCCCAAAGGGTCACTATTTCACCAATTATTTTTCTCAAATTCAATCTATTCCACTTGTTGTGGATTGTCCACTCATAATCTAAACAAAACCTTATCCCAAATTGATTGGATTAGCACCTTTGTTTTACTTTAAGATTCTTTAGCTTCTTTTGGTGCTAATCTGAGTCAAATAAGACATTTTTTTTATTTCAATCATGTATAGGTTGAGAACTACAATAAATTTTTCATATAAATTTTGGTTGGTTCATGTTGTCATGGAACATAGTTTTCACTTGCTTTTGTTGTCTTGTTTTCTTAAGGTTTTGTGCCTGAAATGGAGAATGAAAATCACTTCAGACAGGCCCAGAGACCAAAATATGATTGCCTTCTTTTTGGTGAGTTTTCTAGACAAATTATCATCAATTAAATCCCAAATTTGAAACTTAATTTAGATATGATTCTAACTATGATATTTTGATGCAGATTTAGATGATACTTTGTATCCATTAAGCACTGGCTTTCATAAAGTATGCACCCAAAATATTAGAGGTGAGAGTGTAGGAAAAGAGATCGGTCATTTCAGATCATGTCTTATATGTTATTATATGTTAATAAAAATTTGTTATGTCTAATAAAAATTTTAAATTTTCACTATTACGGTTGTTTTTGCTTTATTTTCATTGGTACGAGATAACAAATGAGACTCGATCTGAGACAACAAATCTATGTTTCTTTTTTTTGCCAATGGTTATTTGTTTATGGTTTTTTGACTTGTGTTACTTGGTACCATTGGTCTATAGAGTATATGGAGGAGAAGCTTGGTATAGAGAAAAGCAAAATTGATGAATTGTCCAACCTTCTCTACAAGAATTATGGAACAACTATGGCTGGTTTAAGGGTATGTTTTCCTTCATATTTATTTCTACTTTTAATTTATCAAAATGGGTTTTCATTGTTGAATTCAGAATACTGATTTTATGTTTCATTGTGAATTCAGGGAATCGGATATGACTTTGACTATGATTATTATCATAGGTACATATCTTTATTTTTATTTACTTATTTTTTCTTATCCTAAAGTTTACTTTGAAGTAGTGACATTTATTTTTCAACTTTTTTGTATTACAGTTTTGTTCATGGAAGATTACCTTATGAGAATCTAAAACCAGACCCAGTTTTGAGGAACCTCTTGCAAAGCCTACCTTATAGGAAGCTTGTAAGTTATTTATAATGAAATGGAACCAATATAATACAAAAATAATTGACCATAATCTTATGAAACCTCTTTGATTTTTTTTTCTATATAGATTTTCACAAATGCAGACAAAGTTCATGCAGTTAAGGCACTAAACAAGCTTGGATTAGAGGATTGTTTTGAAGGAATCATATGCTTTGAGACTCTTAATCCCATAAACAAGAGCACTGTTTCTGATGATGAAGATGATATTGAATTTATTGGTTCTAGCAAAACCAATGATCCAAACACATATAATGGTGCTAGTAGATCCAAAATATTTGACATCATAGGGCATTTTGCTCAACCTAATCCTCGTGCAGTTTTGCCAAAGACACCAATTATCTGTAAACCTTCGAAAAATGCCATTGAATTTGCTCTAAAGATCGCCGATCTTAACCCTCAGAGAACAGTAAGAAAAAAATCGAACTATCAAACTCGGAATAAAATCACTTATAACATTATCTATGCTAATTCCATAGGTTACTCCTATGATTAGTCGAAAAAATAAAGTTAATAAATATTTATCTCGAAAAAAAAATTTATTTTATCGACCAATCAACTAAATCAACATAAGAGTTGACAAACACATATGGTTGTGTTACAAATGATGTTACATACGATTCAACCTATGAATTAATTTTTGTTGGCCCAAATTTTCTTACATCTTAATTTGTATATATTTGTCATTTTCAGATGTTCTTTGAGGATAGTGTCAGAAACATACAAGCTGGAAAGTGTGTAGGACTTCACACTGTGCTGGTAATAAAATCATTGGCTAATTTTGTTGTGTAATATGAAATGATTATTACCTTATGGAAATTAATAATTAATAATTAATATTATTGATTGGTATATAAATTCAGGTAGGTACATCTCAGAAAGTTAAAGGTGCAGATTATGCCTTAGAAAATATCCACAACCTTAGAGAAGCAGTGCCTGAATTATGGGAAGCTGATATTATATCTGATGTTTCTTATACTTCCAAACTTTCTGTGGAGACATTTGTGACTGCTTAGGACTTAGGATTGTGTATAAGGAACCCATCAATAGTTGTTCAAACAAAATTCAAGGAAAAGGAAAATAAATTGTCATTTAAGTGTCATTTTCGTAGTTTATTTGTACAACTAATGATATTTTTTCACCTTATGAGTAATCAATCATTCTCTTTTTTCAGAGTCTTTTTTTGTATTATTAAGGGTATCATCTCACCTATCGATAAGAAACTAATCTCTTTTAGAGTGTATATGATTGCCTCTTCCAACAAGTGTCGCTCATAAGAATCGAATCTTTAACCTTTTTTCATCATCCTAGGATTCGGGACCTTACATCATTAGATCAATACATTGTTGATGTCTTTATAAGAGTTTTAACACAAATGGTTAATTTTTTATCAAATGTATTCTTAACTATCATTCTAGATAGAGAAAAATTAATATAATTGAAAGAAGTATAATAGAAAAAATTAATAACAATTTTATTAAAAAAGAAGTGATTATGTAGATTTATATAAAATAAGCTAGGACAAGTGATTATGAAGCACTTGCTCCAATGCTATTAATATGAACTTGTTAATTACATAACAAATTGATAACAAGGATTGAGTTTGGGAATCACAATCTAAATTGATTATCTTATAAATTTGTCAATTGAGTGTGGTATATAAGGTGCCAAAATAGATGAATTCCATGTATTTTGAGTAAGATTGTAACATATAATAAAAAAAACAATCTAACTAATCCAATAACAATTCACTAAAAATGCATTAAAAATTCCTATCCATCCATGTCCTATTTAATAAAAACAATCTAATTCATCCATTATTCCATTTACTAATTTCTAATTGATGGAATTCAACCTATCCATTTAAAAAAATATTATACTGAAATTTTGTTTAGCCTTTTTATTGATATCTCTTAAAGGTATTATAAAAATGTTTTCATGAAAGCTTTTTACTTGAAAATGCTAAAAAAAACGTTTATAATGCAAAAGTTTAATGATAATGCATTTATAATGAGTAGACATATCTTTTCATATACTTTATATCATTCCATGTGTGAAAGTGTGAGATAGGTTAAAAATAAAATAATTAATGATATTTATTAAATATCTAAAACATTATGATGTTTTTTCTGAATATTATAATGACTATCATAAGGAAGAGAAGTAGTTTTGTGATAGAAAAATGAATGTGATGGTTAAGAATAATTTTTTAAAGTGGGTATGAACATTCCTATTTATCATTTTTGAATAAATTCTCATATTGTGCATGTTTTAACATGGGACCACATCACATACATTTATCAATAATTAAAATATAAAAAAACCATTAAACAAAATAAAAAGAAATTTAATATAAAAGTTGAAGACAAAAAATTAATTTTTTGATATATTAAATGAAGTTAAACAAATTATATTATCACAAATTTAACTTTTTGAGTCATTATATCATAATTTATTAAAACAAAATACGTATGTCATGCTTAAAAAAATTTGATAGGACCATAGACATTACCACTTTTGCCCTCACTTCCTAACTCAATAGATTGTGTTAGTAAAAATTAAAGCTATTACAGTTGTCATGTCATGCTCTGAGATAGAAGTGTCAAAATTGGTGAGTTGGGGTGGGCCAGCATGCTAAAACCCGAAAATTTATAAGGCATAAGTATTATATTATGTATTTTTATTGTATTCGAGATTTTTAGTTCAGACCAGTTAGACTATACTAAAATCAGATTGGACCTAGACTTATCCGGACAGATTTCTACTATCCGTTTTTTCTTATTCTTTTTTCATTTTAAGCACAATATCAAAATATGTATCAAATCAAATGAGAAGAAACATTAAATCATATACATTCTACATTTTCTTCTTTAATTGTGTATTTAATTAGATTATATTTTAAAACAAAAACATATTAAAAACAATAAATTACAACAACACTAAAATACAACATAATTGTTTAACATAAAATTTTTGCACAACCAAATTTAACACGTACTAGTTCACAATAAAAGTATTGATAATAAGCTTATGAGCATTCAAAGAATCTTCATATGAAAAATAAAGAATAATTATCATATATTATGATGATGATTATACTTCAATATATAGAACTTCTTCTAAACTTGAGTATATGCTACCATTATATTACTTTTGATAGTGTGTAAATGTATATATATTAAAGTGAAATCATAAATTTTATTGTGTTAGAATGTGATACTCCAATAGAAATTAAAGGCTTAATAAACAAATTATACTAAAAATCATATAAGTGGATTTGATTTCACATCTTAACTCAAACATAATGCATTAGATGAGTTTGTTTGAATCAGGTATAACAAGTGTGTTAAAAAATTATACATTAATTTTATAAAAAAAGATAAATATTTTAAAATTTAAATAAAAAATAATTTTTAATATTACGTGGATCGACCCACCACAAACTGCAACCCACTTCAAGCAGATTTGTATTGTAATTTCATAAATATAAATTAAATTTAAAACTTTTTAGCTCGGTCGAGTTTAGCCCGATCTGAACTAACCCAAACGCGTCCATCCAGGTATCCCATTTTCACAGCTATTTATGTGATAAGGCAAAGGATAAGAAAACATGTACCTTAAACTATTGAAGTGAAAGTCACAAGTATCTTCCCCAATTCTACCATCACTCACAAATGGTTATGGCTACACGTGCTCCATTTATGACCTCTACCATTCCCTCTCCCAACCAACAATGCCATAAATGTTGTTGGGTGCCACAAGCTTCATTTTCTTCTTCCTCGTTAAAGTTTCAATCTTTTCCTTCTTCATTGTCTTTGGTTTCATTTCCAACAAGTAGGAGTAACCATAAGTGTGTGAAGAGGTTGATTGGAACTAGTGTTGTAGCTATGGCTGATTCCTCAAAGAGCACTGTTCTTGTTACTGGAGCTGGTGGTCGTACAGGTTAGTTCATTTTGTTCTATGATTTCATGTCTTTTTTTAACTTAAATGCAGTGTTTTAAATTCTGGTTGTGATTGGGGTTATGGATGTGGTTACTATAATTACGGTCATTGCGGCAGTTGCGACGCGGTCCATGCAGCTCGATATTATCCGATGTGGTTGCATCATGGCCTTATCATTGTGATTCGGTGTCATACTGCAATTGTGATGTCATGCGATTGTGGGGGTCACCGCAATCACAATATTGCAGCCACATCACGTGATGTGATCCGCAATTTGATTCACAGCTTGTATGCTTTCTTGAACTAGAAATGAAAACAAAAATGAACAATAGGGTGGAGAGAATTTGGACCAGAAATGATATTTCGGGTTTGAAGTAAATGGTGAAATTAATAATGTATAATAAAAGTGGAGGTAATATTAGCTTTTGAATGATGTAAATTACTTATAAGGTATGTGAACTTGCATTCCGTCCGACGATTTAATTTGTGATCCACGGCGATTTCCGTAGTCTTTGCAATCAGATAAGGGTTGTGTCAGCTGCATTTTCCGCAATTTTGGTAAATATAGTGGAGACTATAACTACAACCGTAATTTAAAACATTGATTCTGTCATTCAAATTAGATAGTTCTATTTGCAACGACTAGTTTATACGATGCAATACACGTTGGGAACTTCTAGAGTATTTCTTCGATCTGAAAGTTGAAATAAATTCAATTCATGACTGCATGCCTTGATTGAAAGTAGCCAAAAGAAGATAGAGTTGTCCTTCTTAATGCGGTCTAACCGGTGTTACATTTTCAGGACAAATAGTCTTCAAGAAGTTAAAAGAGAGGTCGGATCAATATGTTGCTAGAGGTCTAGTTAGAACAGAAGAAAGCAAACAGAAGATTGGTTCTGCAGACGATGTTTTTGTTGGGGATATAAGAGACTCTGCAAGTCTTGTTCCTGCAATCGAAGGTATCGATGCTCTCATAATTCTCACTAGCGGGGTGCCACAGATAAAACCTGGATTCGATCCAACCAAAGGTCAAAGACCTGAGTTCTATTTTGAAGATGGTGCATATCCTGAACAGGTGCTACATCATTTTTTCTTATGCTAAAGTATCTTTTGACATTTATCTCCATTCTATTCATATTATGGTGTTTGTTTCATATCAGGTTGACTGGATCGGGCAGAAAAATCAAATAGATGCCGGTGAGAATTCAATATCATATCTTCTTTCCATTAACAATAGATCATAATACTACTCATTCATATGCTTTGTGATACTTAAATTATTTCTTCTAAATGAACAGCTAAGGCTGCAGGAGTGAAGCAAATTGTGTTGGTAGGGTCTATGGGTGGAACCGATCTTAACAATCCTTTGAACAGTTTGGGTAATGGGAATATATTGGTTAGTCATGTTTTCTCCATTGCTTTTGAACTTCCTCCTTTTATAGCACTCTGCTCTTAGTTATACGTGAATAGAGATTGTATTTCACTTTAGAGAATGATGTAAAGATAGCATGTTTTTCGTTCCTCATGTGATAGAATGAACATTTTTTTCTTTGATATGATTGCAGGTTTGGAAAAGAAAGGCTGAGCAATATCTGGTTGATTCTGGTATTCCGTACACGATCATAAGGTACACGAATTTCTGTCCATACAACGATGGTTAAGCCTTACTCACACTAGGTTGGGTCAGCTACATGGATTGAACGAAGCCATAATGTTTTATCATAAATCGTATCTCAATACCAAGACATATAGCTGTTCTTGGTTTTTTCTGTTTTGTTTTCCTGTTTTCGTTTTTTAAATCAAAGTGCATCATATTTTGTACGGCTTGACCATTTCCTTCGAAATTGCATTTTAAACAACCCTACAGTTTCAGCTATACCCGCTTGTTTTTGGATGAAACACTTATAGATTTGTAGGTGTTATTTTCTTAAAAACTAAGGGAAACATTCTCACTTTCTACGCTGAGCCAGGGCTGGTGGCTTGCAAGATAAAGAGGGAGGTATTCGGGAACTTCTCGTAGGGAAAGATGATGAGCTTCTCAAGACTGAAACCAGAACCATAGCTAGACCTGATGTTGCTGAAGTCTGCATTCAGGTATCTTTATTTATGAGTATAATCTGTGTAGGGAATCAAATAAAACAGCTCCTATGTTTTTTTGCTGAGATTTGGATGTTCCTGAATTCGATTTCTATAACAGGCACTAAATTTTGAGGAGGCTCAATTTAAGGCATTTGACTTATCATCAAAACCTGAGGGAACAGGTTCCCCAACAAAGGACTTCAAGGCTTTATTTTCTCAGATCACTACTAGATTTTGATTTTCGAAGGTTGTCGTCGTGGTCTAAAGTTCTTCTTATCTATGTTTGAGATTGTAATATGAAGCTGTTAATGCTATCTAAAGCAAATTACATCTTCTCTTGACAATTAAGTAAAAGATTGTTGAAAGCAAATTAATGAAGTGTATGTGTTTGGAAAATCCGACAAGAAAGTGCGTAAACTGTTCGCCCCCTTGAACCCTGCAACAACCGCCGACTATCTTCATCGATTATTAGATCCTTGTGGAAACTGGACATTACTTTCTGCATTGCTGTCTGTACTATCTCATGATCAAAAGCTTGCTGCTAAAATCCAGCCCTTATAACAATGACCCTCATCGAATTTGCGGAAGATTTCCTTGTGATGTTCGAAACTAAATCTTCCTGAAGGGGCAAGCAGCAATGTATAGATAATAAACTTTCAGAAAATCAGCAGCTGATGTTCTATTATAAATTTGACTTCCAATACCGGCCAAGCGCGCCTCAAGGCCATCTGCGAAAATATGAACCGATCTTCGATTCCCAAACCAGATTTCATTCGAAAAACCACTAATCCCGTGAATCCATTTGATCCATTATCATCTACTATGCAAGATTTTTAAAACAAAACTTCAAACTTTAGTCCTAAACCATCTTCAACAATAGCACTTCTTCTCTATAAACCACTAGCCTCTCATTCAGAATCAATAAACATGGATCTCTTATTACTGGCCTTGAGTCTTGTAATGCAAGAGTTATATTCCAAAGTGGGTATCTTGCATTGTTGCTTGAAGATGAAATCATTTCTGAAAGTGCCATATTGCAGTTGAGGAAAAATCATATGCTCTTATTAGGAAAATTTCCCTTTTCTTTCCTCTTTGCCTTTAGGAAAGGGACAGGGAAACCAATCCAGAGCTGTGTCCAATTCCATATATGGGGCCGACGACATATTGCTACCTGAATAAAAGAAAATTTTCTAAAAACAAAAAGTAACATTCTAATTGGCTTGGGACACGGAATGAGATACCATTTAGTGTTGATGTAGAAGACCCATAGAGGAAATATAATAGAGAAAATGACATCGAGAATTTAATGTGGTTCGACAATTTGCCTACGTCCACGGTCGTAGAGCATAAAAGAGAATTATAAGTGTTTCACTCACTTCCCAAAAAAACTAAGTACACCCAGTTTCACTTTCACTTAAGTATTTCTCAAACACTCAAATATTCCTCACAATATTAGAATAAGAGAACAAGAAGAGAGAATATGCACTAAACTAAGTATTTGGTGTGTCTGATGACAATGGCTTGTAACACTCATATTTATAGTCAAAGCTCTTGAAGATTATGTGGCCAAAGGAAAAGAACATTAATGTTGGTTTCACCTTAACCACTTCTTTTACTTGGCTACAAATTCTCTCTTTCTTCAAGATAATCTCTAGCCACTTCTTTAGGCTATAAGAAAGTCTTTTATCATCTTTTTCTTTTAGCCATATTCAATATTTAGGATATGGGATCTTTGTCGAAAGTAGGTGATCAAACAATATAATGAAGTTAGAGTACAAACAAGCTTTTTTATGGTAGCTTCATTATATTATTATAGTCAACAAAACAATTTATATTTAGAGGGACAAGTGGATGAATTTGATGAAAAATGAATAGTAATGTATTTAGAAAGCTATCTACCAACTCATATAAATGGATTATATGGATTTAATTTATCTATGATTTAAATGAATTGTGAATATTTTTGTTATCTCTACTTATAGTCAATCTAAGTTAAAATTAATAGTCGGAAATAGGGATGACAATGGAGTGAATCGATGTCGGGTTTGTGCTTAAACAATCCAAAAGCAAAATTCTGTACCTAAACTTGAACGAAACAGAGTTAAAAAAAGGCTAACATCCTCGCTCCCATTAGGTTATGAATAACCCAAACCCATATCAATAAGTTAAAGGAACATATTTATTCTTTACTATATATAAAAATAAATAAATAAGAGGATAATTTTATAATTTGATTTTTATTATTATTATATAAATGGAATTTGAGTCGGGTTTAGGATTGAATATCATCTATACCAAGTTCAAATCCACTATTTGAAAATGGGGAAAACACAAACTGAAAGTTAAAGCGGGTTTCCCAGTTGACTTCAAACGGATATCCACTGGAGCATATATGATGTCCCACAGTTTGTCTCACTCCATGTGTCATCATGAGTTTGACTTGCTCTTACCAATTAGGGTTACCTTGTTCAGCTACTATTCACACATCCTCTGCTAGAATTACTATATGTTTAAAATTAATGGTTCATTGTGATAATTTCTACCCATTTATCGAATGATTGTGCCACACTCACATTTCACACTATGAAGATTCTGCTGAGTCCAATTAGGTATTCCTTCTTCAATCTCAGACCATACACTAATTCTACTCATGATGCTGTTTCATCATTCAACAATATCATATATAAACCTCACTCTCCTTCCATTATCATTGAAATCAACAAAATTTTGGGTTCTATTGTGAAGTTGAAACAATATGAAACTGTTATTTCACTTTATAAACAAATTGGGTTTTTGGGTATCTCACCATCAATTATTACTATGAGTATATTGATCAATTGTTACTGTCACTTGGGTCAAATGGGTTTTGCTTTTTCTTTGATTGGGAACAATATCAAGAGAGGTTTTCAATTGGATGTAGTTACTTTCAACACTATATTGAATGGACTATGTAACAATGGTAGTGTTAAGAAAGCTCTTGAATTTCATGATCATGTAAGAGCACAAGGGTTTGTGTTTAATCAAGTTAGTTATATTACATTAATCAATGGGCTATGTAAAGTAGGACAAACAAGTGCCGCCGTCGAATTGTTTCTGAAGGTGGAGAGACTAGCAGTTAGGGCTAACTTAAAGATGTATTCTGCTCTCATTGATGGCCTCTGTAAAGATAGACTTGTAGCTGAGGCGCTCGATTTGTTTTCGGAAATGATTGGCGGGGGGATTTCTCCGGATGTTGTCACTTACAATTCTCTAATACATGGTTTGAGCGTTGCCGGTCAATTAAAAGAAGCAACTCAGTTTCTAGACGAAATGCTTCGGAAGAACATCAATCCTACAGTACGTACCTTCAACATAGTCATCGATGCACTGTGTAAAGAAGGGAGGGTCGGAGAAGCCCGAGATGTGTTTGATATGATGGCTAAAATGGGTTATAAGCCTGATGTTTTTACTTATAGTGCCTTAATAGATGGATACTTTTTAATGAAAGATGTTAAGAAGGCATCACAGTTATTTAAGAATATGGACAAAAATGGTGTAGAACCCAGCATTCATACCTATAACATTATGATTGATGGGTATTGCAAGGTTAAAAGGTTGGATGATGCCATGACACTCTTTAACGAAATGCGTCATAGAAACGTAGTTCCGGATACTGTAATTTACAGTTCTCTTATCGATGGCTTATGCAAATCAGGGAGATTCTCATCTGCACAAAATCTTGTTGATGAGATGCATAATAGTGGTCAACCTGTTGGTTTAATCACTTACACTATCTTGATAGATGCTCTTTGCAAAAGCCAAGATCTTGACAAGGCAATTGAGTTGTTCATGCGAATTGTTAACAAAGGAATCCGTCCCGATGTGTGCACATATACTGTTCTTATCGATGGCTTGTGCAAAGGTGGAAGACTAAAGACCGCGAAAGAGTTTTTTCACCATATCCTCACTAAAGGTTGCCGATTAGATGTAAGAACATATTACGTTATGCTGAACGGACTTTTTAAAGAGGGCTTGTTTGATGAAGCAATGACCCTACTTTCGAAGATGGATGACAATGGTTGCCCCCTTGATTCCATAACTGTTGAAAAAGTTATTTCCACTCTTTTAGAGAAAAATGAAATTGAAAAGGCAGAGAAGTTTATTCGCGAAATGAAAGCCAAAGGCTCGGTACATGAATAAACAATGTGAGTCACTTCAATTTCTATTCTGGTTTCACATCTGTTAATTTTTATTTATTTATAAGAATAGTTTTACAATCTTAATTCCTTTTGTTCATAGATGTTGAATTTGCATTGGCCTCACTCTAGCAATAAAAATGAATGATTAGTATTGCTATCAGTTTTCTGAGATGGAGATTTCTATCCTCTTCAAGTTTCGATTCCAAGTCTTCCTTGCATGGAAGGTGGAACATAATGGAATGTAAGTTCTGTTCATTTTGAAGATAATGGTGGATCTTCTTTATTTATTCTGGGATAGAAGAAGAAATTTTATTGAGGAAGAAGAGAAGAGTACAAATAGATGATAAGATATCCTCATAGGAAATAGTAAAAAAAAACTAGGTGGATAAAATCAGGCTTAAATTCTCTGTTTCTCCTCTGGTGTTAGGTTAGTCAAACAATATTTGTGCATCCCATAGTTAAATGCTGAGTTGTTGGAGTATGCTATGAGTGTGCAATTTTTTATTTTGAAGCATTATTGTTAGTTAATCCCTTAACATGGAGGGGCTTAAGTTTCGAATTGTTAAACCATTTGTTTTCTATGACCTGAAGATTGTTTGATGAAATAAAAGTGCTAAAACTAGAGATATTCAACCAATCTGTTATTTCACAGGTTACATAAACTAAATAATCATTACTGCAGTTTTTGGTCTTTTTACTGCTCAGGATTTAGTTTCATTGCTATGTGTCTAAAATTCTACGTGTTTTTGCATACCATTATACATAGAAATCCTTCTTATGTAAAGTTGTATATAATTTGCAGCCTTCAAAAGGAAACATATCATATCATATCATATCATATCAAGGTGATATTTAATTTCTTGGATTCTTATCTTCCCTATAACTTTTTGACACCACCTTACATATTTCTATCAAGAAGTTATGCTTTGTAAGTGGCAAGTATTAAGTCCATGTATAAGAGTTTCACTAATATCTCTCCAAGCATCCCAAGTTCCCTACTACAGTTGATCACTTTAAACAAGTTATCCTCTGTATAATGGTTTCCTGAAGTAATTACTTGCTTCTTTTTCATAACTTTTTTTAAAGTTTGGTCTTCTTAGTATTATTATTATTTATTTTTTGGTCTCCCTTTTGTGGCCCTGGATTTAGCTATATGCAGACTATCTTCATTTGATTCCTAGGAACGACATTTGTTGGGAGGGGCAGTCATGCACTTCAGAAGGGATGGCATTTGAACTCCCTCTTTGTGCACTGAGATGGCATTTGCAATGTTTATATTGGTGCCACTGTTTAAAAGCATGTTGGAAACTACCTTACTTGTCAGACTTAGAATGTAGTGATCATGTTTGCCAGTCAAGAACTGCTATTGATCCAATACTAAGGCTAGACTAACATCTTGTCTATTTAGCATTATTTATTTATATTGATAGCACAAAAACTCTCATATCAATTTTACAGAACAGAGTTTCCATTAGATCTTTGAAGAGGAGGAAATTTCATGTTCTTTGTTAGTCTTTTGTCAGCAAAAGGCTGTGATGTGGTCTTGTGGAATGCTGTTGGTATTTGTATGAACTTGGTATTTGTATGAAAATGATCATGTTCAGTTACATGCTCTATGTTATGTTAGGCTTGTGATTATTTTGAGTTTAGATTTACAAAATGTGTGAACATTGAACCAAATGAAGACAAATATAAGAACATAAAATCAAATGCATAGGTATTTTATGTGTAATGTTTTATGAAAAGCAATAGAAATATCAAATATGTTAGCCTTGTAGAATTTGTGGTACATCATTTCCACATGATTGAGGAGCACATATAATGAAAAAATGAGTGCTATTATATGCACTTTTCAGGTTAATAAGACTAATTTGCCCCCATAAACCTACAATTGTTTAGGAAATGTCTTGTTGTGATGTACATACAACATTTTTAAATCAGAAATATATCAAATCCACTTTTAGAAAAGATTTAAGGGACCCACTTTTTTCTTTCTTATATGTGTCAGTTAACTTGATATCACATGTTATTAGCAATGAACTATATCATGAAATGTAGCCAAAGGAAACAGAAATAGAGAAAATCTCTATGCAGGGTATGTTTAATATATGACTTTTATTTATGGTAACTCCAAAGAAAACACAATTTAGTAGTACACAAATTCAGAAGAGATTAACTTCTATATGAATTTCTTCATTATTCTAAGTCTGCTTTTGATAGCATGCCAACTATTGAGTATTGACCACAGGGGATGGAAAGAGTTATACCATACTCCCATTTGGTCAAACAATCATGTACAAATCACCAAACCATTTTTCAAGGATAAGGCAAAGTTAATTTATGGATTCACATATGTGAACATATTATGTAGATTTACATACTATCAACTTGTTGCATAATTATACTACATCATTCTGAAAAAAACACTATACTTTTGCAGCAATGTACTTGTTCTTCTGCACTCTTCAATATTGAAAAGGCTCACATTGGTTTGAGTTGATGCTTACATTGTTGTTGAGACCAATAAGCATGAGCAGTTAAGACCCTGTCCAGAAGCTCCTGAGGAACAGGTTCTCCTCTCCGTTGCTGAGGGGAGATTCTTGCTGTGTGCACCAATGTCTTCCACTTATCCTGCAACATTTCGGTAGTCAGAGTAAGATTTAAAAGAATGCAAATATCACACACTTCTCAACTGCTATCAGTTTGATATCTCACATAGTTACCAGATTCTCTCATTAACCCTTTGTACCGCATATCGGGTTCATCTTAAAGAAAAACCTTGTAATCATATAAAAGATGAGACAACCCAAATGAACAATGTACCAGTACCCGTACTGCACAGTTGGTAACTATGCTCTCTCCTTTCTCTGTGTGTTTGTGTGTGGAGAGAATGAAACAGTCCTAGCACTACAAAATGTTTCCCGACACGAGCCATGGAAGTACAAACTATTCAATTCTATAAGCTATCTCTTCCACTAATTGGCAGGAAAAAAACCTTGCTTTTCTGTGAATGCGGTTAGATAGAAAAAAGGTAAGCAATTTCTGAGAAGAAAAGTATCATTGGTTAGACTAGAACAACAACAACCAAGCCATAATCCCACTAGGTGGGGCCGACTACATGGATCTATCCCACTAGGTGGGGCCGACTCTGTTATAAATCATGTTCATTGGCAAAACATTTATCTCTAAATCTTTCCTATTGTTTTGCTTATGATTTTTCTTGGCCTTCCTCTTCCTCTAGAAGTTAGACAAACCTCCGATTAGTTATATTATCATGCAAGTCATAATATTTTAGCTTCTTGTGGGAGGTTTCACCACCAAAAATCCACAATGCATCATTTGGAATTTCTCACCTTCAAATCCACATATGTTCGATGCTTCGCGTTGTCAAATGCACATTGTTTGACATCACGCCACCTACAACGCACAGAAAATGTTTAATAATATACACTTCTTATCATTATTACTCATTAACCAAATCAAAAAAGGAAAAAATCTCATTAATTAAACCTTCCAGTTCCAAGTTTTTCAACTGCCTGCACCAGTGCTTCTACTTCTAGAACAGAAAAGGGCCTCCTGATTCGGCGTTGTGAGAAGTCATGATTCCCAGACTTGCGGCGGAACGGAACCATAGCTAATGCCCCCATGTTAATGGCTGGAACTGCTACCAGTGTGCGACATTTCGACGAATTATTGTTAGCTGAAGTATCTGTTAGAGAGGATACCACATTAAGATCACTTTCAGCACAACTTTCAATTTTGATCAGAGAATGCTCTTGTGATACATTATATGTTCCTTGTTGTAACATCAGAGATGTTGATTGCCTGTTTATCGAAGACAAAAGATTTAGTAAATGGATAATTTATTGCTTGGTTGAAAGAACCCGTAAAAAGATGTTTAAGTTATCGCTTGGTTGAATAATTACCTCGATAGTTTTTGTCTTGGATAAGTGGTTAGAAAACAAGGATCTTTATTGTATGAAGGTGGAGAAATTTGATTATGTCTTGGCTCCAACATGAACCCCAACCTATGACGTTTGTCATCTTGAGATATCCCGGTCTGGAATAGAGTTTTGTTGTCATCCCGGATTTTCTTTCCCTGAAGAAGGATGCCAACGTGTAGTTCATCACCAAGTACAGCTGTCACAGCCTCCAATACTGTCCTCTACAAACAATAATAATAGGGTAAGATGACTAATTAAAGTTGTTTGGTGTTAGGTATAAAGATCAGATTATGCTGTAAAACAGTCCATCGATGGCGATTTAGTTTCTTTTACGGTAAGCTTCCGATGCTTCAGTCAAGTGTGATGCATACCTTCAATGAACCAATAGTTGCAGTTTCAGGTATATCAATAAAAAGCTCTGGGACTTTAAAGGATTTTATGCTGAGCTTCACTGCAAAGTAACGATGAAAACCATGTCAGAACCTTATGTAAACAAGACATCAAACTACATTAGGATTAAACATTGACAATCATGTCATTAACTTTCCTACCATTGCAGTCCTTCGACCCGGGATGTAATCGTTGACCAGCCATAGAGGATGATTCTTCAATTGCTGCATGTTATAGTTTGGATCTTTCAGCTAGAATTGAATATATTATCCCTAAAACCTAAAAGGGAACATAGATCACAAAGAAGAAAAAACAAAGCAGACATGCATCGCTGCACCTGCGCCATGGTTTGCTCCATTAACTTTGGTGTCGGAAGAATCAAATATGCCTTGGCAGTGAGACCCCCTATCAGATGCAGATGATGAGGTCTGATTGAAGAACTTCCTCTTCTTAAATGGATACATTCTTTGCGGATCATCAAGCACAGAACTATGCCTACTATTGTTCTCCTCTATGACAACACAACAATTCATGCAACTGTAAATAGTCATATAGAATGTGCAAATTTTTAAAGTTGATTGACCATTATGAATACATGTACCAATAGAGATAGCTTGTTTCATAATTAGGAACTCATCAAACTCGTTATGAGACTCGTAATCTAAATTAAATATATATTACAAGTAAAGCTACATACCACTTGTAAAAAGACTTATATCCTTCAATTTTAGCATATCCGGTGGTGGACCAGATATCTTCTTATTCTTGGAACTCAGTTGAGTACACCTAACGAAGTTTTCGCCATCATCTCTAGTAACTAATTTCCTACCGGTGGAACCATCGGGTAAAGAATCAAAACTTCTGTGTCTTGGCTCTATTAATCCACCAGAGTTGCCTTTAATGTGGATCATCCGTTCATCTTCCCTCTCGAGGACATTTTGTCCTTGGCCTTCAAGATTATTTCCATGCAAAGATGATTCACCCATGACCCTGATTGAGGTTTCATAGAACATAATTGGTGATGAGTTTTCAATAACATCAAGCTGATCATTGAACTAATTTTTTTCATTATCAAACAAAACGACGGTCAACAAGTACCTTTGGTTGTCATGTTCCCCTCGAGAACCAGTGAGGCAGGTAGAGACAGTTTCAATGCAGGTTCCATTCTCAAATAGTCCCCCATTGAATGACCCTCCTCCGTCATCTTTTGTGTGTTTTATGTTAAGATCGGTGAAATCATGATGATCCTTTTCGGAAGCAGCATTGTCGAGAATGGAACTATCATTCTCCTGCAGGAAGTTTCCTGCTACACTAGCCAAAATTTCAAAGGCCTGTATCTCACTGTTGTCACACCTTTTTCTGATTGTACCTCTCCCCTAAAACATTTATCGTAATTATGAGGAATTTGAAACTACGAAGGATACACATAATACAAGTGTCGGACAATGTTGCGAGAAAAAAAATCATTTGATTACCCTAGCTGATCTTGAAGCTGTAGGAATGGTAGGCACCTGAAAGCCATTAAAACCATAGTTCAACCTCTTCTGCAACACCATATCTCAGACAATCATTCCTACAAGTCATGAGATAAAATATAATCAGCTTCCTTGAACTTTGTAGACATCGGAAATCAGAACCTATAAGTGCAGTCGAAATATTAGTCTATCGGCGTTTCATTAGACTGATGATTGATGAATCTCAAGAGGCAGCATTGTGGCAAGCTGCATATGCAAATGCTTTCAGGGGTTTAATTCATTTAGTTCGAAACCAGTTCCAATGCAAAGGATCAGCATTGCATTTTGGCAAAAGGCGTGCGAAGTAACAAGCTTCTTTCTGTTCCTTATTAGTATAGTTAATCAAGAAAACTCGCAAACTAGAAATTTGCTGTAATTACGTTTAAAAAGTAACGAGGATAAGTGACATTCAAAAATAAGATCATATTATTAACCATTTAAAGGAAACATAAGTGGAAGAGAAAATATAAATATTTATCAAAAACTTGAATGATTAATAGCATGACATCACATTCATGACAATAACATTTTGGGAAAGGGTTGTATGATTATGACAATGGCAATTGCTGCAACCTTGAAGCTCCGAGCCGAGATAAGGTTCGACCATTATAAACTGATCACAAGAATATTAGCAAAGAAAGGTACTGAAAGAGTGAAAGGCTTACATATAAGTTGACATTAGAAGAACACCACTTCAACCCATGTTGAACACACTTTCATCAGATTTGAAACTCAACCAGATAGCATTATCCTTCAATATTTCAAAAATCAAATCAAATCAAATAAGCATAAGATGAACAATAAGGGAAAAAATTAACCCTTTTTAGTCAATTTTGAAAATACACACCCAAATTACATTGAACATTGTAAAACATAACACCAACACAACAATGACCAAATAAAACATTGAACAAACCAGATGAAAGAATATAGTATAGATCATCATTTTTTTTACTTAAAAACATGTTGGCTAGATGGATCTTCAGTTCAGACCCTTGATAACCCTTTTAGGAGACAAAACCTGAGAAGTTAATAGATTTATTGTCTGCATGTGTGTCTGAGAGAGAGATCATTTTTTGTTAAGAAAAAAGAACAGAACTTACATTAAAATAAGATGAATCAAGCAGTGAAAAAGAAACCTGAATGATCAACAAAAAGAATTGAAGAAGGGAAACATTAAGCAATGCAAATTCTTATATTCCTATAGTAACACCATAAATGATGAAACTGACTCAATTGACAAAAAACCATAAACTAAAACAAAAACCTTATGTACACAAAAACAACAACATTTGATTATGTTTTTTGTTTTGTGACTAAAAAGAATTGTTCTTGTTATTGCTGATAAAATGCAGACTATAAAAAACTCTCACCTACAAATTTGGGGTATGTCTGAAAAAACAAAAAAACCCTGAAAAACACCCTAAGGCTTGTGTTGTTCTTAAACCCCTTCCCTTCTCTCTTAGGAATGTACTAAACCGGTTAACAACATGTGAGTATAACCTGGTATAGCAGGTTATGTTGGATTAGACCATTTCCCTTTGTTTGGGGTGATCCACTCAACATGCAACTTCTTTGTTTCCCACGTGTAACACTCTCCACTCATTTTCCTTCATCTTATCTCATTCACATATATGCTTTCAACCTCTTCACTTTTTCTTCATATTTGCTAACTAGTCCCTTAATCTTTCATACCCATCATTGATTATGTAATATAGATTACATTCTTCACTTTTTTTTCTTATGATTGGTCACTATTATTGTAAAAGATTGGAACTTTATTTATGCATAATGTTAAATTTTGGATTTTGTGCTTTAGAGATTTACATGAAATTTTTTTTTAGTCTCTCACATTTATCTCGCATTGGAGGCAATCTTGTCCGAGCCGAGAACATCCATAAATATGTGGGACTAACTATCCTACCGAGTATTTTTTCCATTTACAAGACTCGAACCTGAATCAATACTCATCGGTAGATTTACATGAAATTGTATTTGATACATCTTAACTAACATAAGATCAATGTTTGCTTTTTTGTGATAGGTTTTAAATGTTTTATGCATTTCATACTCAATGTCAAGAGTTCGATTTCTAGGAGAGACAATTATTATTGGAAAGAGCAACTACAAACCCCGAAAGGGTTTAGTTACTCATTTATAAGGTAAATATATATCATTGATAATACAACAAAATATTCCATCATGTATAGATTTTGAATATTCTAAAAGAAAGAAGAATATTCCATTATTAAATGTTCCATCAAATTCAATAATGTATGTAGTACATTTTCAAAATGATAATGACAGAAATTATCTCTCTTTATAAAAGTGATGCTTAAAAATATCTGTGGGATTTCATTAACAGTGATACAATTCTTGGTAGTTTCTTCATATTTGTTTTTATATGGCTGAAAAATGAATGCTAAACATCTTACATATACAAGTTATCAATGGTAATATATAAATATTAGAAAGAAAAAGAAAACCAAAGAAAAGATTAATAAAAAAATGAAATTGAAAACAAAATGGTCAAATTTTTTTTGTTGATAAAATATAATATTACGCTTAGTCAAAGATCAAAATAGATCACTATTTTCTTAAGAAACATAAAAACTTATAGAAGAAAATAATGCACATATAATCTTATGAACTTTCTTTAAGGTATATATCCTATTTTAAAAGGGTAACTATTTATTCTCTCTAATATGGATTTACTTTTTCATTCTCAAAATAATTGTTGGTACCAACAAGACATTGGTCTAGTATAAAGCCTTATTAAATCCCGATATTGAGGGGTCGATTTTTTGGATTGACACTTGTTATTGAAAGAGGCAATTATAAACTGAAAATGTATTAATTCCTTATTTAAAAAGGTAAAAAAATACCCGTATAAAAAAAAAAGTAATTGTTGGTGAAAATCTAGGATTGGGTTGCAAGTCACAACATTGTATTAAAAAATTGTTTCAAATTTATATCCACTTATAATTTTCAGAAAGTATTAAATTATTATTTGTCACAGTAATATTCTCACGGAGAAAGCAAATTATGAGAAATAATATAAAGTTTAAATTTTTTTAAGAGAAAAATATATATACATCGATAATGAAAGAGTTTTTACACTGCTATTGTATAATCCACCGTTCATTTTTAATTATCATTGACCTTTCAAAAAATAATAATAATCCAAATGAGGGTGAATAATGTACTAACTATATATAATTCTTTACATTGTCATTACATAGATATGACATTATTTTTTAACTATAATAAAATGAATTACATTTGTTTTTTCTATTTTTGGAGGTGGTTTTGAAAGTAAAAGATACTTAGGCAATAATAGAAAAAAGGGTCCTAGGATTGGGTTGGTTTGAGAAATGGGTACCTAAGATAAGGGATGATAAAGAGAAAGTATGATAAAGCATTGTGTGGTGAGACATGAGAAGTGGAAAGTGAGTGAAGGGAAGAAGATTATGATAGTGAGACTAGGAAAGTGACCACTCTCTTAGCCTAATCTTATGTAATTTAATATCTAACAAAAATGTTAATTTGTCACTAAAAAATAAAAGTGTTTAATTTTTTAAATTTATTAAGTTGACAACTTCTCATCTTGTGTTGTCAAATATACTCCTACAATTGTGTGTCTCCACCACCAAAAAAAAACAATGGTACTCCACTTTCTTTGCCTAAGTACACTTTTCTTCATTGCTCTCTTTCTTCTCTCAACCTCTCCCTTTTAATGCATTTTTCTTTTGGCAAAATTATATGAATTTTTTTTTGTATATTCAAAGTTATTTTCTCACCTTATGAATAAGACTAATCTCTTTTAAAGTGTGGTTGTTACTCCCAATAAATATCGTTTACAGAAATTAAACATTTGGACTTAATACTATATGAGATCTAATATGAGTTTTACATAATTAGACGAACATCTCGTTGATATATGTTGTTTTTATGAGGAAATTATTTGAAGTTTTATTTATTGTTATTTTTTTTTAAAATAAAGATAGATATAAAGTTAGATTGGGGTTTATCAGGACCGATGCTTTCATTGTTTGTGGAGAGGAAGTAATAAATTGGGGTTTATCGGGACCGATGCTTCGGGCTTCCGGAATACAATGGGATTTGCGTAAAGTTGATAATTATGAGTGTTACGGGGAATTTGATTGGGAAGTTCAATGGCAAAAAGAGGGAGATTCATTAGCTCGTTATTTAGTTAGAATTGGTGAAATGATCGAATCCATAAAAATTATTCAACAGACTTTGGAAGGAATTCCCGACGATCCATATGAGAATTTAGAAACCTGCTACTTTGACAGAGAAAAAGAGCCAGAATGGAATGATTTTGAATATAGATTCATTAGTAAAAAACCATCTCCCACTTTTGAATTGCCAAAACAAGAATTGTAGAAAGCTGCGACAGGTATGAGAATGATGCATAATTTTTTCCGTATCGGAGGGGTAGCGGCTGATCTACCTCATGGTTGGATAGATAAATGTTTGGATTTTTGCGATTATTTTTTAACAAGGGTTGTTGAATATCAACAACTTATTACGCGAAATCCTATTTTTTTAGAACGAGTTGAGGGAGTAGGCATTGTTTGTGGAGAGGAAGTAATAAATTGGGGTTTATCGGGACCGATGCTTCGGGCTTCCGGAATACAATGGGATTTGCGTAAAGTTGATAATTATGAGTGTTACGGGGAATTTGATTGGGAAGTTCAATGGCAAAAAGAGGGAGATTCATTAGCTCGTTATTTAGTTAGAATTGGTGAAATGATCGAATCCATAAAAATTATTCAACAGGCTTTGGAAGGAATTCCCGGCGGTCCATATGAGAATTTAGAAACCCGCTACTTTGATAGAGAAAAAGAGCCAGAATGGAATGATTTTGAATATAGATTCATTAGTAAAAAACCATCTCCCACTTTTGAATTGCCAAAACAAGAACTGTACGTAAGAATTGAAGCGCCAAAGGGAGAATTAGGAATTTTTTTAATGGGTGATCAGAATGGTTTTCCTTGGAGATGGAAAATTCGTCCACCCGGTTTTATCAATTTGCAAATTCTTCCTCAATTAGTTAAAAGAATGAAATTGGCTGATATTATGACAATACTTGGTAGCATAGATATCATTACGGGGGATGTTGATAGTTGAAATGATAATTGATACAACAAAATTGCAATATATCAATTCTTTTTCCAAATTAGAATCGTTAAAAGAGGTCTATGGAACTCTATGGGTACTTACCCCTATTTTCACTCTTGTATTGGGAATCACAATAAGTGTACCAACCATTGTATGGTTAGAAAGAGAGATATCCGCAGCGATACAACAACGTATTGGACCGGCGCCTCACTTTTTTTTTGTACAACATGTATCTCAAATTTAAAGGTTAAAAATCAAAATAAAAACAGGAGGGACATATAATTTTTAAATTGGGACATTGTAATTCATTAAAAAAAGTTTTTTATAGATAAATAGACAATTTTATTAATAAAACTAGCTTGAATATCAAAAGCACTTATTATTAATAGTTTATCAGCTAGGAGCACAATATTCTTCCATATTTTATTATATAATACAAATTATATGTCTTTCCTTTGCTTGCTATTTATTTTATTGGTAAGTTCTGCTAAGCTTTACTTAATGTGATAATATAATCTGTCATATAAAATTAAGTATATGAAAATCATTAGTATTCACTAGCTTTCATTAATTCTAGTACTATGTTTCTTTAAAGAATATTTTTTTGAAAATATCTTGTAGTGAAAATGTAAAAGTATATATAAATAAACAAATTATATAAATATTAATTAAAGTCAAAAAGTTAATTATGAGGAAAATAAGACTTTTTCATCAAGGTATTTATCTATAAGATTCTACTAGATCTTCAAGATAACTAAAAGATCAAATGTTCGATTCATGAGAGCGACACTTGTCAGAATGGGCAACTACGAACCCCAAAAGGGTGAGAGAATACACTTAATAGTAACAGAAAAAATACCTCTAAATATTGAACTGAGCAATAAAAATGAAGTAACATGGTTAAATATTTAATTAATCAAACACTACAATAACAAAACACAACAAAAACATAAAGAAAAACAAACATTTGTTCATGTCAAAGATACATTACAAACTTAATAACAAAGTGACATAAAAAATAGAAAGAATTTCAATAGAGGATGCTTATTGAGCATCCAAATTATCAAACTGCCAAGGGTTGAACTCAATGCTGCTGTCAGGCTCCTCAATGCATTCGGAACTATCGATGGCTGCGCGATGCGTAGTATATTTACCGTTGTATCGGTAAACTTCCAAGTCACCCCAAGGCGTAGCAGTTACTTCATCTGTTAAATCAAACCATCTAGGAGTGAACTTTTGACCCTTGGCTTCTCTATTTCTCTTCTCAGCTCTTTGCCTCTCCTCCAAACTGAAAAGTAAGTTTAAGCACACATTGTAAATAGTTAAGCAAAAATGTTACTTGAAGTTCTCGACAACTTCGCAAACAACTTTACTTCTTACGATGCAATGTACGTATATTACACATTGTAAAAAGTAAATTGGCATATGACGCGTTATAAAAAAGGTACAAATTTTCGATAACACCTTTCATAGTTAAGATCTCTCGAGTAATGATTACAAATTTTCGATAACACCTTTCAACCGTTGTGTGTTTCATCTTGTGCTTGTGGAGAGGGTAAATGGAGTGAGTAATTACCTGCTCTTCTCATAGCCGGATGTGGATAGGTCACCTTTCTCAAGGGCCAATCTATCAGGACGTAGACGAGAATCCGATGCCAACAACTTCTTAGGAGCAGTGTCAAAGCTGTTGATCTTGTGTGCAAAATATGTGTACTGGAATTTGTCCTTTTTCGGAATATCAGCAACTCTCCAAGACTGCACAATGTAATAACATAGTTCACAAAAGTAACTCGAAAAGAAGGAACAATTAAAGGCGGTCAGTGACAAACCAGAGCATCCGAAATCACACGAAGTGACAAACAAAGGCACTAAGTAAAGATTTATAACTCCATGGCATCTATAATCCGAAAAATTGGACATAAATTACATAACAAAGTTGAAAAACAAACCTCTTTCAGTTCAGTGCCTGCAAGTGGCTCTCCCTCTGAGTCACATTCTTGATAGTGCATAGCTTCATTCCATTTTCCCGTCATCAGTATCTTGGGCTCGTCAGCAGAATTATATACATATCCATCCACTTCGTACCGACCAGCTCTGCAAATGCAAATTCCTTGTAAGTCGGATCATATATAAAACAGCAGCTGGAAGAATTTATGGAATTACAAGTACGCAAACTGTGCAAGAGTCGTAAACTCGTAATTGGCAGTCAAACTCAAACATGAATTACATTTGTATTAGATCGTACAAGATCGTTTCTAGCTTTTAGGCGAGTTGGTATTTTACACTGTTTAGGAGTTCAATCCCTGTAGTGCCGACTCATAGTTAAATTAAAACCTAGCACAAGGTAAATAAAGTGTGTATGTGCATTGTCTATGCTTCAAGCCCAAAGGGCCACTCCGGAGCCTCCATCTGATAGCTTTAGCTTTTAAGAGAGCTAATTCTTGATTATTCGGAAGAAATAAACAAAACTCTACTTACTGAATGCTTAAGGAAGCTATGACCAGAACATGTTTATCAGTAAACAAAATACATAATAAATGGAATTCAAGCAAGTCACATCGTTGATCCATATCATAGAGATTCGACAAAGTTTTACGTTAACTGACGACTACCTAACACAACCTTCACCTTTTATCCAGTTTATGACCGTCTATGTATAGCATCAGACACACAAATAGAATGCAAACAAGTAAATTGGAAATTCCCTAAAAGCAAAGCAACACATGAAAGAGAAACAGAGTATATCAGAAAATCAAAAACCTTTTATATGAACATTAATCGAAGTTGCGACAATATATATAAACTTGGGTCCTTTTAAAAAAAGACCCTAGCTGATACAGTAAGAAATCCACAACATAGAGTATAGGTTACAAATGAACATAGAAGGATAAATAAAGAAGTTCTTCAAGAGAAAGTAGACATACCCGAACCAACCACATGGTTGAAAGTACAGCACCACTTTGTCCCCGGTTGTCATATTCGTCAGGATCATCTCCCCCGGTGAATCAATCCAAGTTCGTCCAAAAATCAAGTTGCTAACTTTTGTAGGAGGAGGCACCAAATCAAGGACTACACCACTTCTCTTGAGGGTGACACGTGTTCTGCATCCAATTTAGTGAAAGCATGTTACATATGCATGCAAATCAAAAAATGCTTACTAATGAACTTAATTGCTTCCAGCATTACAAATGAACTAAAATTATTTTGTAATATAAAGTATAAACATATGGAACATTATTAAGTATAAGATACAGTGTAAGAATCAAGAGCCGGAGAAAAAGACAGAATGACTATTACCTTCCAACAGGATATACATCAACTGAGTTGCCGAGAAATTTTGTTTTCAATTTTGATGTCACGTCATAAGTGAAATGTTCATTTTCGGCATGTCCAGCACTCATCGGAGGGTGGTGACTGATCTGCAGCAATTGGTTTTGACATTTAATCACAAGTCAGGATCATACTTAATATGGATAGACCAAGTCATAAAAAGTGAGAACTGGCAGAACAATAAACAGTAACTTCAACACACCTGTTCCGATATGAATGATATGCCGCCATGATTCACCATTTCATAAGTCTCACCGAGAATTGGATTGAATGGCTTCCATGTTCGTTGGTAAGCATAATACACAGATATGAAGAACGATGCTGCAAAAATCACCGGTAAGGTCACATGCCAAGGAGTGCATGCTCAAATGAGTAGAGAGAGTATGAAAGTAACGCTTACAAGCATATACTAGTCTCATATAAGGATCCTCAGTCTCATCTGCCATATCTAACAGGTAAGAGTACTCCATAAGCTGCGAAATTACACTACGGTCAGTACGATTCCGAAGACAGAACACTAGCTAAGTAATTAGCGTCAATGTAATAGCGAAAGAAGATGCACCATATTTACTTATGCGGTAGAAAACATACCTCAGCCATTTTCTGTAGCATTGTCATTGGCTCAAAAATGATAACCGGAAGTGTCACCATAGATGTAATATCAGAGCCTACATACTTTTGCATCATTTTCCAGTAACCATCCCGTTCCTGTGAAGTACAAAGGAGGAACATTTGAGCGATACCATGCAGAAAAGTACATTATAAATAAAAAGGGCGGCCCAGTGCAAGAAGCTCCCACCTAGTGGGTCTAAGGTGGGTAGATGTATGCAGCCTTACGCTCAGAAGTGAAAAGACTGTTTCCAGGATTTGAACTCGTGATCTCCTCCATATCACAAGGCAAACAACCTTATCGTTGCGTCAAGACTCACCCTCTTAGAAAAATACATTATAAATACAAAGAAAAATAATAATTCTCTACAATCCACCATGAGTCCATGAGATAAATATAAACTTTTATCCAGGTTATCTGAAGATCGCGGAACGAGTTAGTGAGAAACATGCCTCAATAAACCAATCATACCTCATATGTTGAGTGGTTGACTAAATTATAAAAGGGGGGGAACATCAAATTTCAATAGAAAGTTCCCCTGTCTTGTCAAAAAATGATATGCAGTAATTCTATGTCCATAATTGAATCTCGAATTCTAGATTGCTTCATAAAAAGGGATCAGATTCATCAAATAATACAAAGATGGAAGTAACTAATATACCTCTTGTTTCCATCGTCCCTTTTTCGATTCTTCTTCGGCATCTTCATTTCCTCCTTCTGGATTAATGACTTCTAGTCCTTCATCCAAACTGAGTAAAAACAATACAAAAAGTAAATCTAATCAACTCATGAACTAACTCAAATTGACTCAAACAAGCTTCAACAAGTAAATCTAACAATTCTAAAACTCATCTCCAACATGGTGAAATTGAAAAAACTGAAACTACAATAGCTGGACTTTGACATAAACACAACACAGTTAAGAAACTTTTACATAAATTACACATCTAGGAGGTTTAAAAAACATAATCAAATCATAATCTATGCAACAACAAAAACAAAACCAAATTATAACTATGATCATAGAAATCAAGGAGCCTCAACTAGTGTTGAAAGAAAATTGAAAGTCAGTGCAGATGATTGATCTTTAATCACCCCAACATGAATGAATTTACCAAAAATATTAAACAATAAGATCAAAAAACATGTAAATTTGACAACTTTGAAAACTAAGACTGCAAAAAAGATTGATACCCATTTACAGATTTGGACATGGAACTGCCAAAATTGGACAAAGTAGAAGCAATAGAAGCAAAAAAACCACCACCACTAGCAGAAGCAGCAACTTGCTTGGGATCTTTAGGAGCCATGGCAATGAAAAATTCAAGAAACTATGAAGACCCAAATGAAAAAAGATAAGATTTTTGGGATCAAAGTTGATCTTAAGAGGCAAATTAAAGGGTACTAAAGTTTTGGATTATTATATTGAAATAATTAATTTTGTATTATAATATTTATACAACGAAGAAAAGAAACAATTGTGGACTTGTAGTTGGCCGTTTTTGAATTTGAAAAGTCCAACATGGGAAAATAAGAAAGATATTCCTTTTTTTTCTTCTTTTGATTAAAAAAGTGATTTTTCAATAACTGATATTTTATATAAATATTCTAAAAAAGTGATTTTTATTTAATTGCTAACTGAGAAATTGACAACTAAATTTGGTGTGAAAATAACATTTATGAAAAGAAAAAAGTAATGAAAAGAAGAGGTTGTTGTGCACGCGCTTGGGGAGAGAGTGGGGTAAGTTGTGATGAGTTGTGTTGTGTTCAGAGAATCCAAATTGGCGGCTTTGGTGTGAGGAACAGCTGTTGGAATGACGAGGAGGTCACTAACCTTGTCTAGCCACATAAGAATGTTCATATAATCGGTGTTCGGTATCACCGGTAAATCGATCCTTATACTAATATGTTACATTAATTATATCAATTATAAAATTATATCAATTATAAAATTATATTGATCAAAATTGATTATATTAGCTAGTTTTTATTTAAATTTTAAACTGTATCAATTGTCATGGCTGGTTTCTATTTAAAAATATTTTTTACAAAAATGATTTAATTTTTATCAAATTATTGTTATGGAGAATCAAATACAAAATTACTACATATATCTCTATTTCTAAAATATGATCTATTACCAAGTTAACATTTTGTTTTGACAAATTGTGTTAATAAAATTATTTATCATATTCTTTATTAAATTTTGAACATTAATATTGATATAATATATGTATATTTTATTTCACTAATATGTTATTTAATTAGCGAACTATCGAAGAACTACTGTACTACCATACGAGTAACCTGATCGATTTGATGAGCGATCTAATATTAAATAATGTATATAACTCCTATTTTTCATTTTAAATTTAGAGGTAATATTTATACATTATGGTTATAAAGTTTTATATATAGTGAGTAAGGGTGGATGCATTCATATGCTAGGGTGTGCACATGTACACCTTCAAAAAAATTCTCATTATATAGTTAATATAGGTCAATAATAAAATTAGTAAGTCACTTAAACCTTAAAAAATTATTAAAATTTTATAATACTACCTAATCACTCAAATCAATAGTCCATGTCTGCTCCTTTTTAGTCATGGAAACTACATCTATGTATACATTTATGTATCAAAGACATAACTTTTAAATATTTTTACTAGGTTTTATGTCTTAAACATATATACTTTAAAAACCATTCAATGTGTTGAGTATAATATTTATAGATCCTTTGGTATTAGGAAATTAAAAAAGGATACAAACTAGTAATTATGGGATAAGACTTTTTTTTATCAAATATTTAACATAAAATACTATCTGATCAAAAACTCTTAAAATTATTCTTAACTCAAATTGCAAATTCTTGTACAATATCAGGCTGTGCTACATAGGTGAAGAGGATTTGCCTTTTTGTTCTGTAAATTTGTTGTACATGCAATTGTCACGAATAGTGTCTCATTATTTGTTTCAGACCAATAATATATTGTCACATGAATAATTTTTTTTTTTTAAAAACAACAAATTATATTTTGATTGACTTAGGATAAAGAATAAAATAGCATTTGAAACAAGTGATTCTTGTCCTGAATCTTTAGTATATATTGTTGTTGTATAAAAGTGTGTTACTGAAGGTGATATTTGTTATGATAGATTAAAAAATAAAGATTGAAAACTATTTAGTCAAATATTTATTAAATTGATATTTTTAACCAATTAAAAAAAATAGCTCCAGAAAAAGATTTGTATAGCAACAAATGTTCTCCCATTCTACCTAGTTTTCATAAAATAAATTCGAGAAATTATGCTAGAAGAAAAAGGTATGTTTCCTTTCTAGAAGAGTTTCCCCCTTTTTGTTTCCAATAGAAGAATTCAAGATGAACATGTCAAAGAAGTTTGAAGAAAATTTAAGTATTTTGCATAAGTCAATCTGTGTTTTTTTTTATTCTTCCACCATCTAGACCAAAATATAAAGCTGGTATTTTTTAATATTTATATTTAATATGGTTACATATAGAAAACATATGTTTATCAATTAAGACCCAGCAAGGTTTTTCTGTACACATGTTGAACTTTTATGATTTTATTTACGTAAATATTAGCAAGTGTAGTTAAGAACACTATTTAAGAAAAATAAATAAGAAATATTATTTTCAAATATTTGTTTTCATAGTCCAAAAAAGTGTTGGGGTGATTTATCAATCTTATTTTATTTACAATTTCTTCAGGACTCTCCTAATTTCAATAGTCAAAGTCAATTAGCTAGACAAATAGAATCACTTAGGCAACTCTATTTCCTATTGCAATTTATTTATGGTGACATGATGTGTATTTATCTATTAACATTAATTATTCGAATAAAATTCAATGTAATTTATCTATTAACTATACTAACGCGTCGACAGATATGAATTGTTTGTCAATTCGTATTCTTATTTTTCTGATATTAAGTATATAGATAAAGTTTTTATAAATTTCTCAATTTGCATCTATAAATTTCTCAAGAGTTTCCATAGAGAAGTACATCATTTTCCTTCAAAGTTTTCACTTAACGCAAAATTTTCTTCCATTCTGCTAAGTGGAATTTCAGTCAGTTACTGACATAGCTTAATTCTAGAGTAGGAAAATGTATCAAATTCAATTAAATTACATTTTTTATGTTTTATGCAACATGTATATTATAAAATTATTTGCAACATGTATATTACAAAATTATTTGCAACATGTATATTACAAAATTATTAGCAAATTGTATATTACAAAGACAAACATAAAAACATTGAATATAGTAAAAGGCAAAATTTGAATATATAAATTATATATGTTCACTTACATATTTGCTCCTTAATCATGTTTTGACGTTATATATTAGTATAAACTAGCAAGTTACCCGTGCATTTGCACGGGATGATATTACATGTGCATTTATGATTAAGAATATGTATGTTGCTCGTGCATTCGCATGGTTAAAAACATATATGTTACCAGTGCATTCATATTGTTAAAAATTATTAATTATATATAAAATCATACGGTCAGACCATACGGTTTAACTGTTTAAATTTAATACATGACCTCTTCTAGTTTAACGTCTTGCTCGACTTTCCAAACATTGTTTTTTACAAATACATAACATGATATAGTTAGTAGTATCCTATTAATCAAAATAAATCCCAATAAATTTATAATTTCATTATTAGGTGACTCTAAAATAAGATTAGTATAAAAATAAATATTATTATTTGACTCTAAAATAACTACAAACAGTATGTTATGATTCATATTATTATTATTTTAATATTGTTATAGTAACATTATATTTTAATATTGCATAGGTAATCATATTCCTTTTATTTTTAAATAAATCACATACATTATAGAGTTAATTTGTTGTATCATCATCTTATCATATTTGATCGTTTAACTTAATTGATTAATTGTGTAAAATGTCATTTTTGTAATTGATCCTATATTTATTTATGACATTAAAAATATAATTATTTATTTATCAATATAATTATAATTGTGCATTAAGTTTCTAATGTTAAATAATTGTGTAATATGCTCAATTAATCATGCACGTTATGCAATTCAATAAATCAGAATAAATTATAGATTAATGAATCCAAATATAAACACATTATCGGAAATGATGTAAAACATTAATGAGTATATACTACTCAATTAATATTTCATAAATTCATTAATTATAATACTGTAAATTTATATTTCATTTTTGTAATTGATCCATAAATTCAAACAACAAATTGAATATAATTTGAATTAAATATTAATATTCCGAAAATTTATTAATTACGATTCGGCAAATATATATCAATAATAAACATTGCTTAAAATTAGAGTATGATAAATAATTTAATCAAAATATAAATCAAACAAATTAATTATCACAATCAAATCAAATTGCTTTAATATTTTGATTGTCACATCCTATTAAAGATTAAATAAAAATCAATCCAAAAATGCAATGAAAAATCAAATCAAACTAATTTGAGAACAATTATTTAATTTTTAGATAACGGAATAAAATATATTCAAAGACAATCATGCCTAATAATTTTGGCTTCTAAAATGTAACTAACAATTGATTAATTGTATACAATATCATTTATGTAACTGACTGAAAAATGTTGAACTTTTATGCTTCTTTATGACATTATTATTTAATTATTTCTTTATCAGTATAATTATAAATATGCATTAAATTTCCAATGTTAAATTAATCATGTAATATGCTCAATTAATCATGCTTGTCATGGAATTCAATGAATCATGACAAATTACATATAAATATAAATTGATCCATAAATTCAAATATTGTACTTGACCCTAAATTCAAACAAACTAGAATATAAATGGAATTGAATATAAACATATTTCGCAAATTTATTATTTACAATTATGCATTATATCCATAATGAGCATTGATTAAAATTAGCGAATCATAAATAATTTTATCAAAATATAAATCAAATCAATTAATTATCATAATCAATCGAAATTTCTTTAATATTTTCATTATTACATTCTATTAAAGAGAAATTCAATCAGAAAACACAATAAAAAATAAAATAACAAAAATAATTGTGAAGGACAATTATTTAGTTTTTAGATAATAGAGTAGAATACATTCAACGACAATCATGTCTACTAATTTCAGTTTCTAAAGTGTAACTACCAATTAATATTACTCAATTAATACATTTAAAGACATTAATGAGTAATTATTACTCAATTAGCATTCCACAAATTTATTAGCAATAATTATGCAAATTTATATCATATTTTTGTAACTCATTCATAAATTCAAACAAAACAGAATATAAATAGAATTAAATATTAGTATTCCATAAATTTATTACTTATATAGTAGAATATAAATGAAATTAAATTGTCTTTGGTGATTATGACTGATATGATTATCATATTTACTAAGATTAATTAGATAAAATATACATATTCAATAATTAAACATGTCAAATTATTTATGATGAGAATAAAAAAATTTAAAGATTATTCTTACTAATATAAAGTTGACACATTCAGATAGTGAAAAAAAATAACTTCGAATGAAAAAGAACAAACACATAATAAAATTAAAGAACTATTATTCTACACTCATATAATGAATATAACCTCTAATTGTTGTATTATAGGATGTGAGGTTTCTTTTCTGCGAATGTTGAAATAAAGAATATGGTCAATTCGTATTTCCTACTTTAGAAAAATAACCACACAGGAAAAAATATTTTAACAAATATCATGTGAGAAAAAATAATCAAATTTATTTGTTGTGCAAATGAGAATAAAATTGAAGATTTCAGTAAAATAAGGACACATAGACATAACACTAACCCGTAGATATGCTTTAAGGGATAGTCAAACTGTAAATGAAAAGATAAGATGATAAAAGTGAGATAAGATGAGAAGATAAATAAATTCATAACAGCAAACAAACAAATACAATATTCTAACTTGTAACTAAATGTGTGTGTATATATATAAATGGGGATCGAGTACAAAATATAGTTATTAAGGGTTTAGTCATTGTTAGGGATGAAATCTTTGTAAATCAGACACTAGATTATTGGAAGAACAAATCTACAAAATAATGAAATCAATCGTACCATCAAAGAAAAAATAACAATACACATACATAATAAACAAATAAGAACATATCTAAAAGTAAACAAATGTATGAAAAAATCAATAAAAATGCACTTTAAACAACATATTGACAAAAGAAGAACAAATCTACAATGATGAAGATTGAGTAGCGGGATACAGAAGCCATCATATTAGGTTAATGAATGAAAAAATCAATAAAAATGCACTTTAAACAACATATTGACAAAAGAAGAACAAATCTACAATGATGAAGATTTAGTAGCGGGATATAGAAGTCATCATATTAAGTTTAAACGAAATGAAGATTGACAGATGAAACATTGGATTGTAGACATGTGAGAGAAAATGAGATAAATATGAAATGAAAGGGGGAGAAGAATATGAATATATGAAATGATAATGGTGGAGAAGTAATTCACATGTGAAAAGGGATTCAATTCCCTTTATTGTGAGATGTAATTTCTTCATAGAATAAAAAACATATGGGCCATTAATCATTAGAATTAAATTGTACAATGAACAAAAAGAGAAGATTGACATGTTTTGGAGGGAAAGTTTTGATTGAGAGATTGACACATGTCATGAGGGACCTTCAGTTTTGATGAGAGATTGACACATGTTATGAGAACTTGAGAGATTGACACATGTCATATAAAGAAAAATTATATCAAAAGAACTTGAGAGATTGTTATATCGGTAATAGATACATAGATATTTATATAGTCTATAAAGAAAAATTAGAATGTAATAGCCTTTAGTAGTACATTAAAACTAATCTATTTTGGAGTGTATAAATGTTTCTTCTGCTAAATATTACTCAAAGAAAATGAATAATTAATCTTTTAGCCTTTATGAGGATCAGCAAAGCGAAGTTTTACATATAAATAATTTATTGGTTGTGTACTAGCACATTTCATGCTGTTCTACAGGTAAATGAATTCGTGAAGTGTTTATGCTAAAATATGATTCAGTGATAGCTTTAAAACCTCATACAAAAATAAATGTTTAAAATTAAAACACAATCATATTTTTTAATAAAAAATCATTTTTCATGTACGTTTCAAGTTTCATCCAACCTGTGTTATGCTCATGTAGGTCCAAATTTGTATGTTACGCTTGGAATCATGGAATCAGCCAGCTTCAACAATCACCCATTCATTCCTATGTATCTTTATATATTTCATGCATTCTAATGACAAATATTCATATTTCTCCCGAATTTAATATTTATGTATTATTAGTATAAATCTTTTTATATAGTCAGTTTATTAATCACATTCTACATATATTACTTTCATTTATAAGTCAATATAATTAAATATGAATAATGTATCGAACTATAAGTTTTCAGATAAAAGTAGTAGTTCATGTTTGATGTATAGGATACAGAATATGGGGGTTTTGGTTGTGCACAAAGTGGTTCACATGCATCAGAGTTGGCACCTCATCAGTTGCATGTGGTTACATGGTAGGGTATTCCATCTATTACCAAATATGTATGGTATTTTAGTCACTATGATCTGGCTTCAGAAAGAATTTGGGTTGGTTATGTGTCATATATTCAAAATCATTACTTCTTGTTCGACCTTCCTGTCCGGCTCATCCGACTTATCCACGAAAGAACACTCTCGATGATTGTATATCAAAGTTTGAACAAAACAGAAGGTCCAAACAAACTATGATAAGGAAAAAAATTAGTATCAATTGTATATAAAAAAAAATAATTATATATTATTTTTCCATTAAATTTTGATCAAAAAGATCTCACACAAATAATCTTTTCAGGATATTAAATCGAAAGTCTTTTTATCAACTTCTCAATAAACCTTAAACCATCTCTTACTTTAAAACCCTCATTAATCATGGGTCCTATGCCTTTGTGGGCATAAAAATTTTATTCTTTTCCTGCTAATAAATTTTGTTCTATTGAGTGATTTGAGTAGAAAAGTGGAATACAATGATAAAGTTAACTAAGATGCTTGGTTTTGATTGGGGGAAATAATCATTTTAATTTCCTACTCCTTACATTATTGCATGCATAGCTGTATTTTTTTTGGTTTCCCACAGGTATCCTCACACTGGAGGTAATCTTGTCTGAGTCGGGAACATCCACAGGTACGTGGGGCTAACTCTCCCAACGGACATTTTTTCCATCCACAAGACTCGCATGCATAGCTGTATGTTACATTGTTTATTGGACTATTATTTGTCTTTTATGGATTTGTGGGGCTATAGTTTCTGCTATTTTCATTCAATCAAAATTCTATGTTGGTGCTTCTGATCTATATATGATAAAAATGTGCACATTAAATTGCTCATATGTGAAGTGTGAATATCTCCAAAGTAAAGTTTTGCACTTAAAAGCAAAGTACTAGAATTCATTGTTAAGATTTGTTTTCTTGTGTTTGTCATTTATGAATCTAGATGTGGGGATTAATGTCCCACATGTGGACAATTTTGCTCATATTTGAGGGTTCCTTTAAGGATTATTAATTTCATCTTGGACTTGTGTTTTGGATCTATCTACAATTTGAATGTGTTAAGTAACATTATGCTTTCCTATGAAATTATTGAGCAACATGTGAAATCTAAATAGAACCAATATCTTTGAAATTATTTAGGAGCATGTGAAATCTAAATAGAAGCAATATCAATACAATACATCTTATGGTTTCTTTCTCTGATTCTTCTAATAGCTGGGTAAGTGCATGAAGTCTCATTTTTGCCAAGAGCAAGTTATATGCACCCAATTTTTTGTCACATTTTTGGATTATTGTCCCAAATTGTATCAAAAATTATGTCTCGGATCAATGATATATTGAAGTAAAAGTAGAAATAATGAATGCTTAATTTTTTGAATTGGCATGACATATTTTCATTTGTACGAAACATGATTTGAAACACAGTTTGAGACATCAAATCTCTGTCTCACATTTTTGTCAGCTTTATGAGCAAAGCTAAACTTGGTGTAGCATAAGTATGTGAAAGTGGAGACCTGAGCATTATTCACTCTGTTGGCAAATTGATGAGATTTTGGTTCAAAATAAAATCACAATAATGCACAATTTATATTTAATGATTAGGTTCTAGGGTTATAAATATTTATAGATAATCATTGGACCATAAGTCATTTATTTGTGTTACTTTTATTTAAGAATCAATAATGGTTAAATATGAATAATAAATAATAACTAACATTTGAAAAGTTTTACATTGTCGATATTTTTTTTTCTCTGTTTGGAAATGTCAAAGATATTGCAACCATAACTAATCTCAAAATGGTAGTTTTGTATGTGTATCAAAATGGGCTAAACTAACCTATAATGTTATCTCATACCAAAGCCCAATTTCATATCCATTTATTATCCATGTTTAATAATAGTAGGCTCAATAATAATATTAATCACTATTTAGGCTAAAATAATGTTAACTATTTTAAGGATTCATTGACATCCAATGTCAAACCTAACCCTAACACCAAAAATACTTAATAGATCATATTATAGAGCATAAATTAATTTTTGATAGCTTATTTTAGAGCTTTATTTTTTTCATGTATTGTCCAATAGTAGTGTTTGTGGATCAGTTTTGTGTCATTTTCAGCGAAAAAAAGTACATTAAAACATCTTACCTAATCTGATCCATAAATTATAGGTGGTTTCGAATCGATCTAGTTAAAGTTCTTTACATTAAAAATTATTATATTTTCCCTCATAATACATATCTAAAAAATATTTGGCAGTGCAAGTACACTTCAAAACCTTATAAACATGTCTAATACAACTCAAGTGTCATGTTTACAAAAAAAAATTAATTAATCTAATTCAGAACTTCAAATAACAAGTGCAGTATACTTTCTAAACATATTTAATTCAACACTAATATAATTAAGATATACTAGTAACAAAATAAAGAAATCAACAAACAAAATTAAAGACAACAACCCAATAAAACTAAAAAACGTAGCATTGCAAAAATAAACACAATAGCATTAGCATAGTAGTAGCACAACAACACCACAATGTTCAAAGGCCAAAATACGAAGTTTTGTGCATATTAATATAAATTTGGTTTGGTATCATTCTTGTTCCTAATATTAGAATAAAAACTAATTAAGTAGACCGATTTTTAAAAAATAAAGTCCAATATTATCCTACCATTTTTTGTTTTTTATTTTTGAGAGTTTCAGTTTCTTTTATCGATTTTAAATTTTTTGGACCGGTTTATATCTTTCATATTCTAATTTTAAGTATATGAATTAATTGAGTAGAGGAGAATGAGATTGAATCCATAAATATTGAGGGGAAAGAGAAAGATAATGATTCTCATAACTTAAATATGATTTTGGAACAATACATTTATGGATTTAATATGTATGCACTGATAATGTAAGAATTTTTTACATTATCAATAAATCATTCGTCATTGATTTGTTAATCTTCATTGACTCTCAAATAAAAGTAATACAAATTAATGGTGGATGATATATTAGACAAATGTAAAAACTTTACACTGCATAGATTTTAAACTCTACATCTATTTATTAACAAATTTAATGGGACTAACTACTCCCTCCCTTTCTACTTATCTATCTCATTTGGAGACATTTTCTGTTCTTATTTATTTTTTTTATTTAGATGATTTTGGGTAGTTTTATGCAAATTAAGCAAAGTGATTTATATTGATACTAACATTAAATTTGTGAACGTGAGATGTACTTTTATGCAAATGATATTATATTTCCAATTAATTAATTAAAATACTCTTTTCTCTAATGATATTGAAGAAATTTTGAGACTGCCTAATGTCTATTCCATCAATTAGCTACTAATACAAGATTCCAAAGTAGAAATATATTTTAGTAACAAAATCAATTAATTAATATTTATGAACTAATAATATAAAGGTTTATACAAGTCACTATATAATTCAATATTCATTTCTATTTCTTTTATTTTAAAATCAATGATAATTGAAAATAAATGGTGGATCCTACATTAATAGTGTACAAAACTCTTACATAGTCAGTGACAAAATACATATATATTTTTTCTCTTTATTGAAACTTTTAAGACTCTTATTACTTTATTCATTCTATTTTTTATGTTTTAATTTTTCTATATTATTCCAAATATTTTGATGTTTTCAAAATACAATGCACATTTATAATTTTATTATCCAATTATACATTTATTTATTACTCATCTTTTCACCATATTTTCTTAGTTTTTGTAATCTAGTTTTCAATGTGACTGTTATAATCAAATTGTATCAAATTTTTATATCGGTTAATAATTTTTTAAACTATGTGCATAACCTTACACATCAAAAGATGTGGAATACGGAGTATATATTTTTTAATTACTCTCTTCACTAATAAGCAAAACATCAAAATCAATTAACGAGTGTCTCTTTTGTCGAGGCAATCACACATCTTCATAATAGAATTTATTTCTTTATATCTCAACATAATAAATTTTCTTCATCTTTCTTATGGTATTGTTGAAATAATTCGACGATGGGTAAATAATATATGATTTTGGGATAAAAATTGTCATTACTTGAATCTATTGCAACCTTAATTAAATAATATAGCACTTGTATGTTATTAATTTATTATAATTTTAACTTTTTTGGAAAATATTTGCAACTACATAATGCATGTTATGACTTTTTACACGTCTTTGTGATAGTTAATAACTAAGTCCAACAATTGAAAGTGTTAAATATATGGTTGGCATAAAATTCATTGGAAAAATGCAAGTATCAAATATATAGGCACCCAACCCTAAGAAATTATTGGCTTAACTACTTTAGTGATTAAAATTTAGAATTTAATTAATTGCAAAAGTAATTTTCATGATGTGTGAGTTTAGAGTGAATAATTTTGAAAATAAAAATGATAAGAATAAACATGTTTTGAGGAAATAAAAATATGTAAATAATTTTTTTTAATGAAAATAGATAGGAAACATTTCTTCAAACTAAATAAACCCTTATATTTCAAATATTTTATTCTATAAAATTATTGATATTTTATCTAGCTATATAAGAGTTATAATAGCGTGAACTAAAATGTTAAGTTGAATTTTAGTAATCAAAATAATAATACACAATATCATAATATTCTTAGGAATGAGAATGGTGATTAACTTTTACAATTCATATAATTACTACCAAAATACTCAAAAAGCTCTACAAAATGATGGGTTATGTTCCTCGTACTATATAATCTAGTTTTAGGTTCAGATTCTAACATATGATACCCAAAAAATTAAAGGTCAATATATTTAATATTTTTAATTAAATAAATTAAAACTTATAAATTTATCTCAACTCTCACATTTCAATACTATAGCGTTTAATATTGGACATGATCTTATTTTAAAAATGATAGGAGAGTAAGTTTTCTTCTTAAACAAATGATGGCATTAGTTTCATAAATCTTTTTCTTTCCTCTTATTTGTTCAGCCCCACAATATCTTAAGAAGTTTTCAAATATAAATGGAATTGAATACCACCTGGGCTAACAAAATAATCCTGACAAATTGGCCCTAATATTGAAGCATTTTAATAAATAAATCTCTTAAATTTTTGGGTGCAAAGAAGAGATAGCATATGCAAGAAAAAATGCATGTTGTTCCAAATGATGCTCACGACAATGAAAACATATCATGTTTATTAAAAAAAAAAATATTTTTACTTTTTGTTTTTAATTTAATATCACTGATATAAGATATAGTTTGAGACATACTTTGGAAGAAGATCGTTGATAATTTCTTTTGTAAATTATAAAAAAACAATTTTCAAGTCTTTGGCTAGTGTCCCCGTTCATGGGGGCTTCTCACATGCTTCTTTGCTCTCATATTTGTTGTCGTTTTCATGCATGATTTGGTTTATTTTTATTTACTAATATTTGTTCCTTTTGCAAGTTATAAATATTATTCTATTCAATTTTGCTTCATGACATTAAGTAGGTAAAAGTTCAACTTAAACTCACATTCGTTTGGTCAATTTAAAAAGTGGTTCAATTTGTGCGTCTCTATTGGCTTTATTTTGGTTGCTTAGGTATTTTTTTAATTCTTGTTTTATGCTGCTTATCTCTTGGTATTTAGATTTTAGAATAAACTAACACTAAATTAATCACTTTAGATTTTGTATAACTATTATCATATACTATATTGTTGAGAAGGAGAAGGGAATAAGAAAATGGTGAACTATATTGTTGAGATTTGAATCAATACCTTTAAATCTATATCTCATAATTCAGTTAAATAATATCTTTTTGTAAGTAAAATTGAGGGTGTTACCTAAAGTTTTATCGGAGAGACTAATGTGTTAAGGGAAACAAAGTTAAGGGGTTAAAATGAGTACTAAAAAAATTTGGTTAATTAAGAGACCAAAATTAGTGTTATTTTATCTTTCTAACTCAACATGTACATTGTAAAAGAAAATTGTTTTGGTTATTGTTTTATAAGTGGTTGAAATTTAATAAATAACTTGAGCGATAAAAAAGGTGGTAATTAAGTTGGAGTGAGAATGTTCTTTTAAAGAAGTGACCTGCTATTTTGACTAATGTATATACTCAAAAATCAATTTGTGGTACATGTGGTTTGTCAACTTTATTTTCAAGAAATGGCAAGATTGATGAAGAAGCTTTTACTACAAATAATAATATAATTAATAAGTCATGCTTTCTCCTACCTCAAACTTTTATATATATATATATA
>NC_032015.1:18157870-18229977 GCF_001865875.1 Lupinus angustifolius | reverse complement strand
TATATATAGGCGGACCTTGGAAGGGACAGGTGGGGGCAGCTGCCCCTGGATTTTTCTTTTTAATTTTATTAATTACTTTTTGTTTACTTTTTTTTGTATGAGAACACATCTACTGTCCTACAAAGTATGGTTATTCATGTGTCACTTGTTGTGTTTGGTCAGAAAAAATATGTGATTATTAAACTTTTAAATTATAAAATGTGACACATAGAGTTTTACAAACTTTTTGGAGCAAATATACTCCCTTTACCTACACATGAATAATGTCTTTAAGGATATACTAATTGGAATTCACATATTTTTTTAATTTGTTTGATAAATAAATATAATGCAATTTGTGTAGTTCTTTTAAAAATTATACATATTGAATAAGATTCTCTTACACGTTTAAATATTGATAAAAGAAATTACATATGTATTGATATTATATATCTTAAATATACTTATAAGTAATTTAATATTGATATATATATTTTTTGTCCAAATTTTATTCAATGTGTTTTAATGAGCAATGAAGATTAGTTTGAGATCTCAATATTAACATTTTATTCTTGGTCTCATTGCCCTTCAAGTTTGAAAATTTCTACCATACGTCATTAGTCATATCTTGCATTACCAAGTAATTTGTCTTATTTTAACTATTATGGTTCAACTATTATATAAATATTATTTTTGACAATGAAATAAAGTAAACAAAATTATGTAGTAATATAGAAGATGAATTTCTTGCAGACAACATAACGATTTATATTGAAAAAGAAATAGTTGAAAATTTTATCTTTAGTCTCATCACGTATGTTTCTTAATATTTTCATAATTTAATTAAATATTATCGCCCCTCCTAAAATTTTAATGAAGATCCGCCACTATATATATATAATATCATGAACCTTACAAGTCTTGAATTAAGAGTGGAATTGAGATAAGCTTTGGGAAGATTCTCTAGAAATGATGCATGCAATTAGAGAACATGTAGGCACGTATCTTAGTTTGAAACAGCACATTCATACGTACGATATATCCAAACCGTACGTATTATGTGAAGTACCATAATCTTAAACATTATAATACGTGATGCTTTTTTGAAATAGACTTTTATACACATGGCTATGCATGTGAAGAACTATCATAGTTCATTTATCAATATTTTTTGATTGCCAAAAGAGTTATACATACTAATAAGGCATAAGAAGTGCACAATACAATACAAATTGGAGGGGTTACGTTTAAGGAATGTGGTGAATGAGGTTGTGAGTTCGAGTATCATTTGTAACAAAATTAAAAATAAATGAAATGAGTACTCATACGGTGGTTTGATAGTTAAGAGAAAAAAAATGAAGTAAAAGAAATTGAAAAATCGAATCTTGCCCACAACAAATTCTAATATACTAATATTTTCCCATAAAAAAACAAGCATACTTAGTCTTAGTGGGGGATGCATAGTTGCATACATTATACATTAACGGAATAACAAGTTAAGCATATCCACATTAATGTAATATATGACAGAAATAATAAAGTCAACAATCAATTTAAAATTAAAAAAATTGCCTTTGAATTGAAGTGGTACGGAACAGTTGACCTTAAGGTAAGTACTTTGCTTAGAGAACAATAATTGATATACTTTCATACACTAATATGAGAACTATATTAAAACACTTTCAAACTTTGTTGGCTCAATAAAAATGTTCTTCTATTTTTTATTTGCCTAATAAAACTCTCTTGACAACCTAGAAAAACTGTATCATATGCTTTTCATTGAATATACAACTCATTAATGAAAAGAAAGGGTAACCCATGTGTTTGGGGTATTTAAAATAGATTTAATACTTATACACCGACAATGTAACTGTTTTTATACTATCAACAAATCATTTATCATTCATATGTTAATTAGCATTGACTCTTAAACAAAAGAAAATTATGGAAAAGAAAAAGAATCACATGACTAACACAACAAGAGGGTTGCAAAGCAATCTTGGTGGCATGTTCAAAATGTCTTAGTTGTTGACTTGTGATTGGAATGTAGATGAAATGTTCCTAATCTTGTTTCCAATAATGTTCCAATCCAATAAAATTGTTATACCTATTAAAAAAGTTTGAGTAGTGAGAAACATATATATTACTTTTTATTAGGTATAAAAATTTCATTAAATTGAGATATTGTTGGAAACATGTGATCTTCGTTCCGCAATTTAACGACGTATAGACATGCAAGATCTGGTTGGGATTATGTGTTATTGAAGTGCACCCATACTCCTTTAGATTTAGTGAGATTTGAACCAATACAACACAGTTTATGACTTTATGTTATATGGCATCATTCTTCAAGGGTATATACCAAATCATGAATTTGAATATGTATTAGGATTTGATTCATATTAGATCTTAAAGTTGGTTTTATTATCATATTAGTTCAAACTTTTGTGTTTTTACTCATTGGTTTATTTACCATTCCTTATGTATTCATCAACTCTATAACAAAAATCGTTCTTGATTGTTTTTGCTTTGTATCTGGATTAAAAAAATATTTGCAAACATTTGGGCTTTTATTTTCAGTTAATTCATATTTTATTTTTTTCTCCACATTTAATATTTTGGGTTTTATTTTTCTGCCTCTTGGCTTCTATAGGAGATTTTTTCTTGTCTTTTAGCTTCTACAAGGGTTCATGAATTATGATCCTTCTTCATGCATTCTTAAATATTTGTTGTTCCTTACACGCATTCCTTAGCTGTTTTCATACTTGATTTTTGTGTGTGATAAAGTTGGTAATTTATAAAATATAAACCACAAATTATATTGGACTTTATCTCAAATGTGTGTACATTAGTTAAATTATATATTTTTTCTAACGTTCATTAACTTATATCTCCTTTGTTGATTCGTTGCAACTATAATTTGATTCATAAATAACAATTTCATTTTGCTTAGAAATAAATTCAAGTTACATAAACATAAAATCCGTCATAGATATATAAATTAAGTGCATTTATATACTTAAAGAATCTTGGAAAAAATATACTACATCTACGTTGGTAATAAATAATGTTTTACTTATTTGTCACTTAAAAATTACTTATTTAGTCCAAGGGGCTTATAGAGCCCTTACGAGCGGAGTATTCAACTTCATCTTTTATAATTCTACCAAATGAGCTAACTTTAGGAGATAGTATCATATTATTCATCATTGATTGATATTGTTATTTTTAAAGGAAAAATGTATCACTAACAAATAACTTTCATATACTCGCATTGCATTATTATCATTTATATTTAATATAATTATTATTGTTTTTTAAAAAAGTAAGTCAAATAAATGGCAAATAATGTAATAATTGTGTATAAATTTTTACATTAACATTACATAGATATTACATTCTTATTTTTTATTGAGGGAAAATATTTATACAATGACGACGTAAGAATAGTTTTATACACTGTTAATCTATCATTTAACTCTTCAAAAAATTAATACAAATGAATAATAAATAAAGTAAGAAATAGAACAAATAAAATAGAAGTAATGAAGACTTATTATGTTAAGTACAAATAGGGAATATCTTCTTTCACTCAACTTGCTTGAGTTGGAATAAATATCAAGCAATTGTTTGGAGCAAGTTCTTTCTTTTTCTTTTCCATTTTTTGCTTTAAACTTTACCACTTGTTAACCATGGAGATGGTGTCTTGTTTGTGGATTGAAATTGGGATATCTTTTGATGGAAGATATTTTGTCCAAAAAAAATTTTGTTTCCAGTTTTCATGTATCAAATCGATCAAATTCTACCGAATAACATAAAAAAGTTACTTTATGTTGATTTTTCTTTTTAAGTAGATGACAACTTCTAATTGAGTTGAGATATAATATGACATAAAACAGTGGGACAGGTGATCACATTCATATCTTTTACGTTTAAAACTTATCTCAATGGATTTTTCTCAAAATTTCTCAAGATATAAGATAAATTTATTTCATCAACAATGGGTAGCACCTAATCCAACGGTTGTTGTTTGCTCAAAGCTTTATCAACTATGTTAAGTTTTCCACTCAAGTTTGTTCTTATTTAAAAAAAATGATAAAATAAGAATCCAAATGCACCATGACATGGATGATTTTGGTAGGTTTTCTTCCCTTTATTTTAGCTAAAAAGTGCAATAAGAAAATAAATCTAAATATTAATTCAAGTTGTGGCTATGTGATTTAAAAGGTCACTACTCACTACTATTAGCCATAAAATCAATCTCTATTTCTCTAATATTTTATTTCCTTTCAATAATGGTCTAAACATAGCTATAATTTAGCTTAGCTTAGCTTAGGTGAGTTTATTGTCTTACCTCAATAAGGAGCTACAATAAGAAAGTTGTGAAACATTGAATGAGAAGGAAAAACAAAAAAATGGTGACCCAAAAAAATGGACCTTAAATTAGGGAGGACATTATGATAATGAAACATAACCAACCACTTAGTGGGACCCACTTTTTCTTTCTAACTTTGTTCATATAACACTTTTTTTTATTAACCATGAATATTCATTAATATTTATGTTATAAATAATATTTATATCATTCACCATTTATTTATATTACTTTTTCTAAAAAACTAATAATAATTAAAAATAAATGGTGATTGATAAACTAATAATATATAAAACTCTTATATGTGCATAAATTTTTTTCTCATTCACTAATTTGGGAATTGTTGTAACTGTAGTTTGCAGCAATTATAAATGATACGAAATAATACTTCAGTGTTTTTTTTATATTTCATACCCAAAAGTTCTCACCTATAGTTTTCAACAAATCATGTTCTAAAATTTAATATGATCATTAAATCAACTCCTATTTCATGTTAATATAACACTTTAAACTTATGTTATTAAGCTCTCACCGTTGATCGTTATTGAATCAACATCGTTGATTTAGTCAAAGTATAAAGTCAGTTGATGAATAACTATTCGTGGTACGGAAGATTCTATATAGATAATAAAATGAAGTGTTCATAAACATTAGAATAATGACAAAGAAAAATGTTGAAAAAGTAAAGAACATTATAAACATAACTATTTTGCAAGTATATTGACATTGCGTGCACCATGCACTTGAGTTTGTAGAAAACAAGTTTGATGGGTTTTCTCTAATATGGTAATTATATCGGTTCAACCCACTAGTTCGATCTTGACAATAAGAGATTTTGTATTATTATTGTATTATCTATCATATATTATTTTATTGACTTTAAAAAATATAAATAAACGATGAATGATGTACTGATTATGTATAAATCTTCACCATATCGATGTATAGATATTACACGTAAATTGTATAGAGACTACAAATGCATATTTGTGGTTAATATGTTTGATGGAAGCATCAAAGATTATTATGAAGAAGTTTAAGCAACAATAATGATCACATTTAAAGCCATTGAGGACAAAGAAATTCATAATTCAAGATGAAGCAAGTTCAAGTGATCATCATCAAACATATCAACATGAAAAGGCCGGCCATTATGACTTGGATTTAATATGTATATACTGGTGTAAATGCTTTTTATACTGACAGTAAATCATCCACCATTGATTTGTTAATTATCATTGACTCTCAAACAAAAATAATACAAATCAATGGTGGATGATATGCTGATAGTGTAAAAAACTTTACACTATTAATGCACAGATTTTAAACTCTTTTCACTTAATAGAGTACCAAAACAATGTCAAAAATTATTTCTCCTTGACACATCAAAAGTTATATTTACTCTTTATTGCATATATTATTATTCTTTTATTATTGAGCTAGCTTGAAGTTATTATATCACGATTTATTTGTTGCATATATAATAAAATATGCCTTTTATTGGTTGGTTGTTTTCATGGATTCATGACTTTAAATTTTATTTATTTATTTTATTAAAAAATAATATGAAATCATAACTGTTAGAAAGAATTTTTTGACACGTATCATAATTCTATCAAGCACTGAACACTACATTACCGGAGAGGATTCTCTTTCCAGTTTTAGAGGGGTGTGTTTAGGGATGAGAATTACTTGTCCTCAATAATGTCTAATTCTCTATTTCAAGTCAATCATATATTGGTACGTTGATAAAAGGAAAATTTTAAAAATAAAAAGTAATAAAATAGAACATTCTAATTGACTTGAGATATGAAATGAGACACTATTATACACACATAATCTCCATCTTGTATGTTTGCTTTGTACTTAAATACCTCTAACTTATGGGATACCATTTCTTGGAACAAGGATCCTCTCCATAAATGAAGAAATAAGTGATTATTTTGCTCACATTTTCAATGACAAAAAGGTAATTTGATAATAAACAAAAGGGTAAAATTGGTATTACACATTTTATTTTGTGTGTTAATATCTATATAGTCGTTCCTTAAAAGTTTTTATACTTCATTTAACAATTATTGTCTCTCTTAAATTAAATAAAAGATGTAATATATATATATATATATATATATATATATATATATATATATATATATATATATATATATATATATATATATATATATATATATATATATATATATATATATTACATCTTTTATTTAATTTAAGAGAGACAATAATTGTTAAATGAAGTATAAAAACTTTTAAGGAACGACTATATAGATATTAACACACAAAATAAAATGTGTAATACCAATTTTACCCTTTTGTTTATTATCAAATTACCTTTTTGTCATTGAAAATGTGAGCAAAATAATCACTTATTTCTTCATTTATGGAGAGGATCCTTGTTCCAAGAAATGGTATCCCATAAGTTAGAGGTATTTAAGTACAAAGCAAACATACAAGATGGAGATTATGTGTGTATAATAGTGTCTCATTTCATATCTCAAGTCAATTAGAATGTTCTATTTTATTACTTTTTATTTTTAAAATTTTCCTTTTATCAACGTACCAATATATGATTGACTTGAAATAGAGAATTAGACATTATTGAGGACAAGTAATTCTCATCCCTAAACACACCCCTCTAAAACTGGAAAGAGAATCCTCTCCGGTAATGTAGTGTTCAGTGCTTGATAGAATTATGATACGTGTCAAAAAATTCTTTCTAACAGTTATGATTTCATATTATTTTTTAATAAAATAAATAAATAAAATTTAAAGTCATGAATCCATGAAAACAACCAACCAATAAAAGGCATATTTTATTATATATGCAACAAATAAATCGTGATATAATAACTTCAAGCTAGCTCAATAATAAAAGAATAATAATATATGCAATAAAGAGTAAATATAACTTTTGATGTGTCAAGGAGAAATAATTTTTGACATTGTTTTGGTACTCTATTAAGTGAAAAGAGTTTAAAATCTGTGCATTAATAGTGTAAAGTTTTTTACACTATCAGCATATCATCCACCATTGATTTGTATTATTTTTGTTTGAGAGTCAATGATAATTAACAAATCAATGGTGGATGATTTACTGTCAGTATAAAAAGCATTTACACCAGTATATACATATTAAATCCAAGTCATAATGGCCGGCCTTTTCATGTTGATATGTTTGATGATGATCACTTGAACTTGCTTCATCTTGAATTATGAATTTCTTTGTCCTCAATGGCTTTAAATGTGATCATTATTGTTGCTTAAACTTCTTCATAATAATCTTTGATGCTTCCATCAAACATATTAACCACAAATATGCATTTGTAGTCTCTATACAATTTACGTGTAATATCTATACATCGATATGGTGAAGATTTATACATAATCAGTACATCATTCATCGTTTATTTATATTTTTTAAAGTCAATAAAATAATATATGATAGATAATACAATAATAATACAAAATCTCTTATTGTCAAGATCGAACTAGTGGGTTGAACCGATATAATTACCATATTAGAGAAAACCCATCAAACTTGTTTTCTACAAACTCAAGTGCATGGTGCACGCAATGTCAATATACTTGCAAAATAGTTATGTTTATAATGTTCTTTACTTTTTCAACATTTTTCTTTGTCATTATTCTAATGTTTATGAACACTTCATTTTATTATCTATATAGAATCTTCCGTACCACGAATAGTTATTCATCAACTGACTTTATACTTTGACTAAATCAACGATGTTGATTCAATAACGATCAACGGTGAGAGCTTAATAACATAAGTTTAAAGTGTTATATTAACATGAAATAGGAGTTGATTTAATGATCATATTAAATTTTAGAACATGATTTGTTGAAAACTATAGGTGAGAACTTTTGGGTATGAAATATAAAAAAAACACTGAAGTATTATTTCGTATCATTTATAATTGCTGCAAACTACAGTTACAACAATTCCCAAATTAGTGAATGAGAAAAAAATTTATGCACATATAAGAGTTTTATATATTATTAGTTTATCAATCACCATTTATTTTTAATTATTATTAGTTTTTTAGAAAAAGTAATATAAATAAATGGTGAATGATATAAATATTATTTATAACATAAATATTAATGAATATTCATGGTTAATAAAAAAAAGTGTTATATGAACAAAGTTAGAAAGAAAAAGTGGGTCCCACTAAGTGGTTGGTTATGTTTCATTATCATAATGTCCTCCCTAATTTAAGGTCCATTTTTTTGGGTCACCATTTTTTTGTTTTTCCTTCTCATTCAATGTTTCACAACTTTCTTATTGTAGCTCCTTATTGAGGTAAGACAATAAACTCACCTAAGCTAAGCTAAGCTAAATTATAGCTATGTTTAGACCATTATTGAAAGGAAATAAAATATTAGAGAAATAGAGATTGATTTTATGGCTAATAGTAGTGAGTAGTGACCTTTTAAATCACATAGCCACAACTTGAATTAATATTTAGATTTATTTTCTTATTGCACTTTTTAGCTAAAATAAAGGGAAGAAAACCTACCAAAATCATCCATGTCATGGTGCATTTGGATTCTTATTTTATCATTTTTTTTAAATAAGAACAAACTTGAGTGGAAAACTTAACATAGTTGATAAAGCTTTGAGCAAACAACAACCGTTGGATTAGGTGCTACCCATTGTTGATGAAATAAATTTATCTTATATCTTGAGAAATTTTGAGAAAAATCCATTGAGATAAGTTTTAAACGTAAAAGATATGAATGTGATCACCTGTCCCACTGTTTTATGTCATATTATATCTCAACTCAATTAGAAGTTGTCATCTACTTAAAAAGAAAAATCAACATAAAGTAACTTTTTTATGTTATTCGGTAGAATTTGATCGATTTGATACATGAAAACTGGAAACAAAATTTTTTTTGGACAAAATATCTTCCATCAAAAGATATCCCAATTTCAATCCACAAACAAGACACCATCTCCATGGTTAACAAGTGGTAAAGTTTAAAGCAAAAAATGGAAAAGAAAAAGAAAGAACTTGCTCCAAACAATTGCTTGATATTTATTCCAACTCAAGCAAGTTGAGTGAAAGAAGATATTCCCTATTTGTACTTAACATAATAAGTCTTCATTACTTCTATTTTATTTGTTCTATTTCTTACTAAATAGTAAATATCATGCCTTTTATCATGATGGGCCCATAAGGGAGTGTGGCAAATGCACAACACATGCTTATAATTAACGAGATACATATTTTATCTATACAACTAATTTTATCTTTATATGATAAATATAATATTATTTTTATTCTTTTTATTTTAAGTCGTCAACTATGTTCCACCTTTGATATTAAAACTTCTCATAATTAAACTTGGGGCCCAAATTTTTTCTCACACAAAGCTACAAAATTTGACGACTGATACTACTTTTTATTAATGCTCTAAATATAAATGTCATATTGTCATGATTTTTATTTTTTGATGCATAAGTAAATTACCTTAATATTCTTCTTGATCCAAGAAAGTGTTTGAGTTTCTATGATGCTCAATTGAGTGCTATAAATGGCATGTTGAAGAACCTTTTCATATAATACCGTAAACATGAGTAGACTTTGGTTATATTATGGATAAGAGTGTAAAGATTCATAAACATGTACACTATCATCCACCTATTATTTGGATTACTTTTTTTGAAAAGTTAACAATAATTAAACATCAATAATGGATGATACAATGATAATGTATAAATCTTATATACTGTAAGTGCATACATCGTTTTCTCTATGGATAATAACATGAATCATGAGTTTAGTATGAAATTGAGGTGGTCCAACATGTTTCATGTAAATTTTTCTATATAATTCCAAGGGTCATCATGTTAATTTTCTCATTTCTTTTCCCAAAATTAAACTCCAATTTGTTTTTCACTCTATGACCCAAACGAAATTAACATGAGGAAGGGGCCATGTGTGATGCACATACATGTCAATTCATACATCATCAATAATTTAGATGACCCCAAACATTTCTTGTAGAAAAAGAAATAAATTGACCAATTAAATTATAAAAATATTAATGAACATTAATACAAGAGAAAGGGCGTGTTCATATGGGATTCATGATCACGATTTATGTGCAATTAAATAAAAAGGCACTTGGACGGTTAACTAACTTGAACGTAGAAGAAATTATTCTACTGTACCAATGATATAAATTATATTTATATTATGAAATATTGCATCTCCTAATGTTAGGATATAAATTCTCACTTTCCGTCATTAAAATATGATATATGGTCATTATTTTAGTAGTTATAAGAGGCGATCATGTCCGAACCGGGACATCAACAGGTATAAGAGAGCTAATTCTTACAGTGTGTATTTTTTCTATCTACAAGACTCAAACCCAAGACCTTATTTAAGAAAAATTAAACATGTACTACTTAAGCCAACACCAATTGGTTGACTAATGAAAATTTGATTGAATGTGTATAAATATTTAAGTAACACCATATAAATATTAAACTCTCCATTGAATTATTTTTTATGTATTAAATTTATCCTAGGTTAACATCAACAAATATTAATAAGAAATTGATCCAGTAGTATAAAACTCCACTAAATTCTCAGAAATATTAAAAGTTAATGATTCAATTCTGATATGTTATAATCACATATTCCAAAAAAGATTAGTCGATTATTCCATCCCATGATTCCCCATTTGGGGTCCCTCCATAAATACCCCATCACCTTCTCCTCACTTTCCCATTCAGCCTCCAACCAACACAACTAACTAACTCTCTCTCTCTCTCTCTCTCTCTCTCACTCACTTTTTCAATGGCTGAAATGGTTCTTCTCTACATTGCATCACTACTCTCTCTTTTTGCTGCAACAAATGCTAGAATCCCTGGAGTTTACACTGCTGGTGCATGGGAAAATGCTCATGCCACTTTCTATGGTGGCAATGATGCCTCTGGAACAATGGGTAACACACCATATTCCAAACTTCACCTCTTTCTGTAGCATTATAAGTCAACTCATCCTTGTTCGTTTTTTTGGCCTATACCCATCAAAATGTTATGTTTTATGTTTTATGTTTTATTTTATGCATATGAAAAAGATTCATTTTTTATGAACCATTTTTCAAAACCCATTTCTGATTTTCACCTTTTCTTTCTCAAATTCACACTACTTTTCACTTTTATCTTATCCTTCAAATTAGCACACCCCAAGCATAACATAGAAAATATTGATTTTGTTATTGTAGGTGGTGCTTGTGGATATGGAAACTTATATAGCCAAGGCTATGGTGTAAGCACTGCAGCACTAAGCACATCACTTTTCAACAATGGTCAAAGCTGTGGTGCATGTTTTGAGATAAAGTGTGATCAAGATCCTAGTTGGTGCAACCCTGGTAACCCTTCAATATTGGTCACTGCAACTAACTTTTGTCCACCAAATTATGCTCTTCCAAGTGACAATGGTGGATGGTGCAACCCACCAAGACAACACTTTGATCTTGCTATGCCAATGTTCCTCAAAATTGCTCAGTATAAAGCTGGAATTGTACCTGTTGCTTTCAGAAGGTAACTTCAAATTCTATTACAACTTCCTTTCTTTTTTGTTCTTATTACATTTGTTGTGTAACAAAGTTAAGGTATTCTGCAAAAACACATTGTATTAATTTTTTATTTTTTTAATAATACTAATCATTTTTTTTCTCACTAATTATTCATCTTAATAAGTATTACTATTAAGAATTAAACTCTTAACATTTTAGTCTTTCCAAAGATATAATAGAACATTCATTAAACTAACGTCTTATTGGTTAAATGTTGATTTTTTTGAACAAGTACAACCTTTTTTCTGGCATTAATTTTCTCTTAAAATAAGGGAAAACTGGTAAGGGTAAGAAAATGGTAATGGGTTGGTTTGGATTTGTTCACAAGTTTCATTATTTGATTGCCCATAAAACAAGTGGAAGCTAGAAATGGTAAGATAATTTTAGTCAACGATGTTTTTTTCTTTTTCTAACCATAAACTATTAATAAAATTTATTTAAACATTTAATGAATCAAAAAGTATTTTAAGGCCCTCAATAGTCTCGAAAAATGAGAATTTTTAATTTAATAAAATGACTTTTTTATTCATTAGAACTACAAAAATTGGGACCTTTTCATTTTGGTTCGAAAATATTTGGGATTTATAGCCATCAAAATTACCAAAATAATTTAATTTATAATAGAGTATTATGACATTGTTCGATTCATGTAGCCGAACTCTCTTAGTATGAAAAATGGTAGATTGTTGTTATAAAATATATAAAAAATTAGTATTCTCCCATGCAATAAATTTTTTGATGAACTCCTATCCCTTTTTATATAATAATTTTTTGTACTGTTAATGATATCTTCATCATTTTTATAAAGATTTTTATATAATTATTTAACAAAACAACATTGTTATTTCGACAAAAGAATAACATAAGTTGAATAGAATAGTAAAAGATTAATAAAGAAGCTATATATATATATATATTATTTTTTAATGTAATTTATTTAATATTTTGTTGTAGGGTGGCATGCAGAAAGACAGGAGGCATCAGATTCACAATCAACGGTCACCGTTACTTCAACTTGGTTCTGATCACCAACGTCGCAGGTGCAGGGGATATCGTGCGCGTGAGTGTTAAAGGAACAAACACCGCTTGGTCCAGCATGAGCCGAAACTGGGGGCAAAATTGGCAATCCAATGATATTTTAGTGGGCCAGGTCTTATCCTTTAGAGTCACCGGCAGTGACAGAAGGACCTCAACATCTCTCAACGTGGCACCATCTAATTGGCAGTTTGGACAAACCTTCACCGGAAAAAACTTCCGTGTCTAAAAAACAAAAATTAATTAAAATCTCTATGGTATTTAATTTAATTTCAGCTTTTCACTTCTTCTAGCTTTTCCTCTATTTTCCTGGAAAAGTTATGAAGAGGGTAACTCGAGAAAAAAGTTAAGAGTAGGTTTAGGAAAAGTGATTTTTAATTTGTCACTTAAATATGAGTGGGGTATTTGGAATATGTATGAAATGTTTCTAAAGTGTGATATTTGTAATGGGTTTTGTTGGAATATTAATTACCCAACATTGGTAACCCATTTTTTAAGTAGCTTTTTACTCAAAGTGTGAGAGAGTTGAGGAGGTTATATAATACATGTAGCCCACAGCTTTTGTTTTACTATAAACATTATGATATGTAATAGTATCATATAATGAATAATAAATATTTAGTTGTTATAATAGTTTCTCTTCTTTTTTTGGATTTTCTAATTTATGTATATATGTAAAAATATTGTTGATGATATGGAATTTGGGGAGTTTCATGTTCTCACGTACAATTCCATATTGCCCATGCACGTTGCCATATTAAAAATTATGAACACACATATATTCCCAAAAACTTTGTCTTCATATCTCTATCTAATTAAATTACAATATGTGATATAATTTTGTATATATTTAGTACATCATCCATCATTTATTTGTATTACTTTTTGAAGAGTCGATGTTGATAAAACACAAATAATACATAATATAATGACAGTACATAAAACTCATACACTATCAGTTTATACATAACATAAATTGAGGGGGACTTTTTTCGATAAGAAATAATCACAAAAATTATATGATATAACAATTAAACTTTTTTTAAAAAAACTTGAAATATAATTGGCTCCCCTCCTATGTGAAGATATATTTCAAGGGAAAAAAAATGAGGTATGTTATGAGAATATGTATTTTTATTTGAGCAATTGGTTTCATATATACTCAAATATTAGTTCTATGTACCAAACTAAATTACTTCTTTATGCTGCAGCCAAAATATATATATATTACTCCTTTGATTAAAATATATATTTTCTTCTTTTTTTCTTCCAACCTTTTTCTTTGTCCACAATTTAACCCAACCAAACAAAGTAAGTAATTGAGATTAAATAGAAACTATTCATTTCCATTAATACAAACACATGTTTAATGAAAAGAATAAAGAAATCTTAAGTGTCACTCATGCTTACCTTCTTTTTCAGGGGATAAAAGTTAACATAACTTTTAATTTTCAGAAATAAAAAGTCACCGAACTATTTTATCTTGAAAAAAGTCATTCTAACTTTTTGCTTTATGAACTTTTTGAAGGGTAACACTATCACGGTACATATGCACTAGCTAGGAACAATTGCTTTTCACTATATATAAGCTTAATGATATAGATTTATGCCGAAAAGTATTAATGCGATTTTCATGGGTATTGAAAAATGATATATTTAATATAATAAAAAGTGTTATATTCAAGTTTTTAATATAAAAAAATGCTTTTTTAGTCTTTCATGAAACTAGAAGAGCTATTTATAAATTAATTGTGCTAGAAAAGGAGCAAATATCGTTTTTTTATTTGTAAATTGTTCCCATAACCTTTTACTAACATATATCTTTGGATAACCCTTTAATACGGCATCACTAAGGAAATATCATTAGAGAAAGAGATAGGTAAATTTGATTTATATGAACTAAAAACAATAGAGATATGGTTTATTCAATAATCATTGCTGCATCAAATTTTAACGTGGAAAACTATTATTTTCATTATCTTTGACATTTTCTATTTCATAAAATGATTCGGATTGCTTTCGGGTTATCATTAGTTAAAAAATAGAGAAAAAATATACAAGATTTATACATTATCACTGTATTATCTATTATTAATCTTTTCTCACTATTGATTATTTAAAAAATATAAATAAATGATAGATAATAAATTAATTATATATAAATCTTTATATTAGCAATGTACATATATGACACTCTAAACAATATGTGCAAATATCGGAAGGTAATCTTGGAGAGCGATTGTCTTGAGGCTATCCACTTCATTTCGGAAAGAGTCCAAGTTCGTTTGGACAGATTGACAGGAATTATTCTCAGTATTAGTGACATGCTCGAGAGAAATTAGGAGGTTATAATCTATCACTTCAGAGAAGGGAATTCAGTGGCAGACTTTCTGGCTAAGCTCAGCCTTGAATCTCTTGAGATTTCTAGAATTTGGGACTCTCCTCCTGCAGAAGTTCTGTCTCTCTTGGAGCTGGATATTGTCTCTTTAACTTAGTTTTCTTTCCGCTTTTTTTTGTGTTTTTATTTCCGAAGCACACAAAAAAAACAATATGTGCAAATAAATTACTCTTCCAATTCCATTTCATTTTCATAGGATTGAAAATAGTGATGGGTCATTGGGTAATTATACATAGAGATGACAAAACGAGTTGTCCGACCAGATTTGTTTGCGCCCGCAAATGCTTACAAAAATTTAAGCGAGTACGTGCATGCTCACATTGACTTAATGAACAAAACTCAATGTCATGTCCATTTTAAAACAGGCTAACGAGCTTGCAGGCGGGCCACATATATTGTTGAAAAATTTAAAAAATCATATAATAAATAAAATAAAATTAAATAAAGTAGTTGAAGATAAAAATTTAAGATTTTTTTATAAATATTATATGAAATTTAACAAATTATATTAGATTTCAACCTTGATATAGCTAGGTAGCCTAGTAGTTATGAATGAGATAACGAAAATTGCACACACTTAGTGGGAGTGATTTATCATGCTTCATGAATGAATAAAAAAAATTCAAACGCATTTATGTTACCTAAAAAGAATTAGTATAATAATAATCTCTAGACATATGTCAAAGCATGATATATTGTCTTTGTAAGTAGAGGAGATCTAATGTCTCAAATCATATTTCAAATTTTATCTCGCTCAATAAAAATATGTCATGTCAATTAAAACATTTATTATTATTATTTGTACTTCATTATTATTAAATGGTACAAGATTTGAGACAAATTTATTCGGGACAACACATATATATTCATTTCTACATGCTAACATTCATCATTTTTAGTTTTTATTGTTCTTGATGTTCAGCAAATGTAGTGAACATGAAATTCAAATGGAAATCAAAAGAAAAGAATCAAGTGAGTGATATTTAGGAGTTAAAGTCGGGTCACATCTTTAGTCTCACAATATTGTACAACTCTATGTATTAAACAGTATGATTGGTCAAAAAAATATTTAATAATTAAATTTTTTAACTTCAATATTTTTTTCAACCAATTACAACTATCGGCCCATAAAGTAACACAAAATGAAGTTAGAAGAATATTTGGGTAACGTGACTCATGAGTCTTGCTTCTTTTACTATGTGGTCCTCAAACCCATTTCAAAATTCATTAATATAGTTTCAAGTAATATGGGATAACTTTTATATTAGTAAGAAACTAGATTAATTAGATAGTTTTAAATGAATTTAATATGTATGTACAGATAGTGTAAGTGTTTTTTATACTACTAGTCAATCATCCACCATTAATTTATTAGCCACTATTGACTCTCAAACAAAAGTAATACAAACCAATAATAAATGATATATTGATAATGTAAAAATCTTTATATTGTCGGTGCGCAGATCTTAAACTCGTTTTAAATTAACTACTTCACTCAAAAAGTTATTTATTTGAATGACGTGAGAGACAATCCTCTGATATTTATAACAACATTGACTTTAAAACATACATACAAATACTCATATATCACTCAACTTCAGGGAATTAGAAAACTATTTATAATAAGTATTTCAGTTCTATTTTTTATGGAATAAATTAGTTCTATAATATAAAGTATACTTGTTAGTATCAATGTCAAAAAATATTGTCACTCTATTTCAAGCTAGTATATATGTCATATTCATCAAGCTTGTTAATTTGGATCCAAAGAAAGTTAGTAAAGTTAATTGTTAAATTTTTTTGTATCAAGACTATCCTCTCATGTTATGGATAAGGAGATAATTCATTTCAGGATGTGTAGTTGTCCCCCAACGAGTATCGCTCACATTAATCAAATCATTAATTTTTTAGTCTTTCTAGAAATCTAGTAAGATCTTATATCACTAGATCAACGTCTTATTCAATTGATACACAATACATAAAATGTACATTAAAGGAGCCAAATGATAGTTCCATTTAAGTTTATAAATAAGGTGCCATAACTTCTTTGAAGAGAATCTTTTACTATATGAAATTAATTAAATGATAATTAATCTCCAAATGTTTAGTTTGCTAATGAAAATTGGGATGGGTAAATAGGCATGGTTGCTTGACATTAAGAAAATAGTATATTAGATAAGAATATCTATTTTTTTTTATGTCTGTCATTTTTATAAAGATTAAAATATTCCCTCTTTGTCAATATTAAGAGCATTATCACCTTACAAATCAATCTACATATCTCATGAACAAATCACATGCAATTTAGTACTAAACTTTATATTGGATACAAACTTTGTATTGGATACAAACTTTGCCTTGTAACCAACTCTCTTACCCACATCGAAGACAAGGATTGTGTACAAAAATCAATGCATTGAATTTTAGTATGTAATTTCTGAATCTAGATCTTCTATGATACTAGAGCGTCCAATACTGAATAATGTAGTGATATATGGTGTTTAAATTTTTTCAATGATTTAGATTTTAAATCATTTCTAATTAAAGTTTTCTATTAACTCACTAAATTAATCTGGACCTCACATTCTTATACTGGACTATCTAATACAGGAGAGGATCCCAACTTGTGTTTTTTACGAGTTGCATATATTATGTTCATTCTCATCAAAAACTCTTACTCCTACTTGAGTGTTGGGTTCTTGTTGCATAATCAATTTGTGGGCCTTCCTCTAAGCTATGTGTGGAGCTATATCTTGATTCTATGTATATTGTTATAGCGGAAGACACATGGAGAAATTTAAATAGAGAAAATGACACCGAGAAATTAACGTGGTTCAGCAATTTGCCTACGTCCACCGAGAAATTAATGTGGTTCACTCAATTGTTTCACTCACTTCCCAAAACCAAAGTACACCCAATATCACTCTCTCTCAAGTATATCTTAAATACTAAAATGTTCCTCACAATATTAGAACAAGAGAAGAAGAGAGAATATGCACTAAATCTAGAATATTGATGTGTCTTACAATAGCTTAGAGCATTCCTATTTATAGTTATAGCCAAAGCCTTGAGGATTGTATGGCCAAAAACAAAGATGCTTCGCAACAACCTCTTCTTCTCATTGGCTACAAAAAGGTTCCACTATAGCCACTCATTTTACTTGGCCACATCATTCTCTTTTTCTTTTAAGCCAATATTTAATATATATTCCATGCACGATTGATTTTACCAAGCTTATTAATAAAATGGATGTTTTCCATTCAACTTTAATTTGTAGTTAAAATATTGTTAGGGTATGGAATATATCATGAAATTTCAATTTTGTTAGACACGTTTCAATTGGCATAAATTGTAGTACACAAGGAATTTATCTTATGAGACTCAAAGGATATGATGCATAGTACTACTAGGTTGGTCATGATAAGATAAAGTGCAAAGTACAAATCCATGAAAGTGGAAAAATAAGTCTATGGTTTTAAGAAAAATGTTAAGGCATTTATGCTTGAAACCGTTAACAAGTTGTTTGGTAAAAAAAAATATCTTAACCAATTAATATCTCTTGATATCATAAGATTTCAGAACAAAATCTCTAATATTAGGTATTGTCTCATCTAATATCTTAGATATTTATTATTATTATTATTATTGTTTTTGCTTAATCGTCATTAATCTGATATATCATATGAAATAAGATTTGAAACAACAAATCTCAATCTTTCTAGAATTGAACAAATTGTGATTAACTTTAAGGTGGAACTGGGGATGTAGCATCTGAAGTGGTCATTGTATGAAGCACTCAAGTAGGTTCCAATGTTTTCTAGGAACAAAAACAATGGAACATGAATATATGCAAAACCTTATGTCTTTGACCTGTGGGGTACTAAGTTGACTTAGCCAAAATCTTTGAGGAGAAATTCTTATCTTTGTCCATGATAAAGTAGAGAATATGTTTTCAAATGCTTTTTCTCATAGATTTCATATCTTATAATTGTCACATAAATTTACAACTTTATGTCTGGCTTAAATAAAGTGTGTTTTTTTCTTTTTCCATATGGTGATAATTAGTACTTTTTTGGGAGCCTAAATGGATAAGCTTGTTAGGAAAATGACTTATTTAATAGTTTTGAGTTTTAGTTTTTGTATAAAGCTGTGTAAAATATTTGAAAGAAAAGATTTCTATTATCACATATTTTTTACTCCCATCTATTATCACATATTTTTGAATAACCCTAATTTAAACTTCTCAAATTTCACTCCCATCTATTATCACATATTTTTTAGATAACCTTAATTTAAACTTTTCAAATTTCACTCTCTTTTTTATTCTATCCCACATTTTTGTCACTTCATGTGTCATGGATTATGTTTGATTGAAAAATATATATTGTGGGACAAAAGACGTACTCTCGATCCTAACATTCTCACTCGAATGTAATGTTTTAGATAATGATTACAATTATGTGGTTGTAATTAAAATCACAATGCTATTGTATAGACTACGGTTGCATACCTTCAACATCCTCACTTGATTTTTAGTTGGTGACCACTTTAAATTATCATTAGATTTTTAGATACACTTACTTATTAGAGATACACAGAGATAAAAAAAATATAAAAATGTTTTGATTGGTTGTAATAAAAATTGTTGAACTTAAAATAACACTATTGTTTTTCTACCCACCACCCAAACTCATAAATAAAATTCCATACTTTGTGTCACTGTATGTATCATGAGTTTATAATTAGTCAGAAAATGTAAATAAAAAATGATGAAAGAAACACATATATCAGTCAAAGTATGATACTATAAACAATTGTTTTTCTTTTGAGTGATCAAGAATATGAAAATTAGATAGTCCAAGGTTTCAATTCAATAGAGAATTAGTTTTTATTCATTCTTCAATTAAGAAGGTTACAAACATATCAATCATCATAAGAACAATTGCAATTATTGGAAACACATTCTCCCAATACATGAGTATGACGTGAACCATACAAAATTTCACATTGACTTTGACAATTTGCAAGAATGCAACCACCTATAGATATTCTTATTGATGTTCTTTTAGGAGCCTCAACTCTTTTTGGACGTGCTTCACTTGTGATGAAAATACCTGAAATTTATTAAATAATGATAAGTTTTGCAAATCATACATATATAAATATCAAGAAACTATATATTATTACACTATCTAGAATAAACCTGCAAGCAAAAGGAAAAGGGTGAAAATATGCATTAAAGTAAGCTTAGCCATCTCCAACAAACACAATATCAATAAAATTGGTTTAATCTTAATGTTTCTTTGCACAATATAAGCATAGTAGTGGAAGGTGAGACTACTCATATATATAGACAACACATTGATAGCAAGATATATTAATATCTAATAAATTATAATTTTAATATTATCACTTAATATATTAATATCTAAAAAATTATAAACATTATGATTATAATATAATACACTACTACTCTTTTTGAACCTTTTTTTTAAAGTATCTAATAAAGTATAATCTTATTATCATTATAATTATATGTATATTATAAATTAATTTAGTCCAAATCAAAGTTTAAAACTTTAAATAGTAGAATACAAAAGCAATTTTATATAGAAATATTTATTTTAATATTTATATCTAAATAGTCTACAAATAGAATCTAAGAATTAATATATAATAGCATTAATAATATCTTTAAATGCACTGATTTCATAACTAGTTACACAAAATGTCACTTAAAGGTGATAAAATTAACCATAATCCATTTAAACTAAATTCATCCGTTAAAACTAATAGAATTAAATGGATATTATCCAATGAATAGTGTTGATAATGAACGAATTCAAATTCATCCATTATATTCAGTGATATCCATTTGGATGGATACTCAGTCCATCTAAAAAACAAAAATTCAAAAAATGATGTTTTTTCTTTTCAAAATCATTTAATATTTAAACCGGATATTATACCTCATAAGTATTTGTTAAAAACTTTACATGTACCATTTTAAATATCACATTAATGTAGAATATTGTAACTTTTTTCAAGTTCAAAAAATCAATGTTGCATTAAAGGAATAAAAAAAAATTATGATACCCACTAGGGTGTTCAAATCCAGACCGGTCCAATAATAAAACCGAAAACCGATCCAAAATAGACCGAAATTGCAAAAACCGATCCAGACCAGACCGAAATAATATGTAAAGTTTAAGTGTGTAATACTTTTAAGTGTTTTCCAAACTTAATCTTAAGTCCCAACTCCAAAATTGTACCTCTTTTTTATTTGTGTTATTTTATAACACACTTATATATATGTTGTTATGTTTTAAATCATATTGATTATATTTGATACACGTTTTTAAAACTTAAACCAATCCTACAATCAAATGAATAGGATTCAAGTGTTATTCTGACTAAGTACTTTATTATCAATTTTATTATTGTGAAATTATTATTGTTATTAATCATCGGTAGAACATTGTAACTGTTAAAATTACGTTACAGGTGCTCATATTATTGTTATTGATATGTTGTTGATTTGTTGTCTTATTGTTATTGATATCTTGTTGTTGTTACTATTTTTTACTTTTATTGTTATTGTCTTACTGTTTATTACTTTTATTGTTGTTTTATGCTTAATATTTAGTCATTTTTATGAGTTTTGAATATAAGTGCAATTTTAATATTTTATAAAAAAAACCGATTCAAACCAAATCGAAATCGCATATTATATTTGGATCGAATCGGACATCTTAATATAAACAGACTAGACCGATCCAGACCACATGTTAATTACGTATTTGGGTCAGATCATTTTTTGCCTAAAAACCAATCCAAATGGACGGTGAACACCCTTACTAGCTAGGAACAATTGCTTTTCACTATATATAAGCTTAACGATATAGATTTATGCCGAAAAGTATTAATGCGATTTTCATGGTATTGAAAAATGATATATTTAATATAATAAAAAGTGATATATTTAAGTTTTTAATAAGAAAATGCTTTTTTTAGTCTTTAATGAAACTAGAAGTGCTATTTATAAATTAATTGTGCGAGAGAAGGAGCAAATATTGTTTTTTATTAATAAATTGTTCCCATAACCTTTTAGTAACATATATCTTTGGATAACCCTTTAATACGCATCACTAAGGAAATATCATTAGAGAAAGAGAAGAGTAATTGTTATTTACATGAACTAAAAAAATAGCGATATGGATAATTAAATAATCATTACGACATCTAATTTTCACGTGGAAATCTATCATTTTCAATCGTTGACATTTTCTATTTCATTAACTTGATGAAAATTGCACACACATAGTGGCAATGGTGATTCATGCTTGAAGATTAAATAAATAAAAATCAAATGCATTTGTGTTCTCTAAAAAGTTGTTGCCAAAAGGCAAAAAGAAGAGTTGTTTGCTTATTGATTGTCTTTGTACATAATATAGGTTTAACATCCTAAATCATGTATCAAATGGTATACTGCGATAATAAAAACATATCATATCAATTAAAAAAATTAAATATTAATTATAATTTTTATTTTATTATCATTAGATCGGATGAAATTTTGAACAATGTTCCTTTCTACGTTGAAACGTTAATCTTTTCTATGTTCATAAAATTCAAATGGAGATCAAAAGAAAAGAATCGTGTGAGTGATATTTGGGAGTTAAAGTAAGAGGAATATTTGGGTAACGTGACTCATGAGTCTTTCTTCTTTTACTATGTGGTCCTCAAATTCATTTCAAAATTCATTAATTTAGTTTCAAGCGGATATGGGATAACTTTTATGTTAGTAAGAAACTAGCTTAATTAGATAGTTTTAAATTTACTACTTTCACCCAAAAATTTATATATTTGAATGACGTGAGAAACAATCCTATGATATTTATAACAACATTGACTTTAAAACATACATACAAATTATAATGAGTAAGTCAATTCTATTTTTTATGGAATAAATTAATTCTATAATATAAAGTATACTTGTTACTATCAATGTCAAAAAATATTGTTACTCTATTTCAAGCTAGTATATATGTCATATTCATCAAGCTTGTTAATTTGGATCCAAAGAAAGTTAGTAAAGTTGGGCAAAACTCATCTAATGTGCAACTTACACTAATTTTGATTCATTGATAAGTAGAAATGATTTCAACCATTCATCATATTCAATGGTTTTTTGTAGTATTACTAACGATATTCTTTCATCCTATGGGTAGTGAACTAATCATTTCGGAATACATAGTTGCCCTCCCAACAAGTATTGCTCACATGAATCAAAACATTAACATTCTAGTCTTTCTAAAAATCTATCGGAATCTTATATCACTTGATCAACGTCTTATTTGTTGAATTGTCTAAATTATACACAATACATAAAATGTACATTAAAGTAGCCCTCTGATAATTCCATTTAAGTTTATAAATAAGGTGCCATAACTTCTTTGAAGAGAATCTTTTACTATATGAAATTAATTAAATGATAATTAATCTCCAAATGTTTAGTTTGCTAATGAAAATTGGGATGGGTAAATAGGCATGGTTGCTTGACATTAAGAAAATAGTATATTAGATAAGAATATCTATTTTTTTTATGTCTGTTATTTTTATAAAGATTAAAATATTCCCTCTTGGTCAATATTAGGAGCATTATCACCTTACAAATCAATCTACATATTTCATGACCAATGGTCACAATCAAGTCTTTATTATTAATAATAGATTATTAAATTTAAATTAAATAGATTTATTATAAATCAATGATGAAGGTTTGGTTGGAATTATTATTCCTAGACTATGTAATAATTTCATCATTAAATTCTAATATAGAACACCACAAAGGTTAGGGAATGAGTAATTCCTTGTCAAAGGGCCATAAAAACCAAAAAATGAACAAATTACATGCAATCTTTAGTACTAAACTTTATATTGGATACAAACTTTGCCTTGTAACCAAGTTTCTTACCCACATTGAAGAAAAGGATTGTGTACAAAAATCAATGCATTGAATTTTACTATGTAGTATGTGCTTTCTACAAGTTGCATATTATGTTCAATCCAATCAAAAACTCTTGCTCCTACTTGAGTGTTCAGTTTTTTTATACTGCAAATGATATTACGAAACTAATTTTTTTCAAGATATGTAAATATCTTTCTCAATAAGTGTCGCTCAGAGAAATCAAATTCTTGACCTTTTGGTCATCCTAGAAATATAATGGAACCTTACACCACTAGATTAAATGTCTGCTAGGAGAGTTAACCTTACGTGCCTGTGGATATTCCCAGCTCGGACAGGATTGCCCCCGATACGAGGATACATGTGGGAAACCAAAAAAAAATTACTCTTATTCTGTTTCATTCATAGGATTGAAAATAGTGATGGGTTATTAACACACACAATCAATGAGATGATGAAAATTGCACACACATAGTGGCAATGATGATTCATGCTTGAAGATTAAATAAATAAAAATCAAATGCATTTGTGTTCTCTAAAAAGTTGCCAAAAGGCAAAAAGAAGAGCTCCTACCTTATTGATCATCTTTGTAAATAACATAGGTTTAACATCTTAAATCATGTATCAAATGGTATATTGAGTTAAAAAAACATGTTATATCAATTAAAAATTTAAATATTAATTCTAATTATTGTTTTTACTTCATTATTATTAGGGACAATGTTCCTTTCTACATTGAAACATTACTCTTTTTTATGTTCACCAAATGTAGTGAACATAAAATTCAAATGGAGATCAAAAGAAAAGAATCGTGTGAATGATATTTGGGAGATAAAGTTAGAGGAATATTTGGGTAATGTGACTCATGAGTCTTGCTTCTTTTACTATGTGGTCCTCAAAACCATTTCAAACTTCATTAATGCAGTTTCAAGTTATATGGGATAACTTTTATGTTAGTATCAATGTCAAAAATAACTCAATTCTATTTTTTATGGAATAACTTAGTTCTATAATATAAATTATACTTGTTAGTATCAATGTCAAAAATATTGTCACTCTATTTTAAGCTAGTATATATGTCATATTCATCAAGCTTGTTAATTTGGATCCTAAGAAGTAAGAAAGTTAGTAAAGTTGGGCAAAACTTATTTAATGTGCAACTTACACTATAGTTTCATTTGAATTTATCGATACCAAATACTAATTTAGATTCATTGATAAGTATAAATGATTTCAACCTTTTATCATATTCAATTATCTATTTTTTGGTAATGTTAAGGTTATCTTCTCATTCTATGAATAATGAACTAATCCTATAAAAAAAACTCGATTTTTTATTGCATAATCAATTTGTGGGCCTTCCTTTAAGCTTTGTGTGGAGCTATATCTTGATTCTATGTATATTAACATGCACCATTAATTTTACCAAACTTATTAATAAAATGGAATATATCATGAAAGGGTATGGAATATATCATGAAATTTCAATTTTGTTAGACACGTTTCAATTGGCATAAATTGTAGTACACAAGGAATTTATCTTATGAGACAAAGGATATGATGCATAGTACTACTAGGTTGGTCATGATAAGATAATAATAAGATAAAGTACAAAGTACAAATCCATGAAAGTGGAAAAATAAGTCTATGGTTTTAAGAAAAATGTTAAGGCATTTATGCTTGAAACCGTTAACAAGTTGTTTGGTAAAGAAAAATATCTTAACCAATTAATATCTCTTGGTATCATAAGATTTGGGAACAAAATCTCTTGTATCAGATATTGTCTCATATGGTATCTCACATCAACGAAAATAATGTTATGTTAGATTAAAATTTTAAACATTTATCATTATTGTTGGTTTTGCTTAATCATCATTAATTTGAGATAACATATAAAATAAGATCTGGAACAACGGATCTCGATCTATTCCAGATTTGGACTAATTGTGATTAACTTTTAGGTGGAACTGGGGATGTAGCATTTGCAATGGTGATTGTATGAAGCACTGTAGAAGGTTCCAATGTTTTCTAGGAACAAAGACAATGGAACATGAATATATGCAAAACCTTATGTCTTTGACCTATGGGGTATTTAGTTGACTTGGCCAAAATCTTTGAGGAGAAATTCTTATATTTGTCCATGATAAAGTAGAGAATATGTTTTCAAATGCTTTTTCTCATAGATTTCATATCTTATGGTTGTCACATAAATTTACAACTTTATGTCTGGCTTAAATAAAGTGTTTTTTTCTTTTTCCATATGGTGATAATTAGTACTTTTTTGGGAGCCTAAATGGATAAGCTTGTTAGGAAAATGACTTATTTAATAGTTTTGAGTTTTAGTTTTTGTATAAAGCTGTGTAAAATATTTGAAAGAAAAGATTTGTGACCAAATTCAACCAAGTTACATAAATTATATACTATAAAGAATATTTGTGATCAAAAAATGTTAGTATGTTTTTTCTAACTTGGCAAAAAAAACAATCAACATTAACTATTACCACTTATGGCAATTGTGAAATTGAGTTGAAGTTCATAATAAATATATAAAATTAAAGAGAATAACATGTCTCCTTATATTATGAGATAAATTATATCATCCAGCCACTAAAATCATGACACATGTTATATTTAATTTTTGTTCGAAAAAAATATTTCCAAAAACTAAAAATGTAATACATTTAAATGTTAGTGAATGAAGGATATAACCTATTTTCTGATATAAGGAAATATTTTATTCTCAAAATTAAAATTAAAGAGAAACAAAAGGCATGAATAAACAACAAATTGTGTTAGGAAATTGGGCCTCAATTTGCTCTAGTTACCCACAAGGGAGTTGGTTTCAGGAAAGATTCTGAGGCCCAATACAAACCAAAATGAATGGATGAATTTATTTGCTAAAGAAATTATAAAAAATAAAATGAATGTATTGTGAGTAAACATGACATTCTCCAAGGTATTAGACCTCAATGATGATAAAAATAAAGGCCATGAAATTATTTAGGGGATGATACTATTCTCAATAATAGAATCAATCATGTAAATATTTTACTCAATGCTAGATTAATTTGTTCATTTAGATATCATTGATTTCCACTCTAGTTAAGTTGTCCTTGGCACAAGTTTATCTACAAATACATGTTCTTTGTAAAATTTAGGGTGGTGAATAAGTCCAAGGTTCTACATGCATATACTCCATAGCTAAGTTCCTTCATAGAATTCCAATGAAAAACCAAAATGCAAAGCTAATTCATTATGTTCACTAGTTCATCTAATATCCTCATACCAGACTCTCCAAAGTTATCACTAATCTACTAGCTAAATAAAATTAATCCGATCTACTATAGTCTCTTCTTGAATAACCCTAATTTAAATCGGCCAAAATTTACTCTCATTTTTTATCACCAACCTTAACATTGTCACTCGAAAATGATGTTTTAGATCATGAATGCAGTTATGTTGTATTAACTACAATAATTAAAATTTACATAAAAATATGATCGATGCGACTATAATTACAATCACAATGCTATTACAGAAACTATCGTTACACACCTTCAACATTCTCACTCGTGATTGTTTTAAATTATCATATGATTTTTATATGATTTTTAGAGGAACGTAGTTATAAGAGATGCAAACATAGATAAAAATGTGTTGATTGGTTGTAATAAAAAATGTTGAACTTAAATTGTTGAAATAACACTAGTGAATATTAATATCCTTCTATCTTTCTTCTACCCACCACCCAAACTCATAAATAAAATTCAATTATGGAGGCTAGACTATGGCACATCACAAGGGTCATGGGCATCCTAGCAATTATTATATCCACACATTATCTTCACTTAAGTCCCAGCCTCACATGAAATGCAATACACTATTAAATGCATGTTGGGATCATAATGAAGTATCTTCATCTTATTCACATAATAATTGATGAATAAAATACAGGAATAGAGTATCTCCTAATATAAGTAGATAAGTTATCTTCTCCTGCCAGTGAAATCATGACATGTATCATGTTTCATCATTTTCTATAAAAATATTTTTAAAAATAAACAAAATAGCACATATGCACATTTTTACTGGCTAGAGGAGATAAGTTATCTCCTGATAAGAGGAGATACATTATTCTGATAAGATATACCCTTTGTCCCAAAATGATGATAACAAATTAGTAATAAAATTATTCCAAATCAAAATTACAATAATAAATAAAAATGCTCGGAAATTATATATGAATTGTTGTCTGATGATAGATAAAAATATATTAAATTAGTGGTTGATGATTGATTAATTTGTTAAACAAAGCATAAAAAATAAGTTCCCTTATTTCTTGACTTTTCAAATTTTTACCATCTTTTTTAGATGAATGGATTAACATATAATAATTAAGGTTAGTAACTTATTGTTATCAAATTTGTAATATATAATAATTGAGGATATTAGCTTAATGTTATAGGCATTGGTAGTGATAATTGATTTATTATGTTTGTCTACATTAGTTGGCTAGGTTAATCATAGAATAACAATTTTTATTTATTCTTATGTTTTCGATGACAAAAATATTATTTGTATAAATAAAAATATTATAGTGTATTATTTTTAATTTTTTATTTTGTAGCATTTGCCTCTGAAAGAAAATCCATACTCAGTTTTTTTTGTAAGTTAATTTTCAGATTAAAATGGTGGGCAACTATAATTTTTATGACAAAATGTGATTAATTTGTAAGAAAAAAATGATTTTCTACAAAAATTGCATGATAACTATTTTATCAAGACTCCCAAACTAGTAATTTCCCTACATGAAAATAATATATACCCACCCTTCCATCTATAATTACAAGCCAAAAGAATCTTCATTAGTTTTCTATTTCAACAATACTAAGAAGTTGGATCCATATATATTATTTGTGACATACCAACTACTAAGAAATTATACTTTAATGGTAAAAAGTAAAATGCTTCAACTACTAAGAAAATTTGTAATTTTTATTTTTTAATTGAAAACAATTTAAAATTATAGCCGATGAAATTTTTTTGCCATATGTCGTAATCTTCACCCAGTACTAGACTCTCGAGTATTGGGGAGGATTCCCATCCCTTTGGTAATGCTACCATAACTAAGAAACAAAAATGAAAAAGTGGAGTGAAAAGGGTTTGGTGGTTGGGATGAAAGTCAAATAATGACACTGATGATGAATTTTTTATATGTTAAATGATGAAAAAGTGGAGCATAATGTTGCACTTAGTTCAAAAGTAGTGCACAACTGAAGGAACTCCATTGACCAATAAGACGTTTGTCAAGTGGTGCAAAATCTCATTAGATCCCCAAGGTTGATGATTCGATTCCTGTGAGAGAAACTTGTTGGGAGGGGTAACCACGAACCCAAAAGAGATTAATTCCTTACCAAAAAATGTGAGGAGATATTAGACTCTATTATATGCCAAACAATGAGGACCATAACAAGAAAAATAATTTCTAATATAGCTCAAAATACAGCACTGAAAGAACAGAAACTATACATTGGTTGCATAAATATGTTTAACCATAGTTACATGGTTCCCTCAATTAGTGTACATACCACATACCGGTTCGAGGCACCGCATACCACATACCGGATTCCATATAAAAAAAGTCTTTGTAATACCGTGCACCGAAACCAGTACTGCAAACCATGTAACTTTGTGTTTAACACACCTAAACCTCTGAACTGCTTGTATTCTGCTTGTTTCTCTCAACCGCGAAGGAGAGAAGTCGAAGGCCTGGGATAAGCTGAAGCCTTTCTGAGAGCATCAGCACTACCTTTGCCAGATGTCGGGTTGCCATTGGAAGGGCCGAAGCCGGAATTAGGCACACGGCGCTGTTTCTGGTCAGCACGTTTTTTCTGGGTGTCCTTTGAATCTTGAAGCTGCTCTAATGCCTTTACCACCTCGTCCATATTCGGCCTGCACTTAGGCTCCACAGCAAGACATTGCATAGAAAGGGTGGCTGCCAGTTGGGCTCGATTATGGGAATACTGACCTTCAAGACGAGGATCCATTATACGAAAAACTCTACGTTTGTTAGATAGATACGGTTTGGCCCATTCAACTAAGTTATGTTCTCCGGATGGCTGGTTCTTGTCTATCGCTCGTCTTCCTGATATCATTTCCAGAAGAACTACTCCAAAACTATACACATCACTCTTGGCAGTGAGATGACCTATCAAAATAAAGTTTTTCAGTGATGAAAATAGAATCGGCATCATTCCTTTGTTTGACTATTAGTATGAAAATTGAAAACTGCAAGATGCTTAAATCCGGTAAATTCACAAATCACAAAGTCTATACATGACAATTACAACAAGACAAAGCCCGTTCCTATTAGGTGAAGTCAGCTACATGGATCTAACGATTTCATTATGTTCAGTCATAAACCTTGTTCTCGGAAAGGCATTTAAATCTAAGTAAAATTTGACAAACACCATAGATAATACCTGTTGCTAGATACTCCGGTGCCGCATACCCATGGGTTCCCATGACCCTAGTAGAGACATAACTTTTATCACCAGTTGGCCCATCTCTGGCCAACCCGAAATCCGAAAGCTTGGCATTGTATTTCTGCAAAGCAGCAAGCAGTGAAGAAGCTTTTTAATAAACTACTATATCAATCTTATTCAATCATTGCATGCTCGAGTTTAAAGTTATGTACATACAGTATCGAGCAGGATATTTGAAGTCTTAAAGTCACGATATATGACTTTAGGTTCTGTACTATGGAGAAAAGCAAGACCCCTTGCAGCCCCTAGGGCTATTTGCAATCGCAAACTCCAAGATAGTGGCTGAAAAAATGAACCCCCTGCATTAACGATGATTTCAGACGACATTAGTATTAGAATTTGTGAACTTCCGATTAAACTATCACTATCCAAAAAATAAAAATATATTTCGAGGGGAACGAAAAGGAAAGAAGGATTATAAATTTCACTGCAATAGAAGTTACTGACTTCTGAATAGATGATTCTCCACGCTACCCTTAGGCATAAATTCATAAACCAGAAGCCGATGCTCATCCTCAAAGCAAAATCCTATCAACTTGACCAGATTAGGATGCTGCAGTTGCCCGAGATAGTTGATTTCAGCCTGTGAGTCATACAATACAGAAGAAGGACGTTAACTACTACGCAATCAGTTTTGGACATTTATTGAACTTCACTATTATAACAATCAAGTTTATCCAAAGTTAGCTATTGAAGTTACGGGATTTGGTTAATAATGCCAATGAGATCATATGAGAACATACAGTTCAACAGAAAATTCCTCAATCGGGATCAATCAGGGTAAGTGAAAGTGTTTCCAAAAAAAGCTTGCAGTTGCCTAGAATTTTGTTAACATAAAATGCATCAAAATTTAAAGCCAAAATAATACAAAACAGAGAGGAAACCGATTGAGTATCCGGAAAATAATTGATACTAACCAGCCATTCTTTATGACCCTGGAAACCATCTTGGTTAAGTCTCTTAACAGCGACAATCATGCCTATTCCTGGTTTGGTAGCAGCAAGTGATTGCTCATCAATCCAGCCCTTAAAAACCGAACCAAAACCACCCTCCCCCAGGACACTGTCAGGGCGGAAATTTCTCGTGGCAGCTCTTACATTACTGAAGCTGAAGCTTTTCAGATTGGAAGACTGTAAGATCTCACCCTCGCTTCGAGGAGTGGCGGGTACGGAAGCTGATGAGTTCCTGCTGTTTGAGCTCGTATCATAGCCATTCCTGCTAACACTTCTAGAAGTGAAGCCTGCATCAATACCAATAAACACAACTTTACAAAGATTCACTCACACCATAATTGGCCTTAAACAAATAAAATAGACAAAATCATCACTCATGAATCATGATACCAAATTTACATGGACTCCAACAAAAAAAACCCCAATTATACTGGGACCATATCTGTTGTTCCACAAAGTGCGCCACTTGTTGTGATTGGATGAAAAAATATATTGAAGTTAAAAATTTAATAATTAAGTGTTTTTCTGACCAATCACAGCAAGTGACACTTTTTTAGGACATGAAATGACACACTGTTTGAGACATCGACGAAGATTTCGTGCCAATTAACTTTATGTCCTTTAAACAAGGATTTCCCTCAGATTCAGATTACAGTTTTTCCATAGAGGAATATTGTTATCTTAAAGAAAACCTTGCTTCTAAAAAAGCTACAATATAAAGATAGGCTCAAATCTAGAGTTTAACAAACCAATTAGTCTCTCAAACCAAACTCCTTTTTTTATGAAGTAACAAATCACCATATCAGAAAAGTAATAGCAACCTTAACTTGCATGGATCCTAAGCATATTCCAAATAAAATGATACATGCAAAATGTTGCACAAGTATCCATAAAGTTACCAACTTTAACTCATTCATTTTCAACCCCACAACACAAAAAAAACATAAGAACATAGAAAATCACCTAATTCAAGTATTGCAAGAAACCCAAATGAAAATACCTGTATTGGAAGAACTCACAGACTTAATTCTATTGCTCCAACAAGCACCCATCAAAAAAATGGCCCTGAGAATCAAATAATTTCAGATGGAAGCATATAAAGTCTCAAAATTTGAAGAGAAAAAAACTTAAAAAGGCAATTTTTGCAATAATGGAGGGGACAAAAACAGGAACATGATAGAACAACCCCATTAAAAAACACTATCCAAACATAAGAAGAAAAAAAGACCCACTTGGCTAGATCCTGGTGATTGTACACTGAGTAGTTGAGATTTTAGAACTTTTCAACTTATGATGACTTGGGTTTTGATGAGAAGGATAATTAACAGAAGAAAAAAAATGAAGAATGAATATGAGAGTTTAAGAAGTGTCTTACTGCATGTGTCATTGATCAGAGAAAAATATATTAAAATTAAATGTTTAATAATTATTTATTTTTTATCAATCATAAGTGATGGTAAATAAAATAATTGTGTGACAGAAAATGTATATGCTTTCATATTATAAGATTAATTTGATATACATTTGATTTTTAGGTTATTATAAGTTTTTTTTTTTAATTTTTGAGATACCAACTCAATGTGCACAAAAAAAATTTAAGTTCAAAATAAGTATTTACTAAGGGGAATAAAATATCTACTCATATTATGATATAATTTATTTCATTCATCTAGTAAAAGTATGACATATGTATTGTTGTGTTTAGTTTTAGAAATATTTTTATATTTTGTTTAACCGATCATAATAGGTATTTACTAAAGTGAATAAAGTATCTACTCATATCATGAGATAATCTATTTTCTTCATCCACTAAAAGTACGACATATGTAATGTTGTGTTTAGTTTTAGAAATATTTTTGTATTTTGTTTCTGAATAGGTATTTAATATAAAGGATCTACTCATATCATCAGATAATTTATTTCCTTTATCTTTATCCAATAAAAGTATGACACATGTACTTTTTAGTTTTAGAAATATTTTTATAAAAAATAATTAAATAAGACATAGTCATGATTTTAACCGCCGGAGAAAATATATTATCTCATGAGATACTTTATTCTCTTTACTACTAGAAGAATGAAAAGGGTAAAAAAGAAACTTTTAGCAACTTTGTTAATATAGAATTTAGTGTCGGAGTCTTGTGTGGACCCTTTTGGATGGTTTGGTTGACTTCACTTTTTCCTTTCTAGTTTCTCTTCTTTTTGTCACATTCCATCCAACTAACAAAGAAAACCAACATTAATGGTGAGAATATAATTGTGTATATATATGTTAACAAACATTAATCTTGTTCTCATACTATTAAGAAAATATATATGTAATTTTATTCCTAATCATACTTCCAAATATATTGGATTTATAACCAGTGACTCTAAAGGTCAACACATTTGACAATATGTAAAGACCATAACTTAAGATATTCAAAGTATATTTGAGATCAGAATCGACCTATTAAGATTTAATAAGGTTTAAGAATCGATCTACAAATTATATGGAAATACATCTAAGTGAGCAGTTAAGGATTATGATAGGCTTAGAAATAAGCCCTTCAAACTAATTGAAAAGATAAGAACATAACATTAATCTTAATCTTAAGATTATTAAAATTGCAAGGTAAACCTATTATAAATTGAGTATGACATGTATACAAGATGATCCTGATTCTCCACATGACCTAAAGAATATAATCTATAATTTTGTATGATACTATTGAATATTAAAATGAGGGGATGAGTGTTGATTTTTCTTAACATGCAAAATCATTGAATGGGTGAATGAAAATGATGTGCAGCTATCATTGTTATACTAATGACAACGTGTTAATTTAAATACGACTTCTTTTTAATAAATTTGTTTCATTCTAGGTAATAAACTTTATAGCATCATTTCAACTTTACTTCATTTACCAACGGGCGTTGGTTCAAGTGATACATGTTTGATTCCCTTTAAGCAAGAACCCGAGTTCGAGTCTTGTGGATGGAAAAAATGTCTGTTGGAAGAGTTAGCCCCACTTACCTGTGGATGTGTCCGACTCGATAATACCAAATAAATAGTCCCTTATTCAAAAGATAATATGATATATTGGTAATACCAAAAAAAAAGTTTCTTTAATAAATGTGTCCTAATGTCCTCCTCATCCATTTTCTTATTTATCATTAAACTTATTTCATTCCATTATGATATACATTTTTTCATCATTTTTTTTTGTTTTCCACCATTTTATTAATTTGACCCTCTACATGTTACATTTTTAACTTTTTAATACATTATGATTAGTAGTAAACCCTTATTAAAAGATTGGCTCAAATTCACTTTTGGCAAAATTAACGTATTGATTCCAATTTTACTACATCGAGTCTCTCATGTTTCAAAATTTTGGTAAATTTAATCATTAGTTTCAACTTTACTACATTGAGTCTCTAATGTTTCAAACTTTGGTAAATTTAATCATTTCTTCCATTTGTAAAACCCAAGTGATGCTAAAATTTATTATCATGTCATCCATTTAATCATTTAATCTAAAGACTTCATTTGGATGTGAGAAGAAAATAAGAAGAGAGAAATATATAAGAAAGAAAAAGAGAAGATAAAGAAAGATGAGAAATAAAATACATTTTGTAATATTTGGTACAAGAGAAGAATGAAAAAATATGAAGAGAAATAAATATTTTTTCTTTTGGTCTTTTGTTTGGTTGGATAGAAAGTGAGAAGAAAAAGATGATGTTATACTTTAAATGACAAAAATATCCCTAAATAAAGAAAAGAAAGGAAAAAAATGTTGTTGTATTATTAATTAAAAATAAAGGTTATATTTTTAAATTATAAATTCAATTGTTTTTAATTAATATTTTTATATGTAAAAAAGATTTATGAATGTAAGAGAAAAAGTTGTGTAGAAGTTAGGGTTTTTTGTATTGTCACTGTATCACCTTCCATTCATTTTTTAATCATCGACTATTAATTAAAATTAATACAAATGAGTGATGGATGATACACTAACGGTCTATAAATCAATATTTATACTAACAATACATATATATTATACTCTTAAATCAAACTAGAAAAAAAATTAGGTATAGTTGATATTCACACAAAATTACTATTTTCTCTTTACTTTCTCCCCAAATTAGAAGAGAAAGAAGATATGGTAGATCCCATACATTTTCAATCATTTTTGATGCAAAATCTTTCTTACTCCTTTTTTCCACTTTAACTATATTATACCAAATGAAGGTTAAATGTCTCAAATTTATTATTGTATCAAAGTTGTTACCTTCTAACTCCTAATCCTTTTCGTGGAACATCACAATGAGATCATATCATCTATTCAATACATTATTTTAAATTATAAGTGATGGTTGTGATTATTATAATTACACTTACACTCATTATGATGTAGACTAAGGTATAATCTTTATTATGATTAAAAAAAATATTTTTATATTTGATATGATTTAATATGTCCAAATACAATTTATTATAGTTGTGATGTGATATGATTCAACTACATCATTGTAACGATTTTGATTTTTGGGTCACACTACAATTATATTGTGATATAGTTGTTGATGTCATTACAACCACAATACACAATATTATGATTGTATCAATTGATTCAGTTTGAATTTTTTTAGGTACTAACAAGAGTATTCTCTCACTTTTTGGTAAGGACTAATCCATTTCATGGTATGTGAATGCCCTCCCAATAAGTGTCGCTTTCAGGAATCGAACCCTTGATCTTTTGATCATTATAGGGATTTAACGATACATTACACCACTAGACAAATGATATTCAGTCCGAAATTTGAAACAATGATTTAATATAGTCATGTATCTCCTATTTCATTGTGAGGAGGGTTACCACTACCTGACTATACTCGTTCACCCGGTATGGTATGATTATGGTCGTGCTCGAATAAGGTCGGGTTCCATCTGGTCTAGGATCGACTTTGGGTGCAAAAATTAGACCATCAATATTTAGGGTCTGATAAAGGACAAGTAGGACTCCAGTCTGTCCCGTCCCATGGTCACTCATCATGTTTGTGTGTCTTTATTTAATTGTGTATAAAGTAATAACACATTTTTACTAAAAATATCATTGATTCTCTACTTTTTTACATGATTAACAATATATATATATAATATAATTTTATATGTCAAACTACATATCTATAATAACAAGCAATATTGATAAGAGTTTATCTAAAATGGGTATGCAATATTTTTTAATCAGGTATAGGTTCGGGTTCAAAGACTAGCCCTATTGATATTTCAGCCCGAGTTAATTTCAGGTCTAGAGTCAAATCCAAATTCAAAAAATAATCCAATCATTATTAAAAACTGAGTAAAAGACAAAAAAGAAGCCTTACCCAACTCAATATAATCCATGCTCACCCCTAATTACTAGCCATCTGAATAAACTTAGCGTATTCTGTTTGTGTCCCCTTATACTTCGCATGCCCTCCTTTCTCCCATATCTCTTTTGGGTAATTAAGTAATTTTATCTCCTATGTATTCAAGAAGATTAAAATATCATAAATTCGATTTTTGATATCGACATTTGTTAGGTAGAACAGTCATTCATATCAAAAATAATTTAATTTGTTAAGGGACATTGCTCCTTGTTTTCCACTTTCTCTTTCTTTTAAAGGACCCACTCTTTCACTTTGATTTATATTTGGTTATTACTAGACATTACTCATTCATGAAGGTAAGATAAGATAAGCATTTCTAGTTCATCTTCTCAGTTTTTAACCATCTGGGATGCTTGCTATTTGATATGAAAATGTTTCTCCTTTTTAAAAAAAATGATTTTTTAAAGGTTTAGCTTAGTGGGTTTTGGAATGGAAATGAAAGTTTGTGTGATGCTCAATTATTATCATTTTTTGTTCATGGTGATGTCAAAGTTTTGTTCTTTTTGTTATGTTCTTTGCAATTCAATTATTTAGATCACGCTTTTTAGTGAAAAAATTGAGGTGAAATTATTATGTTAGTGTGCTTCTATGTTATATACTAGTATTATGTTTATGTTTCTGTTTTTTGTGATTTTACTATGCTGTTACTTCAAATTGTTTGTTAGAATTCTTCAATTTTGGACCAACTCAATGATTTTGGACACCCAATTTTGTACGATTCATCACTTTTTTACAGTATTACAAAGACTTCTTTTATATGGAATCTGGTATGTGGTACGCGATACGTAGACTAGTTGAGGGAACCATGTAACATGTCTAGGTAATGGTAATGTAACGCCTTATGGATCTGTTCTAGCATACAACGATAACATGGTTATGTATGAGTTGGTGGAGTGTAGCAAAGAGTTGGAAGAAGTGCATTATGCTTTGGCAGCCCATAAGAAGGAAGCATCTTGGCCGTTAAGTCGGGTGGAGCTGCAGCTGGAGTCAGAGAAGGCGAGTCGTCGGAGGGAGAAGACGGAAGAGATCAAAGCAAAGATTAAAGCTCTTCGGGACGAGCAGGCGGCCGCATTCGATAGAATTGAAGCCGGATATAAGGATTAGTTAGTGGTGTTGAGAAGAGATGCAGAAATCGAAAGAGTCGAATATAGGATGCAAATCGAGGCTTGTTGAGCGAAATACAAGATAGATAATAACTTATTGTGTCTATTCTAAAAATGTTATTACTCATTATGCTATGTATTGAAAAAACTTTAGGTATTTGATTGCATTAGTGGTTAATATATGTGCATGGTTATGACATTCATCTTTATGAATATTAACTTTCTTAAATACCAAAATTCCTGAATATGTTTTTCTTGGCATGTACTATTCGTTTGATTATTATGAAGGACCATTTAATTTGCTAATAATAATCACATGAAAAAAAGGACCAACTATTATGGATGCCTAAATTGTGAATTTTGAAGTATCCTTATTAACATTAACAATTTAAGTTTACATGATTTAATATTACATATCATTCAAATTCAATGGAAAGTAAGAACAAAATATAATATTTAATAATTAAGATTATTATGCCTATAGGTGGGATGGGGATCACCAGTCCTAACTTGGTGTCCCCATTCTTGTCCTGTTTCACTCATATATCGACATATGGAATTAATATATTATTTTAATAAAATAAAAATAAATTGAGATGTTATTTTTAACTTGTTGACAAACACTAATTGGTTAGGGACATGAGACAAAAACTTTTATGGGATAGAGGATCCCGTTCCTTATAGGTGACCCACCCTACTTGTTAGAAAAGTTTGTGGGCGAAATATATATTTTAGGTTAATTGACAGATTTTTCATACCTTATCCGCCTAATAATTGTGGGTTAAATTCCATTAGCCTAATTTGGCCAACTATTCATTGTAACTTGGTAAAATATTTGTATCATAAAAATATATTTTTAAATGTCACGAAACCAACTTTATTCCCTGTGACTATTCGATTATTAATCGATAGTTATAAAACATTTAGTTACTGACAGTTTTATTTTAAATAAATAATAAATTTAAAAAAATCAATTTAATAAAAAAGCTATTACAAAACCATTTAATTGAAACATTACTAATTATAAGGTTAAAATAGCGCACTATATTCATTACACCCTGATTCTATTGAAACCTATGGGTGGCAAACAAGTTCAAGCCCTAATGCTTTCACCCTTTAGATATTTTACATTACACCTTGTAAAATAATAAAAATTTAATTATAATTAAAAAATTAATAATTAAAAAAATATTTTTTCAATATATTTAATTACATAATTAATTTATAGAATTTTAATAATTCAGACACGAATTGTGTTATATTTTCCTTTAAGCCGGAAGTCGGTTTACAATGAATATAGTTTATTTGCTATTAATGTCTTCATCTAATTAAATTGAAATAACTATTTTAAATATTTTAATCACATAATTAAGAAACTTTGGGGACTTAACATTGAAGTTATGACTTCTGCTGGTTGGGGTGTATCAGTCTTCTATTTATCGAAGTGTGAAGTCTGTTCAATTCAATACGACCTCTTTTACTATTTCTATCGATCAATTAAAATTATTTAAAAAAAATTAAAACCAAGTAATTAAGTTTCAACCTAAAATTACGTGTCTTAATTTTGCTATTGCAATATGTATGAACAAGATAAACTCTTGTTACACAAAAACCAAAATCATATTATTTTGTTTTAACATTAATTGCTAAAGTAAAATAAATTAAGATATAAAGATTTATATAATTAGTGAGAGTGTAGTTTAATATAGGAGGATGATGTAATATATCTTTCTCAATCCACAATCAACTCCAATTTCAGAGTATGAGTTCAAAGATCATATTCTCCAATTTGGGTATAAAAACATTTTTATGTTTTAACCATAAAAGATATAGTGACAAGCCCAAATTATTTGGGTATATGGAGTGACACAAAGTATAGACAATATATGTGCTCCCAAATTATTTCGGAGAAGTTGTAATCGCACTCCATCTCTTTCTATGTTGCATGGGTGATGATCCCTCAAGGATGGGATTAGGACACTCATTTTAATAAAATTGTTGGTTTTAATATAAAAAGTGATATTTTAATATTTCATTTATAAAACCATATAAAAACACTAAGCAAATATTTAATATAGAAAAAGAAATAAGAGACTCTTCCAATTTAAAATATAACATATAGAATGTATGTCATTTATTATAGTTATTAATTATAATTTTATAATTGAATAAAAATAAAAATATACTTAATATTAAAGACTAAGAAAAATCTCCTTTTCAAAACATGTAAATAAGTTTTACATATTAATATTTAAACAACACCAATGCTGTTATTTAAGAGACTACATAAAATACATAATTTTGACTCATAATTAATACACGACCAATATAAATAATGGACTAAATATCTTTCATAAAGAATCAGAGAAAAATACGACGATTTTTTTCGGGAAATCCCCAACGAAAAATACACACTTCTTAGCAAGCACTTTTGCATCCATAATTTATTAGATTATGGCTGCAATCAATGTGAAATTTTCTCCTCAAACTTTCTTTCCCTTATCACCACTAAAAGTTGGCATGCATGTTCTTTCAATTGAAGGTGCTTTTGCTGTCATATGATTGCCCTAATTAATACTAGTGTGTAACCAGTGAATATTGTGTAATACTATATATTCAATTTTTATATATTTCATTTTTTTTGAATTAAAATGTATTTGTTGTGTTCGGTGTACTTTATATTATATTTTTTGTGTTTATGATAATGTTTAATTTAATGTGAGATATGTGGTTAATTAATGTATTGGTGTTTAATTTTTTTGTAAAAATTAAATAATGTTAAGGGCAATATAGGAAATGAAAATTACACAATGATGGAAATTATTTCAAGTTTTAATTTTATATATAGTATAAATATACAAGATTGTAAAGACAAATTAAAGTTAGTCATAAATATAATCCCATATTATAAACGAAAACTACACTAGTGTATTTCTCAAAGAATGCCAACCACATAGATAAAATGTAATTAATCATCCACCAAAATTTTTATAGGTTTTTGAGGTAGTGGAAATCCTATAAAAATAATGTGATTTTTTTATACCATTGATATCCCCGGTGAAGACAATCTTATTCGAACTCGATAGAATTCTTATGAATGACAAAACTTCTTCACTAAATTTTAAAACATATTCATTCCCACATATTCGAATTTGAGACTTATGATATAGTTGGATTTAATGTGATTTAAAGAATTAAATGAAACATTTATTTTCATTTGTGCACACAATATAGAGAAACTATGAACTTACAGTATCTAGGGTTGTTGTAACATCATCAGCATCAATTTCTACTGGTTTGTAAATTGTTATAGGAACAATCTCCAATACTTGATTATAATCATCCTCCTCCATTGATTGCTATCACAAAAAATAAAAATTATAATATGTCCAAAGCTATAGAAACAACACAATGATGATTAAAGAGTTATTACATCATTACATTATTCGTCTTTTTTAAAGAGTTAATAATAATTAAATATAAATGGTGGATGATGGAATGACAATGTAAAAATTGTCAAGTGGCTACGTCGTTTTCTCTACAATTTTTAGGAAATTCAATGTACACACAGCATCTCAATCAAAATATCTGGGGTCATATTTTATGTGTGCATATACTACATGAGATCATATCTATTATAATGTTAAGATTGATACAAATTAAATTTGAATTATGAAAGAACTATGAACTTACAGTGTATGAGGTTGTTGTAACATCAAGTTCTATTGGTCTATATATTGATACAGGAACAACCTCCAATGCTTGAGTAGAATCATTATCTGCTACTTGTATTTCCACTCCTAATTTTTCTTGAGAATTTGACTCCTACAACATATAATAAAAATTATGAAATGTTGGAACTACTTATAGAACTTGTTGTATATATACACTACGCTAGAGTCATTATTCAACAGCGTTTATTTTTTGGATTCAACAACACTTTCAGACACTTTTTAGGCATTGTCTATGTAAGCATAGTAGAATGTCGGATATGATTCAACAGCGCGCAGATGCGAGCGCAGTTATATGTGATACATAATAATGTTGAGTAGTAAATACAAAATCTCTAAGAATGAGAAAGGGTTTGAATATGTTACTTACAAAAGACATGCTTTGATCATCATCAGCAACCACTTCCACTGGCCTAGTGTGTTTCAATTCAGCTCTAGATTTTTTCAATTTGTTTTTTCGCTGCTTCCCCATGATTCTATGAGAAATAACATAATATTTCAATATATGTTTTTCATAGTAAGTAGAAAAAGAAATAGATTTTTTTATTGAAGAGGTTAAAGTTTATTCATGGGTACCAAGATACAAAACCTAATCCTTTTCTAAAGAATCATATGTAAAAAAAACTTCACTGATAATTTTTTTAATTGCTTCATGTCCCTACTAGGTTATAGTATCATGTGATGCTACAGTGTATCTGATTCATGATGCAAAATATTGAATATATATATATATTGAAAATTTTCTATGGCTTCTTGGATGTTCATGTACACAAATTTTCCAAGAAGTATCCTCCAACTAAAAAAATATATATCATAACAATTTTCCAATTCTATTGTTGTGACTTGTATGGAAAAAAGAGATCTCTAGAGAGTGATATTCCATGTTTTGTAGACTTTCCTAATTGGTTAGCCAATTGGATATGCATGGGATTCATATGAGGGAAGAATTTTGTTTTACCAAATCTCAACATAAATTGTTAACATTTGAGGATAAATTATCATGTATGTTATTAATACCATTCCAAATTGGAAAAGTGGGAAAATGGTTGTGCCTCCAAGTACATGCATCTACATAATTTACTAAGAATTAAGATATGGAATAAAATCTATATTCTACTTAATCTTAAAAATTGAGTCGAAACAAAGTCTTGCTGGTATAAAGATTATACATTTCAGTAAATAAATGTTGTTAAAAGACAGCCAGTCAAATATATAGGATCTCACCATTTGTACAATGAAGATTCAATATAGCTTATATATTTTCGTCCATCTTTTTTATTTTAAGGATGTAATGAGCTCTAGAATGGGCATGAAATAAATGAATCCAATTTTTAATTCAGTCCTTCTTTTTTAGAATTGGTTCTACACTTTAAAATCTAATTAATTAACTATCAGCCTAACGTTTGGTGCTTTCATTCTTTCTTAAAATGCCTCCCAAGAACACTCAGAAGGATCCTGATGATTCAATATCTCAACTTCTTCAGGACAAACTCAAAGAAACTTAAGAACAACAAGATGCTAGACATGTTATCATTACAGCAGTATTGCATAATATCACAGATAAACTGGTTGGTATTCACTTTATTGCCTCAATTTCCCCTGACCCCTCACCACCTCATCCTTCTTCTTCTTCTCATGTCACTCACTCTACCACTCACCCAAATATTTCGTCCCCTCCACAACAACCCCATCCATCCTCATTCTCTCACACGCCCATACCCCCATACCATACACCACCACCTTATTTCTAGACCTTTCTCCTACAACCACTGACATCCTCCTAGCCCCACCCACCCAAATTATAGCTCATCCCATTTAATGGCTCATATCCCTTGACTGAATTTTTCAAGCTGAACAATTTTTTCAGCTTTATATGGTTCCCACGGATCAATGTCTAGCCATGATTTCATTTTATATACATAGGGAGGCCCTTAGCTGGTTCAAATGGATGTCTCACAACTATCACCTATCTGACTAGAATTCTTTCACTAAGGATTTGGAGACACGTTTTGGCTCATCTTCCTATACTAATCATCAAGTAGAACTGTTCAAATTAAAACAATAGAATACAGTTGTAAAGTATCAAAAACAGTTCGAGAAATTGTGTAATCGCATTTGGGGTCTCTCTCAATAGGTCATTCACAATTGTTTTATTTTTGGGTCGTTACCTAAAATCAGACGTGAATTGGATATTTTACGTCCCAAAACCATTTCTGAAGCATTGGGACTAGCCAAGCTGGTAGAAGCAAAATTGTGTGTCTTTAACGTCCTTGACCAAGACCTCACATTTTGGTCCCTAAACCCATCATCCCACTTTTCCAAAAACACCATTTCCTCATTTTCCTAACCCGACACCTCCCAATCATTCACCAGCATACCAATCCGCCGCTTAACCACTCCCCAAATGTAGGAGCGAAGAGCCTAGTGCCTTTGTTACAATTGTGATGAAAAGTTTATTCCTGGTCATCGCTGCCAACCAAAGAAATTTTTATTATTATTGGATGATGACTCCCATAACTTCTCAGACATGGCCTTACAACCTTTGGACTCCAGTCTAGAGGATTCCCCTACCCCAGTTATGGATTTCCACTCAGATGACCTAATTCACTTTCACATATTTGGCCAAGCACTGGATGGCTATTTCTCATCAAAGACACTCAGGTTTTGAGGTTCCATTTATGGTCATCCTCTCACGGTTCTTGTCGACACTGGTAGTTCCCATAATATATTTTGCAACCATGCATTGCATCTCACTTGAAACTATGAGTCACACCAACCTCCCTGTCAAACTAAGTATGAAAATGTTTAGATAAATTGTTTCTTAGTTAGGATTGGATTGATTTTATTTATTCATCTATGTATTTTGAAACTCAATGTATGAATGAAATGATTTGAATTTTATGAATTATTCTTGGTGTTTATAATGCTTACTGTGTGGTTGACAAATTGATGAGTATGTTTTAGGAAGTGAACTTAATTAGTGAAGAAATTTTGGTTTCATAGTCCAATGCATGTAATTCTTCCTTTTTGCATCACACTAAACGTAGTTGTATGCTTAATTGTCGTAATAAGTGCTTATGTTTATATTTCTGTTAGATATAGAGTCATATTTACATTGAAAAACTCTCAAACTGGATACTGTATGTTATTATATAAAGAGATATGATTGAATGTTCATAAACTAATTGATATAATTATTATTGCTAGACATAGATCTAATATTGGTAAAGTGTTAATATAGATCAAGACATTGACGGCTAACACAATTGAAGTGTGCACTAATCTCAACTTATATGCATAGTTGCTAGAAATTAAGGTGTGTGTGAGAGTCATAATATTTAATCTTGTGTGTAAGATTTCTATACACAAGACTTTATATCATGAGTTGCTAATATGACTAAAGTATTAGTTCTTATCGAATTTGTGGTATAATATTATGTGGCGTCATGTTTGTTTTGTTTGATTGATTGTATGCCCATTTTACTAAAATAAATAGTGAGCAAATTCTACATCTAACTTCCAACACTTTTCATCATTAAATTTCATAACAAAGACCAACAACTTAACAACCCATTTGAAAAACCAAGCTTAGAATAATAATTTAATTTTGAAATGCTAAGTTAGCAAGTCTTTATGAATACGATAATCCCCTTTCCTTATACTTATTTGCATACGTAGGAAGTTTTTATACTCCTAATTGCCAATTTAGCGTCAATCAAAACAAGCATTAGATAAAAGACTACACATCAAAAGCAATGGAATAACAAAGAATTTATATAGAAGAGTCATATTGAATACATCGAACTTAATAGTTCCATTTAATCCAAATTATAAAGAATTAAACTCTTCATTCCCATGGAAATCAATGCCTTCAATGCGAGATCATTTTTCATTTCTTCTTTGAAATGTGTAGAAGGTTGTTTGTTGTTTGTAATCCTTATTTTCATGATAATTTCCTCTTTCTATTTCCATATTTCTCATATTTTCAGCTCGTATATCTCTAACAATTTTGTTAAGAAGTAATTTGTTCAGAACTAGCTGATTTCGAGTAATTGTGTTAATTTTGAGTTTTCTGCTCATCGAAATTCTCATTAAGCCTAGTTGTTGCTCTCAACAAATTCATCTTTGTGTGTAGTCACATGTTTTAGTTACAAGAATCTTGCTCTTTTCTCCTTTTTATATTTGGAATGATATAAAAGTAATGTAACAAGAATTGTTAAACTATTTTAATCCTAGACATAATATAAATGATATTTATGTATACTTAAAATATTCAATTAATCCAATCATCTAAGATAAATTTTGCACATATTAATACATACGATCTACCCAAGAGGTGCCATCATGGGTATTACATACGATCTACCCAATAAAGGTCAACATATTAATTTTCCAATTTTGTGGTTTTGCATTTTATGAAAAGATACTATACCATATTCGTACACTTTCCTACTAATTTGGATATGTATGATATTCTAATTAGAAAACTAATTCGTTTTTATCAAATTCGAATATATTTATAGATTTTGCAACAATTATTATGTATTTTCAGTGTCATTATATATATTCTTAACTATTTCTAGAAAATATATCATTTCTAACTATATGTAATAAGAAAAGTTATACATTGTCCTTCCATGTACACATTTCTTATAAGTAAAAGGATGTATTAAAGGAACAAGAATTAAAAAAAAAGATTACATTCAAATACAATTTTTCCTACAAAATGAAAGAATAAAAGGGAAAAGATTTGTGCATCATTGTGTTAAAACAAGCCAATTTAGTCCAACATGAACTAAAATCATAATCTAATTTGAATTAAATTTATATTGTATATAACTAACATGAATATTGAATCATTTTGATATATATGCATGAATTCTTAATAGGGAAAACTATTTATTTATCAAAATCTAAATAAGAGTTTTAGCTTTTGGGAATAAATTATCATATATGTTCTTAATAACATTCCTAATTGGTTAAAATTTTAGCATTTGGGAACAAATTACCATGCGTGCATACCTTCCTAATTGGTTTAGTATTTAGAGTATGAGGTTTTTGGATATCTATGTGAAAATATTAAGGGCATAATAAAAAATTTTAAATAAAAATATTAAGAACACACAAAAATTAAAAATATTAATTTATCATAAAATTGCAACATGGTTTTAAATGTAGTAGTAAACTCGCAAGATGGATTGTTTTTAAAAATAATTATTAATCATAGGAAATATGATAACTAAAGCACAATGAAGGTCTTCACCATGATGATATCAAACCATCCAATAGAAAAAAACATCCTTAACTAAGGCTAAAAATCATCACCAAAGACATGCATGCCAAAACTACTTGAAAAAAATGATTTCATTGTAGGACTTTATAAGATTTCATTGTTTTAAAGATCCAAACACTTTCTCTTTAAACATGTTTAATCAAATTTATATGATTATTCCCTTAAAATTTCTTCATCTATGTCACATATCTTAGCTTGTTTGGATAATTTAAAATATGGACTTTAATTTACTATTCTTTCTTCTAATAACAGTTTGAGCATGTAAAAAAGACCATATTTGTGTGTTCCTAAACTTCACTCATTTTTATCTTGATGATAAGTATTAGTGAAGCTTTTCCTGATAATGATTTGGTTGTGATAGATTGTAACTCAAATATATAGAATCGAAGATTATAATAAAAAATAAAATGGCTTTTAACATAAGCTTCTAGGTATTCCATGAGTCATTGTTGATTTGCCATAGCATTGCAAAGCTTCTTTGATAAATCAGTAAGGATGACAAAAAAAACTTGATCCGTCAGTATCCCTGAAAATATTCATAACGAGTACCCGTATTAATAGTTTATGAGTGGAAACGAGTTCTACGATACCCACCCTACGGGTACTCAAATATTTAAAATTTAATTTTTTTAATTAATTTTTTATATATATATTTTTTTATTATTTTAAGATTACATATTATATATTTTATTAATATTTCATAATAAATTATATTTATTTCATTGTAATCATAAATTTATGATATGAATACCTTATTATTTATGTAAATAATTATTTTTACATCTTGATTATTACATAGTATATGAATATATAATTAAAAACTCATTGGATATCGCGAATACTCGCTACCCGCATGGATACCCACAAATATTGCGGGTTTAGAAATGGGAAAACGCTACCCGTGTCTGCCTGACTCTGTTGTTATCTCTAGATAAATGTCTATTCCCCTAAATATTTTGTTGCAAATGCCATTTTCCTTCCATCAAATGATTAATTGTACCAATGTTGTAGCATTCTACAAAATCCTATAGCTAAAAATAAGAAAAGGAGTCACCCCTCTAATCTATTGGCAATATTATTTCATTAAAATCGGCAAAGAGGATGAATTCAGTTACTCCTCATCCTAACCATCAATTTTAGAGAAATCTAATGGTTTAGATCTACTCAATAATTCAAACCATTGAATTTCCCTAAAATTGATGACTAGGATGATGAGTTGGAGTAAGTAGATCCCTCTGCTTAATAGTAAGCCAAGAAGATAATCTTTTCGTTGGAACTAAAGCATTGACATTTCATGGTCCCCAAAAGAAGTTTTTAATGTTATGAATTAAGGATAAACATCACAAGCTTAAATACTATGTAGCAAGTAACAAACATGCAAAGCTAGCTTGAAGTTCTACTAAATGTTCATGTGCTTCAACAATATAGACAAGATTATAGTCGACTCCAAAATACTTTTGGTTTCTCAATTTTTGTATCATTTTATGTAATAAAGAGAACAACATGTTAGATCTTTTAATATTTCCTTCACTTATCTTTTGCTTATAACTTTTAGCTACTCCATTATATTTTTTGAAATGATTTTAAAGTCTTTGAATTCAATCATTAAAATCATATTTGAGAAATAAGAATAAGTCTTAAACATTATAACATTTTCCTAAAGAGATAAGTATCTCCTATCTCAACAACTTTCACTTTTAGGGTTTTCCATCATACTCGACTACTAACTTACTCACTTAATCGTCAACTAACTTGACACGTAAAGCGGGGGAATAACTAGATTTAGAGTGAGAATCTAAGGGGATAGCTAGATTTAGAGGGATAATCTAAGAGTTGAAGTTCATCTAGGAATCTAAGATAGTTGGAGGAATTTTCTCAATATTCATGGTTGTTTGATAGATCACTCCTATTGAGCTATAACGGAATTGACTTTCTATATTGATTTACATGGGATTGAGATATTTCAATTTCGATGTGGGGAAGGGTATGTATTCATATATAAAGTTAAATTTTTACATTCTTCTAGGGTTTCAAACCTTTCCATTTCTTTTGCTTCACCATACTTATTGTACCTTGTTTTGAGGAGATACACTTTTACTTGTAATAGTTATCGATAATTTCACAATTATAGGTAGGTCCATCACTTCATTATTTTGCAGGAAAATATATAAAATCTAATCGATTTCCTTTAATTTATTCCTATTTTGAATTATCGAAGGATATTGTTGTAACAACCAACCACTCCTTGTACGAACTTTCTCCAGTATAAATACTAATGTAGATGAGATATACGTTAAACAACAACTTGATTTCGAGCATTAGAATAAATCATTAGTATGTAATTTGGGCAATGCCATTTATAGTCTCAAACAAGCTCTACGAGCAATATTTGAAGGATATTTCAATTGTAGTCAATATCTTATTTTGAATAATTATGACAACTCAAAGACACTCTTATGCAATTTGACTTTAAATGTACTACATACGACAACTCTTTATTTCTACATCAATTATCTTCTCACGGATTATTTGTTTTAGTCTATGTTGACAAATATTATTGCCACATGAACAAGCCCTATCATGATTCAAGAGTTTACTATATTTCATGATAAAAATATATTGAACTTGACCTATTTTTTGTCAAAAAAAAAAGCCTATACAAACTATCTTGAAAGTCTAATATGTGTCGAGCCTTGATGAAGTTGCTGATATATTAACTAAACCCCTTCCTTATCTACTTGATTGATTGTCGACAAAGTCACTAGGACGTACACAAAGTTCACATAAGAATCTAATCGATTACGAAAAATGGGATCGGATTTTGCGGTTTTTTCTTCTGCAGTACCTCGCCGTGACATGAGCGTGAAAGGAGGAATCCGTTTTTTTTATTACTTATAAGGGCTAAAATCATTTATTTTGGCTTTTTGGCCCCATATTGTAGGGTGGATCTCGATATAGATAACAATCAAATACGATCCTTAACCCTACCGAGTATATAATTTATCACACACTTAATAATTTATCAAATGTTGAATTTGGATCAAATATATAAAAAGAATGTGGATGAAAAATGGAAGTGAGTACATAATATTAAAAAAATGGTGGATGAATGAAAGCACAAGAAAATGAGTGTAACAGCTATCTATATAACATGTTCATACGTTTACAATGGGCTAGTTTCTCACATCAAAATTTTTGAGAATTTTGGTTAATCCAATTATTAGGGTTTCCAAAAGTGTTGTTCTTTTTTATATTCTACTATAAATTGATAATCGAATTAGCTTTTTCTCTTATCAGAGGAGTGAAGAATCTGATTTAGGTCCTCGCTCTCTTTTTTCCTTCTCTCGCTTTTGGAACTCTCTCATGAAAGATAAAATGGAAGTTGATTTAGCCTCTGATTCTCTATCGCTCAAGCCTCGTGATCGAATTGTTAGGGTACAACTGTTTTTCCCTGATTATTGTCGTTTCTTTTATTTCTTCAAATTCACACTTGATTGGTGTTTATTTCACTGATTAGTTTAGGTTTTTTGAATGATTGAATCTTTGTTGATTAGTTTGTTTTCCTCACTTTTGAGTTAAGTTAATTTTTGTTCACAAGTGCAGATTTTTTATATTATTTGTTTGTTTAATTTCTTATGTTGATGAGTTTTCATGTTAATACGTGCTTTAAGCATTCTTCAGAGGTTTGCTTAATTTGGGATTCTCTTCAAATTCACCTTGGATTACTGTTTAATTTAGGGTTTTTCGAACTATCGTTGATCAATTTAGGCCATTGTAATTTATTTACCCTTTTGATTTGAATAAATTGTTGTTCAAAATGTAGATTACTGATCTTTTATATCCTTTAATTTTTATGTTGATGAGTTTTGCATGTTAATGTGTGTTTATGGTATACTTCAGAGGCTTGCTCAGTTTGGAGTTCCTGAGGAGCAGCTTGACCAGCCTGGTTTGGTTGCTTTTGTTAAGGATAAGAGGGAGCTGATACCTGAGCTGGTGTCTGTCATATTGCCTACAGATGTGGAAGTGGGTGAAGCATTGCCAAATTCTAAGTCGGGTTCGAAGAAATTGCCTTTGGGTATTACTATGAAGAAGACTTTCCGTCAGAGCATGTTGTGGTTGCAGTGGTTGATGTTTGAGGGTGACCCGGGTGCTACCCTGAAAGGCCTTTCCGAGATGTCTGTTGGGCAGAGGGGCGTGTGTGGGGCTGTTTGGGGAATTAATGATATAGCTTACAGGTGCAGGACGTGTGAACATGATCCAACTTGTGCAATTTGTGCTCCTTGTTTTGAGAACGGGGATCACAAGGGCCATGATTACTGTGTTATATACACGGGTGGTGGGTGTTGTGATTGCGGGGATGTGACGGCATGGAAACGTGAGGGTTTCTGCTCGAAGCATAAGGGTGCCGAGCAGGTACAACCCCTTCCAGAGGACTTGTCAAACTCTGTTGCGCCTGTGCTTGGTTCTCTGTTTACTTGTTGGAATGACAGACTAAAGCTTGCGAGTGATTCTGCCATGTCCGCAGAAAGAAAGAAGGCGGCAAATGAACTAACTGCTGCTGTAGTTGATATGCTTTTAGATTTTTGCAAGCATAGTGAGAGTTTGCTCATTTTTGTTGCTAGGTCATTGTTCTCTTCTACTAGTTTATTGAACATTCTGGTGAGAGCTGAGAGGTTTTTAAGTGATGTTGTTATAAGGAAACTCCATGAGCTACTCCTGAAGTTGTTGGGAGAACCTAATTATAAGTACGAGTTTGCCAAGGTTTTTCTCACTTACTATCCAACTGTTGTAAATGAAGCCATAGAAGAGTTCAGTGACCTTCCTATGAAGAAGTACCCACTACTTTGCATGTTCTCTGTGCAAATACTTACAGTGCCCACCCTCACCCTGCGTCTAGTGAAGGAAATCGACCTACTAACCATGCTGTTTGGATGTTTCGAAAAAATTTTAAATTCTTGTGCTGAAGATGGACACTTTCAGGTAATGATTTTAGTGCCTATTTTTCATTTGAATTTTTTTACTATTCCTACTACTAAAGCATATCTATAAAATAGTAGTTTGATGGATATAATGTCTATATGTGCAAGCAAAATGACTGTTTGTTTCACTCTTATCCTTTTAAATAGCTATGTTGTTCTTCCTGTGGAATTGGTTACTGATTTTATATTAATGAAATATAGCTATCTTTTTAATCTTCTTTCATGATGTTTTGTTGAAGAAATATAGAATCCTTTTGCAGATTTCCAGGTGGGCAAATTTATATGAGACCACAATACGTGTTGTTGAAGATATTCGTTTTGTTATGAGCCATGTGGTGGTGCCCAAATATGTAACCAATAACCATAAAGATATCTCAAGAACATGGTTGAGACTCCTGTCCATTCTGCAAGGGATGAGCCCTCAAAAGAGAGAAACAGGTCAGCATGTAGAAGAAGAAAATGAGAATGTCAACTTGCCTTTTGTTTTAGACCACTCTATTGCAAATATTCATTCTCTATTAGTGGATGGGGCATTTTCTGATTCTAGCAAGGGAGAGACGGAGGATGAAATTGTTTTGAGCTCAAAAAAACATGAATCAGATGATGGAGATAACCTAAGACATGCGAAGGTAGGGAGGCTATCCCAAGAAAGCTCTGCATGTTTTGTGACCAGTAGGAACAGTGCCTTTTCTTCACCAGAGGTTCCTGAGACAAATTCCAATGCCTCTTCTCATCTTCATCTTCCACATCCTGTCACATGGTTGATATATGAGTGTTTAAGGACTATTGAGCATTGCTTGGGAGTTGAGAGTAATCCAGATGCACTTCCTAACAAGTTTAACAGTGGTAGTGTCTATGATGGCAATTTTTCAGCATTTAAGAGAACAATTTCTAATTTCAGAAGAGGTAAATATACTTTCGGCAAGCTTGCAAGTTCAAGTGATGGCTCGGATATGAGTAAGAATGCATTGAAGGATGGTAAAGTGAAAGCAGATGGTGAAATTAATTCAGAAAACAGTGGCACTCGTCTTGGTTTTGATGATAATGCAATGGAAGAGGATTTTCCCACAGAATTAGATGGTCTGCGTATTCTATCATCGCCTGATTGGCCACAGATTGTCTATGATGTTAGTTCACAAGATATATCTCTACATATTCCATTACATAGGTTGCTATCCATGCTGTTACAAAAGGCACTGACAAGATATTTTAATGACCCTCAAGTGCCAGATGTGACTGATGTTTGTTTTACTAACTCATTGTCAACAATCTACACTGATTTCTTTGGACTTGCTTTACGTGGAAGTCATCCTTATGGTTTCTCTGCCTTTATAATGGAGCATCCACTGCGGATTAGAGTATTTTGTGCTGAAGTTCATGCTGGAATGTGGCGAAAAAATGGAGATGCTGCTTTACTATCTTATGAATGGTATAGATCAGTTCGCTGGTAAGTCAGTTCCATTGCTGTATCTATGGAATAGAGTCCATCCATCGTGTTATGTTATATAAGTTAATTCTGCAGGTCTGAACAAGGTCTGGAGCTTGATCTTTTTCTTCTTCAGTGTTGTGCTGCATTGGCTCCAGAAGATGAATATGTCAGCAGAATTCTAGATCGCTTTGGATTGTCAAACTACTTGTCTCTGAATCTGGAGCGGTCTAGCGAGTATGTTCTGATCATCTACAACATGGCAACCTTTTCATGCATATCTGTTATTTGAAATGCTTAGAATGTACAGTATTATAGTAAGTTAATGCTTATTATACAAGTTCTTGAAAGATAAAAAAACTGTTTTCTTGACTGGACCTGTTTCATTATCATGCTTTAGCAGCCTTATTGGTCACTCTGTTGTTTTTTATGCCAACTCAAGGACCAATGCTTTGAAAAGAATGAAGTGTTAGTGGATGCCCTTCAGTTATATATCTTGACAAATGCTAAAGTTTTGCTTGTTTCCTTTTACCGGAGTCTGATCAATATCTTATGTTCAAGGAAGCTTAGGTTAAAATCTCAATGAAAACCATATTTCACTCGTGTTCTATTATGTCGTGCTCATATATCATCCTCCTATGTTTTTTTGCCAATTCGTTTGATCATGTAAAGATAATTAGTTTAATGACTTCTTTCTTATTTACATTTTACAGATATGAACCTGTTTTAGTCCAGGAAATGCTTACTCTTATTATTCAGATAGTAAAAGAAAGGCGCTTTTGTGGGTTAAATACTGCTGAAAGTTTGAAAAGAGAACTAATTTACAAGTTAGCCGTTGGAGATGCTACTCACAGTCAATTAGTGAAGTCCCTTCCTCGTGATCTCTCCAAGTTTGAACAGCTTCAAGATATTTTGGATACTGTTGCTGTTTATTCTAATCCGTCTGGCTTTAATCAGGTTCAGTTGACTGTTTAAGAAGTTTTCTCACTTTCTTCTTTTAGCTTATACTTATCTAGATTTTCATGCTATATTAGGGTATGTATTCTCTGAGATGGCCATTCTGGAAAGAATTGGATTTGTATCATCCTAGATGGAACTCAAAGGATTTACAAGTTGCCGAAGAAAGATATGCACGCTTCTGTGGTGGCTCTGCATTAACTACTCAGTTGCCCCAATGGACCAAAATCCATCCTCCCCTGAAGGGGATAGCTGGAATAGCCACCTGCAAAGTTGTTTTACAGATAATCCGTGCAGTGCTATTTTATGCTGTTTTCACTTTTAAATCTGCTGAATCTCGTGCTCCTGATGGTGTTCTCTTACCTGCACTGCATTTGCTATCATTATCATTAGATATCTGTTTTCAGCAGAAAGAATCTAGTGAGAATACATGTCATCATGTAGCACAGACTCCTATAATAGCCTCCTCTCTAGAAATAATTGATGCAAATGCTTTTGACGGTGTTGGTGAACAAAGCTTGTTGTCACTTCTTGTTGTGTTGATGGAAATGAACAAGAAGGACACTGTAGACAACTTTGTAGAAGCAGGTGGTTTCAGTGTATCTGCTTTAAGTGAAAGTTTACTGAAGAAATTTGCTGAAATTGACAACAGGTGCTTGACCAAGTTGCAAAAACTGGCCCCTGAAGTTGTGAACAATATTTCTGGATCCAGTCCAACTAGAGACTCAGGAGTCTCATTTTCAGCTTCTGATAGTGAGAGACGCAAGGCAAAAGCTAGAGAGAGGCAGGCTGCAATAATGGTAGATTGCTGTATTATTTCTTTTTCATTTGGTGATATTGAAGAACCATTATATACGTATATTCTGTTTGTTTCTCATGTGATTTTCTTGCATGAGTAATCTGAGAATATATTTAAATTGTAGAATATTTTGGAAGACATGCTTTGAATACCTTCCAGTTGTGTAGTTTACATTGCTAAGGGAAGGCATCTGATTGTAAATGTTTTCCATGCTTTATTTACTTTTTATTATGAAAGACAGCCTGTTCTGTTGCAGTGTTGCACCAATTTCATTGCCTTCACTCTCTGAATCAGTGCCTTGGTTTACTTGCTTTCTAATGCAGGCAAAGATGAGAGCCCAGCAAACAAATTTTTTGGCGAGCATTGATTCCACTGTTGACTCTAGTTCTCAAGTTGATCACGAAGAAGGTGACTTAGACACCACTGAAAATGAGGCTGAAGAATCTAAACAAGTTCTTTGCTCTCTATGTCATGACCACAGTTCAGAACATCCAATTTCATTTTTGGTCCTTATTCAGGTATTTTCACATATGGCAGTAGTATACCTGCTGTGAACTAATCAAGTATAGGTTCCAGTTTGTTACATTGCACTTCTGTTAGTTTAATTCAGTGTCACTTGTTTTAGTCTATCTGGTCTAATTCATGCATTTTCTTTTCTACTTATAAGAAATCTAGGCTTGTGAGGTCTGTTGACATGGGTCCCCTATCATGGGCCCAAATTTGCCGATCAGATAAAGGACAGATGCCTACTACCACCAAGGTGACAGCTACATCGGCTATGAACTGGAACTCGGGTAGTTCAGGATCAACTTCATCTTCCCACTTAACTCAGTTAGTTCAGATTGCTGCCAATGAACTAGCTTCTAGTGGGGATCCTGGGGAAGCTATGAACTGGAACTCGGGTAGTTCAGGAACGAGTTCAGCTTCCCACTTAACTCAGTTAGTTCAGATTGCTGCCAATGAACTAGCTTCTAGTGGGCATCCTGGGGAAGTTAATGCTTTTCTGCAGTATGTCAAGAATCAGTTCCCATCCTTGGGAAATTTTCAGCTCCCAGACACATCTTATGATGAAAAAGAAAAGACGCCATATACTTTTGACACTTTAGAACAGAGTATGTACTTCTCCATTCGTGACGAAATGCATGATTTTGCGTTGTCTTCAAATTTGGTGAATGAGGATGAGAAAGTTCCAACAACTGGAGGGAATTCAAATATTATAAAAGATACCGGATCTGTGTTGCGCGGGAAATATTCAAGTGATCTTGTGAGAGAGATGTTAGAAAAATCTTCTGCGTCTGAAATTGCTTGTGAGAATGCTTCTGTGGAATCAGCATCACAGCATCAAGTATATGATGGATTTGGCCCTATAGATTGTGATGGAGTCCATCTTTCTTCATGTGGGCATGCAGTACATCAAGGGTGTCTTGACCGATATTTGTCTTCATTAAAAGAAAGGTATGTTTCATCTATAGTTATCTTATATTTATGATCTCTGAATGCCTCTCCTAGTCACCTTGTTTACCACATTTAAAGTGTCTTGGACTGGTCTTTTGATATCAACCAGCCCTTGTGCAAATCCTTGTTTTTAACTGTTGCATTCTTCAGTAAATTTACTCCAAATAAGTGATGTTTAAAATTTTAAATTCATTGGCAGTAATATTTTGATTTCTTTACTGTATTTCATGGAATAGCATTTGTGTGTTTACATGAATAATTTCACAGAACAGGGAAATTCACATTCTTTACATTTTCTAATTTTTCGCTAAGAATAAATTGAACAAAAGAAGCCTAAAGCCCTAAAGTAAACTCAAGACCTCCTTCTTGACAATTTGATTAACGTCTGAAATAAGTGTGAACAAGGAATCAATATCCTGCAATTTTAAGCTCTGTCACCTATTCATAAACATCAACTCAGTCCTTCAATTAATTCAAATTTGATGAACCTGGCCATGAATCAATATCTTGCAATTCTTGCACCATGGATATGTATTACACCCACATATGCAGAAATGATAAAACTGTAATGAATAGGTGATCAAATTTCTTCACATTGTAGGGACTATTATTGTTATTATGACTTACTATATAAGATGCTTTAATAAGCTTTAATACTATTCTCACAGATTTGTTAGAAGAATTGTTTTTGAAGGAGGACATATTGCTGACCCCGATCAGGTAAAAGTTTTCTTCAAATATCATATTTCATCTTGTATGGGTTGATGAAAACTATAGGTTATGGTGTCTCATTCTCTTATTTTTTTAAAGGGGGAGTTCCTCTGCCCAGTGTGTCGCCGACTTGTAAATTGTGTCATGCCGACACTATCTGGAGAATTACAGAAGTCTTCTGAGCAGTCTATTGGCTTAAGCATTAGGTCAATACATACAGAATCCCCTTTAGGTGGATCGAGTGAAGTGACTTATTCACTCCGCCTTAAAGAAGCTTTAAAGCTCTTGCAATCTGCTGCCAGTACAGTTGGGAAAGATAAATTCCTGAAAGCCATTCCTTTGCAGCAGATTGATAGAACTAGACCAAATCTTGAAACTTTCTCCCAGGTGCTTTCTAAAATGTATGTCCCAGGCAAACAAGATGAGTTATCAAGATTTGCCAGATTAAACCACTCAATGATGATGTGGGACACTCTTAAGTACTCGTTGATGTCAGTGGAGATTGCTGCACGTTGTGGAAGGACTTCTTTGACACCAAACTTTGCTCTTAGTGCCATGTATGATGAACTCAAATCTTCGAGCGGCTTTATATTATCCTTGTTACTGAAACTTGTTCAAAAGACACGGAGTAAGAACTCTCTTCATGTGCTTCAAAGATTCAGAGGTGTTCAGCTCTTTGCGGAATCAATTTGCTCAGGGATTTCCCTGCATCTTGCAAGTAATGACATGTCTGGGAGAGGTATAGTTCTTGTTCTTAGTTCTGGTTCTTTTTTGTGCATGCTAGAAAATTTTGCTTGAGTTTATTCTCAATTTTTTTATCTCTTTAGTGTTTGTATGTGCTGCTGATTGTACTATTTTGTTACTGCTATCCGTATGTATCCACAGGTGATATGTTGTCTATCTTAAAGCGTATCGGAAACGACATCTCAGACATCGATAAACGCTTTTGGAAACAGGCTTCAGATCCGATACTTGCTCATGACCCTTTCTCAACATTGATGTGGATTCTCTTTTGTCTTCCACACCCAATTTTGTCATGTGAAGAATACTTGTTATCCCTTGTGCACGTTTTCTATCTAGTAGCTGTAACCCAGGTTGGTTACTTTGCTCTCCTCAATTTAATTAAATAGCGTGTTCTCTGTTTGAGTGTATATTTCCTAATCCATTTTAATCTGGATGCAGGCCATAATTTTGTATTATGAGAAATCTCAGCATAAACCAAGTGAATCAGGCCTTTCAAGTTGCCTGATTACTGACATATATAAAGTTATCAGTGTATCTGGATGTCGTCAGCAGTGCTTTGTGTCAAACTATTTTGATCCTAATGTTGATATTAAAGATGTAATTAGAAGGTTTAGTTTCCCTTACTTGCGAAGATGTGCATTGTTATGGAAAATACTCTATTCCTCTATCCCAGCGCCCTTCTCTGATGAAGAAAGTATGTTGGATAAATTATGGAATGCCCCAAATGACACAATGGACCGGGCTAATATTGAACTGTTTGAGGTCACCAAAATTCAAGAGCTTGAGCATATGTTTAAAATTCCCTCTCTTGATGTGGTTCTAAAGGATGAAGTTTCAAGATCTTCAGTCGCTATTTGGTGTCGTCGTTTTTTCAAGCAATCTGATTCTCATGGTATTCAGCATAATTTGTATGTAACACCTGCAGTTCCATTTGAGTTGATGAGATTGCCAAATGTTTATCAGGATCTTTTGAGGAGGTAATTTAATTAGTGTATTTTTTAATGTGTTATGTAAGGCACCTTGTTACTATTTTTTAGATTCATACATCATCTATTATGAGCAGGTGTATCAAACAGCGATGCCCTGAATGTGAAACTACTCTTCATGAGCCTGCATTGTGCTTGCTGTGTGGTAGATTGTGTTCTCCAAGTTGGAAATTATGCTGCAGGTTTGTTTTATACCAATTTCATCATTTGAACATATAAAGATTCATATGGTAGACAAAAGTATAAACATTTGAACATATAAACATTCTTTTTTTTTATTCTACCTCATCCTCTTAATTATAGTTAACAAATGTACTGAATATTTAAGGCAGAATAAGGAAACAATCATAACATTAAGATTTCAATTAGATGCCAAGCTGGAAATACTGATAGTTGACCATTATATTTTATATGTGAAGTTATTCTTTCTGCTGCATATATGATTCCATGTCAGGAGTGCTAGACTGACTTTAGAATTAAAACTAATAGTCGTAGATCATGCAACGGTGTTTAGAAGAATTGCATGAATGCATGGTATTTCTACTTTGGCTTCATTGCGATTATTCTTTCCCTCTATTTTTATAGAAAATAAAAAAAAACTAATTAGGTAGAAGAGTATAGAAAAAGGGATAGAGCCATGCAACAAAGCATGTCAATTCCTCTGCAATTTACCATAGAAACCTCACTAAGAAACCCATGGGCAGTGCATCAAAGGGATGCCAAAAGAGCAACCTATTTGAACTGAAACAAAGTCTAGAGTCGAAAAAGGGTCAAAAAAATCTACTGTTCTTTTTTCTCTTGATCCCAACAAAAAAGACAGAATGTAGGATTTGGCCTTTCTCTCCTAACGATTCTATCTGGTATCTGCTAATGGCTAGTTTGTGTAGGTTATAAAAGTAAGGATTTCTTTGTTTGATAATTAAGAAATTTGTTGTAATATAAATGGCTGTTTGAGAAGTTAGTCACTGTTGATGTTACTTCCATGACATGATATACTATGTATAGTATATTTATTGCATAAGAGTCAAACTAGATGGACTTCACTGCTGCACATTGGTAATTTTATTCAGATATTGTCTAGTGGTTTCATTTTATTAGTTTTTTAGTTCTTATTTTGGAGTAGAAAAATTCTAGTCTGATTCATTTATACTTCTCATGCAATATTTTTTAGTGAAAATTTAAAGCATTTCCTTTGTTACGTTTTTAGGGCAAGTGGATGTCAAACTCATGCAGCAACCTGTGGAGCTGGTACCGGAGTGTTTCTGTTGATTAGGGTATGTTGGAATTTTTTTAAACTTCCAATCAGCTTGGGTTGTCTTCCTCTTTTTTGGTTTTTCCCTTTTTCTAGATTTCTTATTTTAGTGACCATTTGCTTGGGTACCGAGGGAATAATGAGTTGTGCTTATATATTGACAGAGAACAACAATCCTACTACAGAGATCTGCACGTCAGGCTCCCTGGCCTTCTCCCTATCTGGATGCTTTTGGTGAGGAGGTAAGTTTCCCTTTTAAATAGGACTATCACAATATTGATAAAACACTTCATGTCTCAATAATATCAATTATTCAGATTCTATCTCTTCTCTCTTTCATCAAACCTCAACAATATCAGCAAAGCAAATAATTTCTCATCATTCATGATTGTTTGTTTTGGAATTCTGTTTATGATGTACTTAGAATGTAACTGGAGTTAGAAGTTCAGAATTGTCATATTTCCATTTCTTTAAATATCTTTTATTTGTAATATTCTATATTTTAGGATGTCGAGATGAACCGGGGCAAGCCTCTTTACCTGAATGAGGAACGTTATGCTGCTCTGACCTATATGGTAATGAAGTATTCGATCTTCAGCCTCATCTGCCTTTCAATCTTACGTAAATTAATAAATAATTAAAATTGGTATTTTTTTTAATTTGCCTAGGTTGCTTCTCACGGTCTTGACCGTAGTTCCAAGGTTCTTGGCCAGACTACTCTCGGTACCTTCTTCCAGATTTAGTTCAACATTTACATGTTGAGTAATAATGACAAGGTCTGACATGTGAATTAGCATCTCTTCTCTCTTGGCTTTCTTTCTCTCCTTTCATGTCTTCTGAAGAATTGTATGTTGGCCACCCTGTCAATGCAGAAATTTAGCGAAAAAATCTCCGGAAGGTGGGAATTGGTTCTGGAAATGCTAATGTATTATGCATACATATGACTAATCAAAAGATCCTAGTCCAAACTGTCTCTCATTCAGGTTTGCATGTTGTAAGCAATTTTTTTGTTTTTGTCAATTTGTATGTCTTAATTTTATTGCTATTAGAAGGTTGTTTTTTACTTGGATGATTGGATCTAGTTAATCAATTGCTTCCTATAAAAACTTGCAAACAGTTATATTCAAATCTCTACTCATTATTCTGCACCATTTTACTATGGTTTCAATAGTATTTCAGTAAAAGCTAATTTCATTTACCCGTAATCCACAACCCATTTACAAATTCTTTAGTTTTTGGCATTGAACTTTATCTTAGTATCCCTTCATGTATGCTTCGCCATCCATTTCTATTCCTTAAACTGTCCAGGACGAAGACGGAGTATAATTGATGAGATGATGTCATTGGATTCGAATAACCCATTAATTCTTGTTGCGGCATCCCCACCTAGGAATCTAGATTTGATTGTCTATTATGATTTTTTACTGTCAGTTTTTGAGGGACATATCGGTTGAAAGCTTCCCTTGTTGGCTTAGAGGAGGTTTACATGGAGCAACAACAACTTGAGTTTATTGCTTAGGAGTGGGGTTTAGGTTAAAGAGTGGAAACTCTTTTTATGACCCCAAGTCATTCAAATCAGAAATCTATTTTTTCCAACTTCCCTATATTGGAACATGCACAATTCTTCTGTTCAGCCTTATACTTGTTTTGGCATGCAATTCTCTGAAACAATCACCTGTAGAGTGTAGCTGTCAATGTTTACCATTGCAACATATCAATTGTTCCTTTGACTGGTTATCTTGCTTTTTATTGAACACTGAAGCAAAATATTGAGATTCTATTTATTCATACTTACCAATGGTTTATCTCTTTTCACACATCAACAGATTGATACAATAGCTGCAATAATATTTAAGTTGTCTCCTGTTGGAAAATCTACCTGCTGGACATGGTGTACAGTTTTTCACAATGCTAAAATAGCAGCAAGCTTTCTTTGGCTTCATGCCATAAGGCAAGTCTTCTATGAAGTATGTGTATAGTTGTGTGTGTATATATATATATCAATATGATAGTGAGAGGAGCAATTTCTTTGTGGTTCATTTTGGTGAATGATGTTCTTAATAACACTTACTCCAGTAGTGGTTTAAGATGTTTGAGAAAACAACCATGTTGGTTCTTTTATCTTTCCCTTTCCATCTCTTTATACATATATTTTGTTGTCAATATTTTGGTTTGCTTTTAGCATAATTGTGAATGCTTACAGACTAATAATAAAATTTGGGATGTTTTTTCCTTTTTATTTTTTAATTTTTAGTAAGTGTATCCCCTCACCTTTTTGGGTAAGGAACTAATTTCTTTCGGGGTTCGTGGCTGCCCCTCCTAACAAGTGTCACTCTCAGGAATCGAACTCTAAGTCTTGGGAGCACATCTTTTGTCCATAATTTGTGTTACACCATGTGCCATAAGCTATGATTGGTCAGAAAATGACTTAATAATTAAATTTTAACTTAATATATTTTTTCAACTAATCACAATCTCATGACACATAGATTATCAATCAGTGTAGTATAGCAAATGTGTACCCTTTGACGTTGGGAATTCATGAGGTTTTATACTATTGGACCAATGTGTTGGTGGATGTTTTTTACTTTTTATTCTCAAGAGCATGATGGCTTGTGATAATTTCATCGTATAGTATTTAATTTTTATTTGTATTTCCACTGCATATCTTATAAAATCATTAAATATTGAGAAATTTAATAATAGATAATGTTCATGGGAAGTCGATAATTTTTTAAAATTATCTACTTATTTTATAATTTTATGATGCATGCTACAAATATCTAGGGTTGTTTATTCTTAATTTTTTTTTATATAAATTGTTCTGGCATTCTATAGCAAAATATATCCGTAATGTTCATGCATAGAATAATAAATGAGAAATTTAATAAACTAATTCTATAGAATTTTTATGGTTGTCTGGTATCTGTTTTTTTTAAGGTATGGTATTTACCAAAAAATTACTAATCTAAATTAGAGTTGGCCATGTGAAAGTTCACTTTATCAAGAATTAACGCTGAAGTATTTTTACCAAACATTTAAATTATTTTCATATACTACATTTGGTTACGTAAATTATATATTCCTACATTTACAAAAATTATATATTCCTACATTTAGACGAATATTATATTCTAATAGTTGTAAATAAAAAAAATTGATGCTCTTTAATGTAAAAAACTTGCACTCTCCATATATAAATTGCTTTCTCAATATGATATAGCTGTATTATTTATTTCAAGGAAATCACTAAATCTGTGTCACACATGAAATTAAGATAAAAAGTTGGTTTAATACATATCTTCATACAAATTAATAGTAGATAATGTACAAATTAATTATGGATGGTGTACTGATTATATATAAATCTTTATACCGACAATGCATAGATATTAAATTGAAGTAAAGTAGTTTATAAGGAACAGAAAACTTAGAAGGGAAGGTTGAGAACAAAGAAATCATTAATGAAGTAAAACATCATATGGCAAATTCAAAGAGAATCCCTCTGAAAATGGTTTCTTTAGTATAATAATGTTTCATTAGTACATTAAATTAAACCAGTAGGTGCCATAATTATTGAGAATGTGAGGACATTGATAAAACTTTTGAAGATGATTTATTCTTCCTAGGACTTAACTGTACAAATCTTGTAAATACAGCTAGCTAGTTATGTAATGTATATCCACAAATAAATGGGATTTCTCAATTCTCTTATTCTACACATCCCAGACCCCTATTTTGTTGCTGAACTATGTTCATATATTATCTTCAGAAAATTGGTAAACTTAGTCAAACAATTTAGATGAATAATCAGACAAGGACTAAACAATTTAGAGCAGCAAGTCCTTCCATAATCCCTACAAAAAAATTCACAACACATATAAGCCAAGTTAGAGTGATTATTGATCAGACAAGGACTAAAAGTCGGCTAACTACACGAGGTTCCCATCTAGTGGGATCTATGGAGGATAGATGTGCACAGCTTATACTTGCAAGCAAAGAGGTCCGTGACAATACTACTAAAAATTGGAAACCTAGTGCACGAAGTAGCGTTTCTCTACAAGTTGAGGTTGTTTCCAGGATTTGAATGCATAACCTCTGAGTACAAGAAAAGCACACTATCATTGACAATACTATGCCACTAGTTCTAGTGGAGTGAGTTTGTTGTTATGGAAAAATCTCATACCTATAACAGAAACTGTGCTCTTCACTGTGTTACAGTAATTCCTATGATGCATTACAGCTTAAGAAGAAATATATAATATAATTCAATACATTAAAACAGAAGAATGATTAGAATGGACTTACAATATAAGCACTATGTCACTACCAATTTTGTGTCATGCAGACAATCTTCAGACATAACATTGTTCCTCTTTCCAGATTTTTCCATTGCATTGATACTGCAATCATTCTTCTCTTTGTCAAAGGCAAACTCGAGTTGTTTTTCTACACACTTGATAACCGCTGTTCGCTTGGATCTCAACCGGTATGGTGGAGATGCATTGAACGCCTTACTGTTAGGAATGTCACTTTCATTGCCATGGCCAACTGGACTCTCGGCAAACCTCCCAACTTCAGAACCAGACTTACCATAATATCTCGCCGGTTCATTAGAAGCTTGCAAACCATTATCAAGTTTCAAAACTTTAGTAGGAGATGTTTCTGATAGGACTCCAGTCCTTCTCCTCCTCAATATGGAAGGAGTATTCGGAAAAGTATTAGCAGCCTTTTTCAATATTGATTCGGGTGATTCTCTGCATAATTCACTACCCTTCACACTTGGTGGAGTAAATAAACTAATAGGAGACAACATTGACTCATTATGCAGACATAAGTTATTTAGAGAAAGAGAATCTAAAGGAACTGAACCTTCTAAGTAAGGTGGCTCATAACACAAAGAACCACATGATGGACTTTCTTGTGGAAGAGATGTTCTGATTAACCTGCTACTGCTCATTTCACCATTGTTTGCAAAATGCGTAATAGTTAAGTTTCTGTTGAGGCCGGAATTCTCAAATTTTGGCCCACAAGTTACTCCATGATTAGCTCCGGACAGTGGTTCTGAGCAGCCACAGTTGAGATCAATGTTGGACGATCCAGGATTGCATTCTACACAATCAGAATCAGCAGATTCATTTGCAGGAACACTTGAAGAATCGCCAACTTCTCTTACTATTTCCGAGGACTCTAACCGATTCTTGCCACTGTCATCTAGTTTACTAATGGCAGTAGTTTCAGAAGATGTTTCAACAGCTCCATTTAACTCTTTATTCGAAGAAACAAGTAGTGTTTTAGTAGCAGATGGTCTAATTGAATCTCTGACAACAACTTGTGTATTGTTCTTTGAAATTGGTGGAAGTCTTCCTGTAGCTATATAAAAATCCAACTTTTTCTTTAAAGAACTATTCCAATGGTTCTTTATTGCATTGTCAGTCCTGCAGAAGAAAGTTTGCATAGACATATTTGTAAGAAACAATTAAACAAGTTATCATTGGTAACAAATTCTTATTCCCTAACAATGCCACATAAAGGAGAGTGGGAATTTACTGTGTGGAAATCAATAACTCTATCTCTATGAAAACAAAATCTTGTAGGAGAAAGAGGCTTTGTAAGTGTAAGAATATGTGAAAGCATCTCATAATATCTTAAATTATCTTATAGAAAATATCTAGAGAATACTTAGATATAGATAAAATATAGCATATTATGATGATTATATCTTATATTTATTTAGAGCATATTGTAAGATCTATTAGGATTGGTAGTACTTTATTTTATCCTTTATGATTTGTATCCTTAATTAGAAGTCTAGCATTAGCATAAATAAGGGCAGATGCTAATGCAGAAGGTTCACACTTCAGAAAATGTAGCTAATATGTTAACCAAATCAGTTATCATAGACAAATTCAACCATTGCCTAAGCGTGTTAAATATTCACTTATGCTAGACTATGAAGCGCCCCAACCCAACCGTAGAAAATGGAGACTGATGATATTCGTCAAGGTGGAGATTATTGTACAATGGCTTATACTCCAAAGGACCGGACCTTTTCTCTAGAAAATAGAGATACAAGTTATGTGTTTGGGCTGATGTAAAAGGATTGAGGTATATGGCTATATGTTTACATTTTATGTAAACCTAATGGCAAGAACAACAACCACAAACACAAATCTTTGTTCTCTAATACAAAGTGATAGCCACTCAACGCTATCAGGAACGTAAGCACAAATTGACCTAACATCGTTACCAAATTCCTTATGTTATTCTCTATTGTCCTATTCTTTTTTAGTATTTGATCGTTCAGTTATTCCTAACACTAACTAATTCTTAATCCTTGTATTTTAATAATGTTTCCCTATTAAATATGTGGAGAGAATGGGATTATCTCTTTTTAGTTTGTTGATGTGTCTTGCTCTTATGTTAAGGATCATTCCTTATCCTCTGACATCATTGCAATTGTTTTGTTTATATTTTTCTCTCTTAATCAAGTTCTCTCTCTATATATATACATGCATAGCTAGAAACAGCTTCTTCGCTCGCGATGGTAAGGTTGCGTACATCTAACTTCCTAAGATCCGACTAGGTAGGAACCTCATCCACCAGGCTGCCCTCTTTTATATATATACGTGTGTAGTTATATCGAGACATGGAGCAAGAGAATTAGATCGAAATTAAAAAACATGTTAAAAATCTGTTGAGGACAATAACCAAAGATGATACTTCACAATTAACATAATAACATAAAGATTCAATACCATGATTTCTTCTGTGACCTTAATTTTCGATACAACTGCAGAGTTAGTACGAAAGCATACCTTCCCGGAAGGACCTTAGCTATTTCAGCCCATTTGTTCCCATGTATACTATGAGCATTCATCAAGGCCAATTCCTCTTCCACAGTCCAAGCATCCTTCTTTATGTCGGGATTAAGATGATTGTGCCACCTGTAAACATTTGAAAATAAAAACCACTGTAACTCGAGTATCTCATAGGCAAAGCAAGTTGAAGAAATAAATATCACATTAACTTAAGGTGACCTACCGTTCTCGGCACTGTTTCCCTATTCGACCAGGCAAAGACTTGGCTATCAAAGACCATTTTGTAGGCCCGTGTTCTGACACCAATTCAACAATTTTATCATCCTCCTGTAAGCCAAGCAAGAGAAGTTAATGCTTGAAAAGGTTGTAGGAAAACTTCAAATAAAAAAGATGACGAAAAGGTTAAAGATTCAACCTCTTGTGTCCAAGGTCCTTTAACAAGTTCCGGATTCAGTACTTTTTGCCATCTGTGGAGACACTGAACTTCTGATCTATCAGGAAAAAACTCAGCTGCATTGCACATTTTAAAGTGGTGTAACAAAATTTAGCATAATGTTTTAATTAAGCACTTACTACTGAACCACGTGAACAAATTCATATGGTCACAAAATAAATTACAACAACGAATTATATAATGTAAGGCTCAAATAGAGGTTTGGTAGTTTTGATTCGTTCTGGCTTTTCTGCGTTCCAAAACGAATTATCACTTCCGATTATAATCAAGTCTGCATCGCCACCTAAAATTTATAAATCAAATATGAAGGTCCTCAATGAATTTTTGAGCTACATATCTCCATAGCAAAAGCAAGGTAGCAATAACAACTGATATCAGAGACACTAAGTACTAACTATGGTAAATGTTAACAAATACCTATTTTCTTCCAACTCTTTCCCTTAAAAGTTGCAACAGCATTCCTTAACGTCTCATCCTGCAGCAAGTTCAAGAAAATATGAAGAACAATTATTAACTTTTATACAAGCCGCGATTACTGATACTGACAAACACACACAGATCTTGGACTCAACTTATAGATTGGTTGGTATAAAGCCTATTTTAACAGATAGTAAATCAACTGAGCTTAATTCGCTATTCATTCAGCTTAACAACAAGCAAAAACATATCTAACGAAAAATTAAAATTAAAAAGCTAAGTAAGATAAGAAAAACTGTCTCCGAAGAGTTAAAACTGACCTCTTGTGCTGTCCAACCTCCCTTTGCACGCCTTATAGGGCCAGTGGTCCTTCTGTACAAAAGAATATTCACATATAATGAAAATCAATGCATCAATATCTCACTGAAAACACAGTATAAAGGGAATAAGCTACTATTGCATAATGTGAAATTAATGTATTAAACCATTAATACATACACATAAAACATGTGGTAAAGCACATTACCCGAATTGGAAGAAAAAAAAAAGTAACGAACTTAACGAATGTTACCGATGAGAGGGCGACATCAGTGTTGAACTACATATAGCTGGAGACTTGTGAATTATACTGCCGCCGCCTTCGGATACAGAAGAGCAAGAAGCAGCAGCAGATTGCTTATTCTCCTGACAACACTCCTCCGATTTCACCTCAGCCATATTATCCTTCTAGAATCATCACCAAGACCCAAAATTATAATCAATCAAAAACTATAACCAATAAAAATTTCACAAACCCATAACCCAAAAACCACATACCAATCAACAAAACCCTAAAAACCCAGCTTAAATTGCAAAAATTTCAAAACTTTCGCAGTAAAATACAATTTTAAACAAAACCCAGATCTTATAATCCATAATCAAATCAAAAACCTTCACCTTTAACTTATTCTTATTACGTTTTTTTTTAAAACATTACAGGGTTTTCACCCTATTAATTCAAATTGAAGTCTTTCGTTTCGTTGCAAAGATAAACGGAAATAGTAGATACAAATCAAATCAAGGGAAGGAACAAAACTGAAAATTAAATAGCAAAATAAAAAAAACATAAATCAAGAACACAAAAAAACGTGAATTTATTCGAAGAGTGAATGAAGTACCTATGGTTGAAGAAAAGTGGCGGGAATCGAAGTGAAGCTCATAGAAGAGAGAGAGAAGACCAAGATTGTTTTGCTTCTCTCTCTTTCTCTCTGTATAAACTCTACAGTTTCGAAAAAATCCTCGAACGTTGAAACAATGGAAAATTTTAATTGAAAATTAAATAAAATAAAAATGGAACGTATTTATGTTTTTATTTTTATTTATTATATAATTGATAACAATGTATTAATATAGTGGTACAATACCTATTAAATCTTAAAAATAATAGAATATTTCGATTCCTGATAACGATAATTATTGATATACATATCGAAAGAGATCAGTTATTTAATATACGAAGAGTGATATTCTTAGTGTACCAAAAAAATATTATATATTTGTGTGTAACGAATAGTAGCACCGACGTTGCCGTTAAAAAGGGTTGATTAACTTTTATAAATCCGTCAATTAACGGCTGGTCCTAGACGTTATGAGATACAAGTTTGAACGTAAACTACTTTAAAATTTAATTATTAAATATTTTTATAACCAATCACAAGTACATGACATATAGAGTGAGACAAACTATGAGACTGCAGATGTATTCCCGAAGTTAGAAAGGTAGAAGCAGTTTTGAAGTTGAAAAAGAGAATTTATTAATTGTGAGACAGTACTGTGCATAAATTAATTTTAGGAGCTGTGGGTCACTTCTTTTTAAAGGAAAAATCAAAATTGTTAATTGATTATTGATTCTCTTTTATATTTTAAAATTTGTTTAAATTCTTTAAATATATTTTAGGGAAAGCTAATCACAGATAAACCAAAAGGTTTAAAAATTGTTTCACGAGGGATATACTAAAAAATGGATTAGTTTCATATTAATAGAATGATGAAATATTCTTACATATATAAAAAAAATTAACAAGAACAATGCATAAAGTTCAATGGTTGAACTAAGAAGAAATTGGTCTAATGGAGTAAGGCATCACTAGATTTCTATGATGATCAAAAAGTAAATGATTCAATTCCTATGAGCGACATTTATTGGGACGACCAACCACGAACCCTATAAAAATTAGTTCATTACTCAAAAGATGAAAGAATACACTTGCTAATACAAAAAAAAATTCAATATGTCATACCACCTTCAATTAAATGTTAGATGCATGTTTGACTTTTAATATATTTCCTTTTAATTTACAACACATCCAAATATAATTTGAGAAACAGATTATACATACATAATATAAGAATTTTTAACATTATCAATAAAGTGTAAAGTTTATACACTGACATTGTAAAGATTTATACACATGCATCATATTATTCACCATTCATTTAAATTATTTTTTTGAAAAGTCAACATTGATTTAATATCAATGATAGATAATGCAATAATAATATATAAAATTAATATACTGTCAGTGCATACATTTTTTCTCTTATCAATTTATATCCATCATTTAACATTATAGATATATATATTTACGATGAATAATATCTTACATCATAAATAGATACAACATTGACCAATGATATAAAGCAATTTTGAGCCAAATGGGTTGGGTAGGAGATGCTGGGGGTTTAAACTTTAAAGTGATTTCAGGTTCCCAAAAGTTGGAAGTTTGAAATGTTAAGAAGATACATTAATTACAAATTAATTAACTATTAATTAGTTTATATGTTGCTTTTGGAATGTTAGATGAACGGTTCAAAAAGGGTCATTTATGATCAAAGATTAAACGGTCTGTTTGGTTGATCCTGCAAATATATTTGGGTCTCACATGTGTCGTATCATTCATCTCTAATTGGTTGAAAAAATTTATTTAATAATTAACTGTTTTTTGACCAATTACACCTGATGGCATGTGCAATGACATAACTTTTGGAACAACAGATGTGTACTCGTAAACAATAACATGGGTTACTTTCCGTTAGAAAAAAATTAGAACCAGGGAGAACATAATTTATTCTATCTACCAAAAACGTATTAGTCTAGTGATATGAGGTCGTGATAATTCTCTGCGATAACCAAAAGATAATGGTCCAATTCTTAGAAGTTGAGTAATACTTGTTAGAGGAACCATCACGGATCCCGAAAGGATTGAAATTTTTTATCATTTTCTATTTTATGAGGAGTTAGAATTGTGTATACTATATAGATTATAGATTGAAATAATTCAATTAAAATATGAAATAATTTTAAGACAAATAGATGTATTGAACTGATTCTTCAAAACAACAAGTATGGAACTGATTTGTAAATAAATTTAGAAATTATTCGCCTTTTGTAAGGAGACATTATAAATTATTATTTTTCTTAGATAAGTTTAAAAGGGTATATTATAAGAACACATTACAATATCAAATACACTTGCTGTATTTTAATCATTCTATTTTAAAATGTAGTATAAACATTAACAATTATTTGAATGTATGATTCATCTTGTTCCTTTTATGATAGCTTATTTATATCTTAATGAATAAAGCAAAAAAAACACATGTTTCAAGTATCAAAAAATTAAAGATTATATATATA
>NC_032015.1:18107872-18157770 GCF_001865875.1 Lupinus angustifolius | reverse complement strand
TATATATATATATATATTATACTATGGAAATGTTAATCAATTAGCTATAATATAAATATTAAGAAAAAGTGGATCATAATAGGTAAAGGTCAACTCTCTTATTTCTTATTAAGAGAGTCAATGGTAAATAATAAATAAAAATATAAAATATTAATGTATAAATATTAAACTCAATTCCAAATACACCATAATATGTTTTATTATATTATTTTTACTTTTTAGTTGAAAATGTACTATAAACATTACATCCCTTTTTATGTTAAAGTAGATACTGCTAGATTAAAAGCTTATTTGAATTTTTAGTCTTGCAATATTATTTTTGTTTTGAGTCCCATTTGATTTTGATCTTAGTTTTAAGTTAGAGTAATGATACCTTGTGAACACCACAACTACCCACATGTCCTACTAATTACTACTCACAGCTACGCAGTCCGAAAGAAATTAATTCTTTACTAAAAGATAAAAAATATCATTGACAATACAAAAAAATCGTAATAAAGCTTAGATAAAACTACAACACATTTTTTACCTTCTTCTCCTGTATGTACTATACCAATAATTATGTTATATATAGGAGGAACCTATACAACTTATTTTTTTAAGTTGAGAATGAGAGAAATAATGAGAAAGTAAAACAAATTAAAATATTGTAAGCAATTAAATCTGTGACCGAAGTGTTTCTAACCAAATTTTGAGGGCAAAATATAAAGGTTGGAGTTTATTGTATAATAATGTAATTGTGCCATTGGCCATGGATATATGATATGATAAAGAACTAGGATGCAAGTTCTTTCTATCAAATTCAAGATGTTATAGAATCTAGGTAATGAATTTAGATAGAGAAAAAAAGAACTCTAGAAATAGGAAAATAATAGGAAATAAGTTAAGTATGATGAATTTAGAAATTATATATTAAAATAATAATTATTAAGAAATTCCAAACAAAGTCAAAACAACTAACTTAACATGAAAGTAGAGCTATACATTTTAGCTTTTTGGAAAAAAAGAAGTTGAAAACAATTTAAATAATATATAGCCCCAAAATCAATAAAGATTTGTTATTTTAAACTATATCCCAAATGTGAGCATATTGTTGTCATACCTTATGTGCCATTCCATGTTCTATTATTTTTGATTGGTTGAAATTTTTGTATTTAAGTTAATAATATACTTATTAAATATTATTTTAACCAATCATATCTCCTAACACAAGGAGTGACATAAAAAAGTAGGACAATAAATATGAAACAGTCCCAAACCATGCTACCAATAATAATAAAAAACAGAAAAAATAATAATGAATATTTAGAAGTTTTAATTGGCAAAACCAACAAGATGTTACCATTACATTCTCAAGATGACCAAAATATCAAAAGTTCAATAACTAAGAATGACACTCATCAGGAGAGTGGATAATATTTTTTTTATGACCAAAATATAAATGTTATTGTTATAATTTGAAACTGGTTTGTTACCAGTGACCCAACATTTGAAGTAAATAATAAAAGGTAGGAATTGAAGGTCCCACAAACAATGAACCTTAATAACGGTCAAGTTCTTTCTCTCTCGTACATATTCAAATTCTGAACCTTATTCATCAATATTCCACAATTCTCATCAACAATCTCTCTCAAAGTTTCAATCTTTTGATTCAATGGCTACTCTTGCATCCTCATTCCACACTCCAAAATCTAACAAATCTTTCAAAACCTCTAACAACACCGTTTCAGTTTCCAATGTCAGGGTCATAATCAGGGTCAGACCCTTTCTTGATCAAGAAATTTCATCAAATAATGGTGACCCAATTTCATGTATCTCACTCTTGAATCAAGATTTTGAGTATCCACAAGATGAAGTAGCCGTTTATCTCAAAGACCCACAAACCAGGTCTCAAAAAGTTTCCACCTTTATGTTTTTTTCTGTGAAACTCTTTGGTTTTGAATGTTTCTTTTTGTTGATCATAGCCGAAACGAGTGCTACCACTTGGACTCATTCTTTGGTGAAGAAGATAAGAATGTGGGTAAGATATTCAGCAGAGAAGTAAGTCCAATGATACCAGGAATATTCAATGGATGCAATGCCACTGTTTTTGCTTATGGAGCCACTGGCAGTGGCAAAACATACACTATGCAGGTATCATAATAAAAAACTTGTATTTTACTTTATTGTAGTAGATTAATTTTACACTTTTTTGTTACCTATGCAAATTTTCTGAGGGTGTGACACAAACTTCTATTTAGTTTCTTATTTTCTTTTAAGTTGTTTACTTTGTGAAGGAACCAAATGTTTTCTCTCCTTGGGAAACTCAAGTGAGAATATTATAGATTTTCTCTTAGTTAATCTCCTATAGATTTAAAAAGAATCATAACTTTTTTTACCTTAATATAAATTAAAGAGGTAAAGGATTTGTACCATTTTGATGTTTATCAATAGTAGTATAGTCCTGGTTAAGAGGACTAGGATTAGTAGCATTTGATGTTTCACAGTATAGCACAGATCTTGGATATATTTTTATGAATACTAGGCATAACAATTATAGGGGTGATGAGGATTCAATAAACTGTTTCCACCCTTACATTCTTGAAATATGTAGTACCTAGTTATAAACTTCTACAAAACCTTTATTCAATTTTCCTTTTCATTTTTCGAAGTTGCTCGAAAATCAACCGATGCTTGGTGTTGTAGGGAACTGAGGAACAATCTGGACTGATGGCATTGTCAATGTCTAAGGTACTATCAACTTGCCAAATCACGGGCAGCACAGCGCATATTTCGTACTATGAGGTCTACATGGACAGATGCTATGACCTCTTGGAGGTCAATGCAAAGGAGATTTTAGTTTGGGATGACAAAGATGGCCAAATTCACCTAAGAGGCCTATCACAGGTTTCTATAAATACAATGTCCGAGTTTCGGGAGGTTTTCTCGTGTGGAGTTCGGAGGCGTAAGGTTGCACACACAGGCCTTAATGATGTCTCTAGTAGGAGTCATGGAGTGCTTGTCATATCTGTCTCCAATCTTTCTGATGATGGCACTGGTGCTGCTGTATGTGGAAAGTTGAATCTCGTAGACTTGGCAGGTTAACTTCCTTACTCGATCGGGGTCAGAGATAAGATGTCTTGCAACCATTTTTTCTTATACTTATGAGTGTTTGAGTTAGGTGTGGAAAATAGATCATTTCAATAATTGATTATGCATATAATTGATTATACACAATGTCTGAATTGCTTAAATATGTTCGCTAAAATATGATTTTAAGATAATTTGTTCATTAGCGTGTTTGGTTCAGCTTATCGAATAATCTGAATATTCAGGTTATCTGCAATGTCTTAATTTTGTACATAATCTAACTTCTCTAACAATTTTTTCATAATTTAAACAGATCTACCAAACATGTTAGATTAGACCAATCTAAAACAAACATTTACTAATGTGTTTAAGACTGAACCAGGTAATGAAGACAACAGAAGAACTTGCAATGAAGGAATTCGTCTCCAAGAGAGTGCCAAGATAAACCAGTCCTTGTTTGCACTGTCAAATGTGATATATGCATTGAATAATAACAAACCACGAGTACCGTACCGAGAAAGCAAATTGACCCGTATATTGCAGGACTCTCTAGGCGGAAGTAGTCGTGCACTAATGGTTGCTTGCCTGGTAAGCCTAGACATTGATTGTTTAGATGTTTTGATCTTTATACATGTATAGTGCATGTGTATGAGTATGCAAGGGCTGGTTGTTGGATATTTCTTGGTGTCTAGAATATTTGGTTCATATGGATTCTTGGTACAGATTTGTTTTTGGTTCAAGATCGATTTATTTGTACATGGTTGATGAGGTGAAATGAATCTTTGTTGACTTAATTAAAAAGGGCGATTCAGTGCACGAGACTTCTACGCTCCACTAGATTTTTTTTAAATGCATACCAATAAAGAACTTGAATGGAAGATTTATAAGTTGATATAATACCTATAAGTTATTAAAGCTCATAAAGAACTTGATCCATATCATAGAGTACTTGATCAAGGTTCAAAATTTTATTGAAGCTCCTTTTATTTTGATTTCAGAATCCAGGAGAATATCAGGAATCTGTTCACACTGTTAGTTTGGCCGCAAGATCACGGCATGTCTCTAACTTTGTACCTTCAGCTCATAAACAAGAGACTCCTAAAGTTAAAATTGACATGGAAGCCAAACTGAAAGCTTGGCTAGAATCAAAAGGCAAAACAAAGAGCTCACAACAAAGAATGGAACCATTTAGTTCTCAACATCTGAGAAAAACTCCGAGTTCCATCGCTACTTCTGCTAAGAGATCGGTTACCTTCGAGAGTTCAGTGAAGGTCGGAAGAACTACCAACAACCAATATGCTCAACATACAAAAGAAAGGTAAGTAATGGTCACATTCTTCTTGATATGATTACGGAAAATGATTTCGTCACAGACTTTATGTTTCTGATAAATGTCTTAATATGTTAGCAGGGCGTTTGCTGTGGCTTTCGGAACTTTAATGGATAATGAAGTATCTTTTGATTCTTGCATTGAGGTAAGTGAAATGAGTGCTATAAGTGCACTACATATTCCTGACAGGGTCACTAACACAAGTACTAAAAAGACTAGCACTATGGCTGCATTATATAAAAAAAGCATGGAAAAGTCTTACAAGGAATTGTTAATTATTGTTTTTTTTCATGCATGCTTGAGAAATCTTTGCACTTTTCTTGAATATGATAATATATTTAATGCTTTTCAGAGTGCACATTGTGATGGTAAGGACAATAATAAAGAAGAAACTGAGCATGAAGCTGATATGTATCTACCTGGTATGTCACTACTTTGTGTGATTCCTGAACTTAGTTGTGCATTATTTGACAACATATTAGGGAAAATTTAGATTTTTGGTATGTTAATATAAATTGATACTTGGTATAGTATCTGTCTCCTCTAAGTGCAAGGAACCATTTAGATGATAGATTTTACAGTTTTGATCATTGTCCGAGAAATCGATTACTGTAATTAAATGTTTGCATATATACAACGAAAAATACCAACTAGGCGATGGTCTAGTGACATAGGCTCCGCTATATGTGGATATAAATGTGCACTTTTTACAACCCTGTACTTTAGAGGAGCTAAATCCCGATATGATCTTATGTAAAATTTGATTCCTAAAGATTCGAAGAAACATGTTTTGGATACAGTTGAGCCAGTAGGCAAGGTGGCGAACTCGCCGATTACAAATGAGGGTAAAAATGCAGTACCAAGTCCTTTAAGAAAAGCACTTACCCCTATCAACATCAATGCAACATGTTCCACTAACAAAAGGATACAAATAAATGGTGCCACTCCACTTAACAAGTTCAGTACTCAAAGTTCTGCATTGAAGGTACAAATATTTGTTTGATTCCACTGCTAAAAAAGTGGACTTTTTCTAACCAACTTTCTCACATCATAAAATTTTTATATTTGCAGAAGTGCCTAGTTCAAGAATACATAGATTTCTTGAATAATGCAAGCAGGTAAACCAAACATATACCAACCTTTGTGTCTTGACTATTAAAAATGTTTATCTAGTGGTCTTTGTTTAAGGTCTTAACAATGATTTTAATTGTTATATGCAGAGAGGAACTACTAGAGTTAAAGGTACATGCTGATGCAGGATCTTTCTTTAAGTAACTTTTTATTGTTTTTTTCTTCCATATTGCAACCATTAAAGTGTGAGTTTGGCACAACGGTAAGGTTTTCACAGGTTCAAATATTGGAAATAGTCTCTCTGTTTGCGAGAGTAAGACTGCGTACATCTATCCACTAAGTCGGAGTCTCGTGCACTAAGCTGCCTTTTTTTAGTGCTACCATTCTTTAAATTTTATTCATTTTCTAATTTTTGAGATTCAATCCATTCAGGGTATTGGAGAGAAAATGGCAGACTACATAATAGACCTTAGAGAAGAAAGCCCTCTAAAATTGGTTAGTATAAAAAATACACTTTATAAGCCAATTACTGAATTAACACAACTATATGGTTTTAATGATGCTTTTTTTATAATTGCATTTTGCAGTTAAGTGATTTGGAGAAAATTGGACTATCTTCTAAGCAGGTAAATTATGTAAACATGTTAATATTAGCAAATGATTGTAATATTTATGTACCATTGGTATACAGATTTATACACCGTATCATTCAAAATTCATATGTATAACTCATATTAAAGAGTCAAATGACGAATAATATAGCGATAATGTAAAAAACTCTTATATTATCGATGCATATATTCTTTCTCATAGCAGATTTAGCTTTTAACAAAATGATGACTTATATAACCTTTTGAAGGCACATAACCTGTTCACTAAAGCTGCAAAAAAGCTATTTGAAGATAAAGCAGAAGATTCAATACTCTCAAGTGAAGTCCATTATTAAATAATGTTCTTGGCCTTCTTGGCTAAGATGAATATGTTATTAGTTATTTTCAATTTAATTAGCATTTGTGTTCTTGTATGTTGTAACAAGATGAAGTACAAAATTTACCTAGCATTGTAAAAAAAAGATGGTTGGTTCCTTTAACATTATGTAAATTAATTTCATTATTGTTTATGATTTTATTATTGAAGTTAACTTATGTGTGATGAGCACCATGTCATTACATTATCTACCATTCATTTTTAAAAATTAATACAAATGATAATATATTAGTCATATAAATCTTTAAAGTGTGGATAAATTTTATACTCTTACTTATATTAATATATTGTTTGGAGACTAAAATTCTGTTTATATTTTATGGGAGTATCTTAGAAAGATCTATGACAATTCATGTTGAGGAAGTAGAATCAAATTGTCTTTTGTTTTTGACTTCTTGTGGTGAGGAGTGGGAATCACTATCCTATACTTCTATTTACTCATAAACAATAATAGATTTAGGACCAGTGATGCAAGTTGTAATAGATATAATATTATTAAATTGATTGGACCAAAACAATTTATAAACCAAAACCGACATGAATTGATTCAATTTGATTATTTTCTGTATAATATTGATAACTTGGTCTATCCAACAAATCGCGTTAGCTAAATCAACTATTTTTTTAAAATAATATCAAAAGGACATTTTGTGGGAAAACTAATATTGTTCTTTCAACTTATTTTTGTTTATGTTTTTATTGATATTTAATCTATTATTTTTTAGCTTATATAATAACAAAATCTAATTTATTTACAAAAGCTCAAAATATCCCAAAATGGCTTGAAGTTTCAAAAAGCAATTTTGAAACACAAACATGGAAAGTAGAACCCACCACTGAGTTTTGTGCAATTGCTTCCAAAGCAACAAGGAAAATGAAACAAAATTAAAGGGGTCCACTACATTGACATGTCATGCTTCAATCAATGATTGTGATTTCAAATTGATAATGTACCAATTTTGAGATTATATTCTCAATTGAATTATAGGCCCACTACATTCACTTGTCATGCTTCAACCAATGATTGTGATGTCAAATTGTTAACTTACCAATTTAGAGAGTAATACATATTCCTAATATATACAAGTGTGTAAGAGCTACCACAATATTTTTATTCTTATTTGGATCTCACATATTATTTTATAATTTATTATAACTATCAATGAAATAAGAATAACATCTATTTTTTCTTCTTCACACTAACAAATATTATTTTTATTCTTATTCGAGTCTTACAATATCTACCTTTTTTCCACAACATCTACCTCTCTCTTCACTTTCCCTTGGCTAAGACCAACAAAAAATTGTTTTTATTTAAGAACAAAAGTAGGAAAATAAGAATAACACGGTAGAAAAAAAACGAGTAAAAATATTCTTATTACGTTAAGAATAAGCATAATAAGTGATTTTATATGTGGCATGAACAAGGGCAAGGATCCTTAGTAGTGAGCTCAATAGTGGAGAAAAGTGATATTGTTTTTACTTAATATACAAACAGTAAAAGAATTTTACATTATATATATATTTATACATTAGTCAATATATAGATATTTCACTGAATAAAAAATATCTCAAAATCATGCATATGGATAAGGATTCCAGGTCTTAATACAGAACTTACTTCAATGTCCTTAAAATCAGTTGGACCACCTTATAAATACAAACTACTATGGTGTCCCATCTTCCATTTGTCATGTTATATGACCTTAAAAATGTTAGAAATAAAAACAGGATTTCATTAATAAAAAGAGACTAATAATACTGATTAGCTGAACTTAAGATACACCTATCACAAATCCAAAAACATATGAATTTGCTCAAAGGTTTTAATGCATTGATACTTTATTCTAACACTCTCTAAAAGGGTGTATTCAAACCAAACCCTCTAGAGTACACAAACCACACTCGCACATAATACTTGCTATAAGAAACCACATATGATAGTGCTATTATTATAATTTCATGCTACTAAATGGAACCATTTATGCTTGAAGATTTGATTCTGAACTTCACTTGCAGGTGCAGGGATCACAGGTGCAATTTGCTCCACACTTGCAACCATCATTCTCAGCTCCAAAACCCATTTCAGAACCCTCAAAATGGGCCTTAACAGGTGCAAATCCCATAACCAAAGTCTCAGTGGTGGTGCTCTCAGTGTAGCTTAAGTCTGGGTACATTTTGCAGCTGCAGAAGCACATGGAAAATCAACAAAGACTTCTCATAACAAAAACAAGAGATATTTTATATCAAGATTACTAGAAACATTTTATAGAAAAATAAACACCTCAGTGAGTTATCAAGACATGGGTTAAGTAAAAGGGTACCCAAAAAGCCAATCAAAATAGAAACAAAGTGATTATTAAAGAATCTAGCCTCTAGACAAATATGCAAGACAAAAAAAAAAGCATTAACTTTTCATAAAATTCAGCATAAAGGGTACCCAGGGAAAAAATTAATACTCCGAAAACAATTGTTCCAGGAAAATAAGACAATATTTTTGTTTGTTGTCAAAACAAGGTCTACGTGACCAAAATCTGATCCATGTAAGAACAAAACAAAAGCATCAATTTTTCATACAATTGAACCAAATGGGTATAACAAAAAAACATAAAGCATTGGTTTTTATACAATTTAAACAAAAGGGTATAACAAAAAAAGCCAACCAACCAAAACATTGAAGAACAAAAGTATCCCAGAAAATTAAACTTCAATTTTCTGAGAAAAACAAAGATATAAATAAACCCATGCAAATGAAAAAAAAACTTCATTTTTACACAATTTAGACAAAAGGGTATCCAGAATATTCAATCAAAACTCAAAAAAATCCAGCTTCCATTTCACTAGAAAATGAAGAAAATGCATAAAAATCTCACCCTCCGCATCCATTTCCACACTTGCAGCCACTTCCACAACCACAGTTACCTCCACAACAAGAAGACATTTTCAGTTTCAGAGAAAGAAAAACACAAAACTCACTTGAAGAATCACAACAATTATCTAACTCACTTGAATGAGTTTCAATGAGAAGCAATGAACTCAATTTATAACGAGTTTGAGGAGAGAGAACGTTAGATCTATACCATACACGTGTTAGAATGTAACGATGGTTCTAAATCCATTGCGGGTCTTGTTCCACGTTTATCATCGTTTTCCTCATACACTTGTCTTTCTATGCAGAATTAATGTGGTTTTCTGGTGTGTTCTTTCGGACAAGGATCTGTTGTCCCAAATCTTGTTTCAGACCAATCATATTATGTCAGTTAGAAAAAATTAAAAATTCATAACTTTATCAATTTTATTTTATTGTAATTGGTCAGGGGGCGTGGTTAAAGACATTTTGGAACAACAAATCCCCATAAGTGTTCTTTCATGTATATTTTCTGTCTAAGTTATTAGCCGTTGGATGAGATATTTCATTATCAAGGGGTATTAACGGCTCAGATTTGAGTGGATGGTTGGCTTTTTCATGTAAAGTTTTTTAACTATATCAAAATAATTTAATTACGTAATAATTTTATAATAAAATTTGAATAAGAAGATGTCTTATATAAATGATGAAAACATAAGATACATTTTTCTGAAACTCCTTACTTATTAAGGAGTTGAATTCAGAATATTTTTTGGGCTCACTTTCTTACTTAACATTAAAGAGTCTTATACTTTATTCGCCATAGACAAAATACTTGTTTTAATCATACATCAGCTTTATGAAAATAATATGATATTATAATGATCATTATAACCAATAAATTTGTTGTGCAATGAGTCATTCTCTAGATAATAGCAATATAAGTTATGAGCTTGAACTAATGTAAATGGTTAAGGTAGATGACTATATATTTATGTTGTGTAAATCTAATATAACAAGGATAACAATAGCTAAACACAAATCCTAATTCTCTAATACTTAGTGGCAGTCTCTCAACGCTCCTGTGATGTAAGCACAATTGATTGAACCTCTTTACCAATTTCCTTGTGTTATTCTCTTTTCCCGATCTCTTTTACTATTTGATTGTTCGCTTATTCCCAACAATTGATATCAGATGGCTCTTAACCCATATGCCAATTCGAGGTGGGGAAGTTCAATAAAACTAGTGATTCCGGATTGTGTCAAAGGAGGGTTAAGAATGTGTTGGCTCAACAAGGTCTAGCAAAAGCGCTGCGTGAGAATAAACCATATGATATGGATCAACTAGATTGGGAAGAGTTGAAGGAGAAGACTACAGGAACTATACGACTCTGCCTATTAGATGAGATGATGTATCATGTTATGGATTTGACGTTACCAGTAGAGGTATGAGAGACATTAGAAAAACGTTTCATGTCCAAGTCTCTAACAAATAAGTTGTATTTGAAACAGAGACTCTATGCCTAAAGATGTAGGAGGGTACTAATTGCAACAACATCTCAACACTTTTAATGAAGTGATCAACGATTTGCATAAACTTGATATGAAGGTTGATGATGAGGACAAATCAATAAATTACTGTGTTCTTTGCCAAATTCCTATGAACACTTGGTGACAACATTGACATATAGGAAATACTCAATCAAACTAGATGAGATCACATCTGTACTTCTGTCCCACACTCAAAAAAGACAGAATGTAGGGGAATGGTCTCATGGTGATGGTCTATATGTGAAAGGGAGCCAAACGCGTGAGAGGAGACAAGACAGAGGAGGTCCTGCCAAAGGGAAAATAATAAAGATGGAGTATCTACATTACAAATGTTGCACATAAATATGACTCTGGTTACAACAGTGAAGGTGATCTATTATATGTATCATCAAATTATAATGCAAAACAGTGGATACTTGACACTAGTTGTTCCCACCACATGACGCCAAACAAAGAATGATTCACAACATACAGGGAAGACAATTATGCTTTCTTGTATCTCAGAAATAATAAAGCATATGCAGTTATTAGCATAGGAGAAATCAGAATTGTGATGGGTGATGATCTAATGAAAACGTTATGTGGGGTTAAGCATATACCAGATTTGAAGAAGAATTTGATTTCTTTGAGGACATTATAGGCCAAATGATTTATCTATAGAGCTAATGAAGATAATGATATTCTTCGAGTATGCAAATGTGCTTTGACTGTAATGAAGGATAAGAGGACTGTTGGGAACACTTACAAGTTGTTAGGGAGAACAGTTGTAGGTGGAGTTGCTGGAGTGACTGAGGAGATTTCAGTAGATTCAAATCATGATGTTACAAAATTATGGCACATGCATTTGGGTCATATTATATGCTTGAGAAATGCAAGCTAGTTTTGTGCAAGTATTATATGCTTGAGAAATAAACACGAGTTAGTTTCAAGGCTGACCAATACAAGAATTAGGACATTCTAGACTATGTCCACACTGATGTATGAGGACCCACTCAGAAACCATACCTAGGAGGTTCTAGGTATTTTGTTACCTTTGTTGATGACTTTTCTCACAAAGTCTGGGTATATTTTCCGAGGCATAAGTCTTTGCCAAGTTCAAGGTTTGAAAGGTAGAAGTAGAGAACCAGACTAGTAGAAAAATCAAATACACGAGATCAGACAACGGTATAGAGTACAAAGACTCATAGATTCAGAAATTCTGCGAGGAACATAATATTCATAGACATTTTTTAATGAAGAAGACTCCTTAACAGAATGGTGTTGCAGAGAGGATGAATGAAACTCTTATATAGAGGGCCAGATGTATGAGACTGAATGTTGGATTTTCCAAAGGATTTTGAGAAGAGGCACTTAGACATGCTATGTCATCAATAGATCACCACGAGCTTCATTAGATGATAAAGTTGCAGAAGAAGTATGGACATGTAACCCAACCAATTATAATATGTTACACATATTTGGTTATTATGCTTATGTATATGTACCTAATGATGAACAATATAAACTTGATCACAAGTCAAAGATGTGTATTTTCATTGGATATGCCAAATGTGTGAAGAGGTGCAAGTTCTAGGATTCAGTTTCCAAAAAGTGGTGTTGAGTAGAGATTTAGTGTTTGATGAAGATTTCATGCTGAAACAATCAGTTTTAACAGAGGTGCCCATGCCAAATAGAGAGACTTTGGGATCAAATATGATTCCAGTGAGCAATGAAATAGTTCAGGTGAATAAAGATAAGGAACCATGCACTAGTTCAAGTCAAGAACGCGATGATTCTCATGTAGAGAGTTTAGGTGTGTAGGAGTATCTACTTGCTAGAGACAGGGATAGACATCCTATCAAACCTTTAGAGAGATATGACTTTGAGGATATGGCTTCAGTTGCTCTCCATATCAGTTCAGGAGATCCATGTAGCTTTCAAGAGGCTATAAGCAGACAGGAGAAAGAACAATGGATGGATGTCATGATGGAGGAGATGAAGTCTTTACACAAGAACCAAACTTGAGACCTTATCCCCTTGTCCCCATACAAGCTTTTAGTTGGGTGCAAGTAGGTGTACAAGAAGAAGCCAACAATATCCAAAAAAGAAGGGGAAAAGTTCAAGGCTCGCTTTGTAGCAAAAGGGTATTCACAGTAGAAGGGGATCGAATATAATGAGATTTTCTCCCTAGTGGTGAGACACACTTCTAGAAGGGGATCAAATATCATCAGTTCAGTCTGTTGTTGCTACGTCCACAACTAAAGCAGAGTACATGACAACTAGTGAAGCTTCTAAGGAAGCCCTATGACTTATGGGGCTAGTAAATGAATTATGCATTGAGCAAGATGGAGTTCCGCTGCATTGTGACAATGAGAGTGCTATCTTCTTGGCAAAGAACCAGGTGTATCATGCAAAGACCAAACATATTTATATGAAATTTCACAAGATTAGAGAGTTGGTAGCTTGTGGTCAGCTACTACTACAGAAGGTTCACACTTCAGAAAATGCAGCTGATATGTTAATCAAACCGATTACTGTGGACAAGTTCAGGCATTGGTTGAGTTTGTTGAACATTCACTGATACTAGACTATGGAGAATCCCCATTCCAGCAAGTTTTGATTTTTATTGTTCTATAATGTCTTTAATTGAATTTCAGTTCTTGTTATCATGGGTTGTCTTCAAATTGTTGCTGTAGTGTATCATTGATACTTTATGGAATGGAGGGTTCAGTGAATTTTGTGTTAACGTTAATTTTTCTGTAGATAAAATTCATTATGTTGGAGTATTTGGATTTAACTCCTCTAAATTGCATTGAAGTGGTTGTGATAATATGTTTGTAGACGTATAACAATCCTTGGAATTGTTAATATCATAATCATTGATTTATCCTAAAGTGCACTCCACATAGAAGAGCAATAAATCATAATCGTTCTCTATGGGGACAAGGATTTCTTGTAAGACAGGAACTAAGAAGATTGAACGCTGGGAAAATTGATAGATGTTAGTTTGTATTAGACTCACAAGACACAATGATTATATTAAAACAATCACCTCACCTTAATCCCACTTGCTGAGATCGGCTAATGACTTAATAAAATTTAAAAAAATTGTCATTCCCCCCTCAAATCAGCGAATGATATATTTGATCCATGCAATCGACACATCTGTAAGATTGCTTGTCCTTTAACACGTAGGTCATGAATTCAAATCTTGAAGATAACCTATTCAATTGCAAAAGTAAAACTACACACATTTATCATTATCAGATCCCACTATGTATGAGGGCCTGCACTAGACTACCCTTTTATGATACACCGAGCTCAAAGGATTATCATTAAGATTTTTGGTTATGTTCAAGCTACACCAATGTTTTCTTATTCTAAATGGTATGTCTAAAGATATGATTTATGGTAGAACACTATGATATCCTTTAAAAGATTATGATAGACATGCGACTATTCTTGGAAGATGTAACGTTGGAATTATTAGTACTTTTCTTACGTTATCTTAGACATTTCTAATAAAAAATTTGGGAAATGTTTACAAAACCATCCTAAACTTTATACATTTTCTAAGTAGTTGTCGTGAACTATTTTTTCTTCTTAATTATCACTTAAACTTTAACTATTAGTGAAATTGATTCGTACATAAAGATAATGTTAAATAAATTAATATTAATGACAAATTCTAACTCATGCACTTTTTAACATCGACTTTTAAATGATTTTTTTTATATATAACACTATTATTGTATTAATCACTTCTAACTTTGAAAATTTACTTATCGTATTCTTCATAGTCAATTTTATATTTTGAAGGCGGTTTCCTCTGGATACTAACACTGCTAACCTTTAGTGTTGCATTACTACTATTGTGATTCTGATTGCAATGTTATCCTTATTTTTTATGAGTAATTTAACGATATGTTTATGTAATGACCAATTTCATCAAATAAATTTTAATGGATAATTAGAAGAAAAAAATTAGTTTATGGTGCCTATTTACAAATTGCATAAAATTACGGGGGTTTTAAGCACTTTTCCTAGAAAATTATGTAACAATTTTAATTATTTTAGTAATTTTGTTATTGTTCCATTTTTATGTAGGTGTCCTTATTAGAATATATGAAAGTATCTTAAATTATGTTTTAGATTGATATTTAAATGAACATTGATGTAAATATAACATCTCATCTTATGATTATATCTTACATCTGTTTATAATACATTTTTTAGAATTGAGATTGCTTTATTTTATCTTTTATGATATGTCTCCTTATTTAATTAGAAGTCTTGTATTACTATAAATAAGGGTTAACATCATATCTTTTATCTCACAATATCATCATAACATCTTTTATAATATTATTAATATAAATTACTATTTTGATAAAAAAATTGTTATTATATAATTTACTATTTTCTAACATTAAGGAATACATATTTGTTATGATTTATAAATATTTCATATTACCTATTATATAATTAAACAATAAATGACAATAAATTTATATTTATAATGAATCTGATCTAAAATTAAGGAATCGGAAATAACTTTGATTGGAATTGTACTAATATTTGAATTAGTCATTTTCTTAATATTGCTATTCTATTTAGTTGTAAAATGTCAAATCATTTATTAGCTAAAAATATAGTTGATACTTTCAGAACTAATAAAGGAAAATTTAAAATCACAAACATATATATTAAAATTTATAAATTTTTTTGTTACAATTGTAAGCAGTGTTATTAAACTCGGACCGGTTAATGACTCGGTCAGGGTACTGGGTCAATGAGTCACTGGTCCAACCAGTGGGTCAATGGTTGGACCGGTTAACTCGGTTTACATTAAAATTCTAAAAATTAATGATATTGTATAACAACATTTAATAATTGTATACTCAAAATTTAAAAACATTAGCGTACCTAATTAAACAATCAATAAAGAAAATTTTAATACTATAAAATGACACAAGCAAGTTGAAAAAATTATCAAATAATATATAAACTATGCTTTAACTACAACAAAAATGTACAATAAATTTAAAATTTAATTAAACAACAAAGATTTCGTTATAACGTAAGATAACAAGTGACAAAGATAATTACATATAAATTAAAAATATTTGACTTTTTCACCTCATCAATTTGGTTATTTTTTTAATTTTGATTGATTCGGCCGGTCCAACTGGTCCGATCATCCAAATCATCAGTTTTACGCTTAAACTAACTGAGTTAAACCAATTTTGATACAAAACCGGTTAGATGAGAGACTCAGACCGGTTAGATGACCGGTTCATGGTTGAACCGGTCTGACCGGCCGGTTCGAGCCGAGTTTTATAACACTGATTGTAAGGTTACAAGTTTTTTTTTTTACAATTCAAATTTTATGAAAACATTTATTACATTGTTACAATTAAAATATTATTATGATTGTACTTTTATATTATATATCGTTATATAATGATTGTACTTTAATATTATATAATGTAACAACTGCATATTAATGTTTCTTAATGTAATGACTGCATTGTAACTGTGTGTATGGAAGAAATTAATTTGCTAAGCGTTTTATGGATTTTATATTAAATAAATTTTAAAATAACATACATGAACAATAAATGTTTCATAACGTAATGAAAATATTAATCAAGAAAATATTGATTGTATGTTTATATCTATAATGAGCTATGTCTAAAATTAAGGAAACATAAATATTTATAAATATGTATAAATTTGTATACTACTTAATTATATAATAGGTAATATAAAATATTTATAAATCATAACAAATATGTATTCCTTAATATTAGAACTCATTGTGAACATATTTTATTTATAGTTTAGATATGATTCTAATATTGCAATGTTACTATTGTAGTATTCAAATAGTAACAATAAGAAATATAATAAATGTTAATAAATTTATATTTATAATGAACATGATCTAAAATTGAGGAATTGGAAATAACTTTGATTGTAATTATACTAATATTTGAATTAGTCATTTTGCTAAGATTGCTATCCTATTTTAGTTGTAAAATGTCAAATCATTTATTAGCTAAAAATATAGTTGATACTTTCATAACTAATAAAGGAAAATTTAAAATCACAAACATATATATTAAAATTTATAAATTTTCTTTGTTACAATTATACGGTTACAAATCTTTTTTTACAATTCAAATTTTATGGAAATATATTATTACACTGTTGCAATTCAAATATTATAATGATTGTACTTTTATATTATATATCGTTATATAATGATTGTACTTTAATATTATATAATGTAACAACTGCATATTAATGTTTCTTAATGTAATGACTGTATTGTAACTGTATGTACGGAAGAAGTTAATTTGCTAAGCATTTTATTGATTTTATATTAAATAAATTTTAAAATAACGTACATGACCAATAAATATTTCATAACGTAGTGAAGATATTTCATAATGTTTCATAACATAATAAAATTATTAATCAAGAAAATACTAATTATACGTTTATATCTATAATAAGCAATGTCTAAAATTAATGAATTGGAAATAACTTTAATTTGAATTATGCTAATATTTGAATTAACCACTTTCCTAATATTGTTATTCTATTTTAGGTGTAAAATATCAAACTATAATTTATTAGCTAAAAATATAGCTGGTACTTTTAGAACTAATAGAAGAAAAATTAAAATTACAAACATATATAGTAAAATTTATAAATTTGATGGTACAATTGTACGGTTATAATTCTTTTTTTATAATTTGAATTTTATGAAAATATATTATTACACGGTTGCAATTCAATATTATAATGATTGCACTTTAATATTATATAACGTTATGTAATGATTGACCAATAAATGTTTCATAACGTAGTAAAAATATTAATTAAGCAAATTTGCACATGGCATAAAATCTCTCACCTCAAATAAATGCAAATAATAACATATCTTAAATTGCATAATTTTCCATCTTAGAAGATTTGATTCAATTACAGTTGTGATCTTGAATCAATTTTTGAATTGATCAGATTGAAAGTCTTAACTACAATATAATACAAAATAAACTATATAAAAAGATAAAAAATTATATTACAACTTGATATAGACAATCTATATGTCATTTTCAACAATTATATTACAACCTGGTAAAGACAATCCATATGCTCTTTGTTAAAATAATGATTATTTTTAGTAGAAAATTCTACAAACAAAATATTAGATACACAAATATATAGAAAACTAACCTACAATAATGCTTCAATGGTGAACCAACAATAAGAGACATCAAGGGTAAAATGAAATGGAAGAAGAATACGAACCAAGAAGATAAAAAATTGGTGGAAGATAAGAAAAGTGATGAAATGAGGGAGTAAAAAGTATAGAGATGATTTTATGCTTTAGAATAAAATGTGAGAGAAAAATATGGAACAATAGAAAAAAGTGTGAGAGAAAGATAATGAGCTATAATGTTAAATTGAAACAAACAGTAAAGAAATTTTTTCATCTTATGTGTGAGGTGAGGTTATACAATAAGAGGCAGATAACTTTTTAGAGGAAAATTTTGCATAAAGTATTGACATGTGTCACTTACTAATGTGACAAGAGTTGGCATTGACATGTATCATTGCTAATGCGACAATAGTTTTTTTGTTAGATAGTAAATAGATAGATAATTAATAAGCACTTTAATACTTAATTTTTAAATGATATAGTTGTCATGTGCTCGCTATCTATTAAGAATTTTCTTATGTTTCCTCAAATCACAACAAATAACATGCTCTTGTAATAACTAACTTAAAAGGTCTCACATATAAGGACATTTGATTAGTTGAAAGTTCAAAACACTTTATATGCATTAAAATTGAACTAATTCTTAAATTTATGTGCTTATATTATAATAACTTATTCGACCAAACTTTCTCAAATAATCAATTCTTTATACCCTCTTCATTCATTATCAATTTAATATATTAAGACATTTATTAAGGAATTATTAATTTGATTGCAATTTTATAGTATTTTTTACTAAAATTCTTATATTATTCTCTTGAAAGATGTAGAAACCTAATTATATTCTTTAGTTACTTCATACTGTGATAAAGTAAAGATGAAAATATAATTATTTAATGAGGATAAAAATTGGAATGTCTAAGCCTTAAAAATGTTAAACTAAAAGTTCTGAAACAAAGAAAAACTTTAAAATTAGAAAATAAAAGACGAAGAATGAAGGGAGTAATGGGGAATTTATCTCAACCTTCCATAATCTTGATAATCCCTTATAACCTTTAGTAATTTAAAGGTAAAATGACCACATAATCTATTACCAAATGACAACATATAGAAAACATAAATCTTCCTGAAATTTTAAAAGAAAAAAAATACAAAGTAAATTCAGCTTTGCACCATTTTTTTCTGGAATTCAATCGAACTTGTCAATCAACATGCCATTCCCGCATATAATGCATCTTGGGTTATCTTTGGATACCAGCATATACATGTAGCAACGAGTACACCCCACCAAAGTGAATGATATTTCCTCATCTTTTGAAGCATCACTAAGATTCTCATTAGAACCTAACATGGAAGATGCACATGTTTTGTTAAAGGGTGTCGATGACAACGACGAGATGCATGAAGTTGGGCATTGAGGCGAAATTTTCAGTTTCAAATCATCACCCAAACCACTTCCATGCTCATTCAGCATTCTGTCAACTACATGTATCTCTTTCGATTCTTCTGAAGTTGATTTCACCTTTAAATAAACCAAAAACAAGAAAAATAAAAATATTTTTGTAACATATACTGTGAACAAAATTTCAATGTATTAATTTTATATAAAAAATAAGGAAAAATAATAGTTGGCAAGGTAATCTATAAGTATATCAATGGCAATAATGAAGACAAGCAAATAATCTAGCATTCAAATTAAATTGACAAAAAATAAAATAAAAACACAAATGACATTCAATTGGAATGAATAAAAATGAGTCTACCTCAAAATTAATTTCATGTCCTATAGAAAGATGACCTTGGTCTTGGTCTTCAATTTGTGGTGGTTGATTGTTGTCAATAGACCTATTGTGTTGATAAACACTAGCAGATTCATAATTTCCAAAAATATTATTATCTTCATCTTCTTTCTTAATGTGAATACCATGAACTTGTTGTAACTTTCCACTTAGTTTTTCCATGGAAATAAACACTCACTAGTTTGGCGATGCCTAAAATGTATGTGGGAGCATCTATATATACTACATAAATGTGGTTTCGTAGTTCACAGAATTGAAAAAAAGAGAGGTTTCTGTTTAACACCAATCCCGAGAAAACTGAAATCAATTTTAGTAATTTTAAATTTAATGTAAACAATAATAAAATGACTCTAAAATAAGAGTCAATAATTACATAAACACTTAGTACACCATAAAAAAAACTAGAAGCATTAAATACATAATAAAATTTATGATAAATGACACTTTAGCGTATCTAGGACCCTCAGTCAGAGGTGTAAGTTGCAATAAATGTAGTGTTATTAAATTTGATTCGAGTGAATGATCTAACCTAGAATGAACATCTAATTAGTTTGAATTGCTCATTTGAACGGTTATGAACCAAAACTAGTATTGATTAGTTCGACTTGACTATTTTGCATAAAACACTAGCAACTTGGTCGATCTAACTACTCTCGTTGGCTGAATCAACCAATTTTTAAAATTTAACATCAAAATGATGTCTTGTGAGGAAAAATAATTTTTTGTGTTCAACTTATTTGTGTTTATGTTTGTCGTTATACGATTTTTTTATCTTTTAGCTTATATTGTAACAAATTCTAATTTGTTTAGTTAAAGTTTAAACTTATTTGTATACTTTGTTGTAGTTAAATCGTAAAAAAACTATATTATTTGACAATATTTTCAACTTATTTGTAACATTTTATTTATTGTAAAACTTTTTTTGTTGATTGTTTAATTAGTATTTGTGTAATAACAATACCATAAAACTTCAATTATTTTTAAGGTATATCGATTTAACTAGTCTAACTAGTGACTTGCTAATTTCGTCATTGAACTAATAATTGACAGAGTTTATGTTTGATTCAATTATAATAATAATGGTTAAATAATATAAAATTGTATATAATAATTGAATGATATTGATATAACTTTATATAAATCTATTATATGGTTGAAAACCCTGGGACATAAATGTCTACATTCGTGTCTGACAACCTTTAGTCATATGTGAAATCGATTCTTCAATTTTGAGACCCTCTAAAGATTGTTTGGTAGAAGGAAGTATTATATGGTTTTAAGATTATTGGTACTAGCGTGTCGATATGTACTTCATACCTACTGTGCTGTAATTTTATTTTCTAGTATTGAATATTTAATTTTTATATATTTCATTTTAAAGAATTATATCATATTTTTTTTGTATTTAGTACACATAATATTATAATTTTGTTTGAACATTTAATTATACATAATATTATAATTTTGACTATAGTTTGAGATTTAATTATACATAAGACAGTGTATAAAGAAAGAGAGTTTAGAAAGTGACTCACATGTGCTTAATAGAATGGAAAATCAGAAGATTATATATGCACAAGTAATTGATTGATGATCAAAATAAGGATGACATACAGAGAAAATGAAAAAAATAAGAGTGAGCAAAAAAAGTAAATAAAATAAGTGTGATTGTACACAGCATGAGACCTCAAGTACGCTAAGAACTAATACTCTAGTCTGCTTAGCAATTCATGAAAAAATACAAAACCTTAAACACAAGATCAGATATTATGGCTCACACACACCTCTATTTCTAGAAACTATGCATATGGGTTGAGATTAATGCACGCCCTCAAATGTATTAGCCTCTAATGTCTTAGTCTATGCTAACACTTTATCAAATTGTTAGCTCTATGTCTAGCAACTCAATTGATAAAATTACAATATATGAACCATCAAACTTGCATCAATGTCTAGCAAACATATGAACATAGACATTCATCGTGACATTTAAACATGCAACTATGTCTAGTTTTATGCAAAAAGGATGAATTACATGCTTTGGACTATTGAACGGAAATTTATTTACAAAGTTCTTTTCCTAATACGAACTAGGTATTTCGTCGAACACATAGTAAGCATTAAAATGCAACAAGAACAATTCATAAAAATCAAAACTTTTTATTCATAAATCAAACTCCAAAATACTAATGAATAGAAATAATCAATCTCAGCTAAGAAGCAATCTAATTAAGTATTTTCATATAGAACTCAATAAAAATAAAATTCAGAACTTGTAGTTCGTGGAGAAGTGTCGGCTTCGCGATGAACATACTAGAACTTCACCATTTCTACCTCCTAACTGTTACATCATGTTTCCAACTGTATAAATCTACAAACTAAGACGAAAAATCATCCTAGATATTGAATTTTAAGACTCAACTCATGCAGTCTCCATTCCTTTTGTGTTTAAGATCTCATTTTTATTTTCTGACTTTTGACTCTTGCGCTTAGCATAGTAACGGTACGCTGAGTGCACCTCCTCTCATATGACCCTGGTGACTTTCACGCTTAGCACTTCATGCGTTGAGCTTAGATGTTGCGTTAAATGTAGGTTAGCTGGTTTCGGCTTTTCCATGCTTAGCCCATTTTGGCCCATTCCTTGGCCCAATTAGCCTATTTTCAGCCTAAAACACACATGGAAACTTGGAAAATGGGATTAGTACAATTTATTATCAAAATCTCAATTATGATTACATAAAGTAAGTATTTAGAGTTGACAAGTCCTAAATTAGCCCTCTGAATTAAGGTAAGTTTGACATTTAACACTCTATCATCCTTATTGCCTCTCCTCTACTGTCACTGTCTGGTGCTGGTTTTGTTGTCCGTCATTGCCTCGCCTACCATAGCTACTTACAATTACAATTGTAAATGATACTATATATTTTTGTTTGTGCTGCCATAACTATATATTCATACGTGATACGACAGTAACTAAAGTAGCAATAATATGTTACATACAAAACTATATATTCATACTAGAGTAACTATATTAATAGTAATATATTGTATATTAATAGAAACAAATTATATATTGATAGTAATATATTATATAATAATAGTAATGTATTATGTATATTTTATATACAGTATAGTGAATACACGTTACCCAGTAACCTCAACATAAAAAATTTAAATGCCTTTAACGTGAATATTTATTGTATTAAGAATATTATTATATGATTTGGCAGGTAGAGGCAACTGCCCTGGATTTTTGTTTCATTTATTTTAAAAATTTTATTTACCTTTTTCTAATATATATTTTTATCTTATACAAACTGTATATTTTTCTAAAAATTATAGATAATAGATAAAATTCTTTACATGTGTAAATATCGATATTGATTATAATATTTTTATTTCATTTGAGTTCATATTGATGTTGCACTTAAGAAAATATTATAAAATCATAAATTGTCTTTGTCAAACTTTTGCATCAAAAGTCCTAATATTCTATGTATTTTTATAAATCATTTAATATTTATAATATATGTATTTTTGTGCCAAAATATACCTATGGACTTCAATGCGATTAAGAAATGATTTGTTTGAGATGTTAGTTTCAACCTTTTATTATTTATGTTGTTAGTAATTCATGCTTGAAAAACTATCAATCATCTTTGAATAAAGTGCAACTTTGATGATATAGTAAAAGTAAAGGCATATAATTTGCTTGATCAAGTTATTTGTCTTATCTTAACTATCATTGTGTAACTACTACAAGAAGACAACTTTCAGCAACGAATACAACAAATAAATTTTTGTAGTAAAATAGAATATGAATTTCTTGTAGATAACATTATGATTTATTCAAATATAAATAGCTGAAATCTTTACTCTTAATTCGATCATAGATGAATTGAAGTCTTTAACTAAGAGGACACTTTAAATAAATATACATTTTTTTTATGTTTTTAATTATTAATTATTATTATTTAGAATTTATATGTTAGTTTGAAACTTTGAAATAATTATCTATATTTTTTTGTTATTCAATTAATCTTAATTACAAATTACAATTAAATATTATTGCCCCTCCTAAACTCTAGGTCAACATCCCCCACTGATTATGTCAATGTTAATTCTCAGAAGTTTTCAGAAGTTGTTTAAATTGCAAGTTCTTAAAGTTTTCTTAAACACTTTCTAAGAGCATTTGTTTACTAAGTATATTAAGAGTCAAAAGATTGCAAGTTATAACATTGTCATATATTGTAAAGACAATCTTACCATTATTATCATTCTTCATCATATTGTAAACTTGTCATCACAAGGGTGTGGTGGTAAGGGGAAGAATTTACTTGGAAAGGTTGTTTTCCAAGGGAGAAATATTTGTGACTGTGTAAGGTACAAGGGTCTCATAATAGAAGTTGTAATTGCAAGTCAAAGTATCTAGCTGAAAAATCTCTTGTGTGGCAAGAGTATTAGATATAGTCTTTGGTGGATAAGAAGGTGAACCAATATAAAAATCTTTGTGTATTCTTCTTCTACCCTCTTCTTGTGCTTAAATTTTGAGTTTAACTTGGTTAATTTCTACAACAATTTTCCGTTGCTTTTACATTCTAATATATTGCAGAAAAATTGACCATTTCTCTCATCAATTAAGTCACCTCCTTAGTTGTCATCTTAGTTTCACATATTCTTGACTTCTCGTCGTAAGTTGGAACCACTATCCAACACTTCAATTTCTCCATTAGATAGGGACCCCATTATGAAAGCTCAAAATATTTCAAAAAACAATTTTGAAACACTAACATGGAAAGTAGTACCCACCACCACTAAGGTTATGTTTGATTCTATGAAAAAGAAGAGAAGAGAAAATAAGAGAAAAGAAAAGGAGTGAAAAATATCATTTCTCATCATTTGGTTCCGATACAAAATAGGAGGAAAGAAAAAAACATGAATGAGGCCCACAAAAAACTTTTCTTCCCTACTTTGCAGTGTTATGAGAACCGGACCATACTAGACTGCTTGACCAATCTGACTGCTGACCGGACTTGAAAACGACTCTGGTTTACAGTTTTAACCGAATGAGGGTTGGACCACTTTGAACCGGATAAATTTTTGTCCGACCGTGTTAAACCCGGTTAATCCGGATTAACCCGGGAAGTAAACCGGACGCTTGACTTAAAAATTAAAAAATGGAACACTACTTTCATCTTATATTTTACTCCAGTCCAAAAAAAGATGAAGGGATGTTACTTTAATGTAATTATACATGATTATTAACTATATAAAATTTTACATTTATATATAATGATATTTATAGATAAAAACTATTAATTATGTATGAAAACATCTGGTCAGACCGAATGATTTAACTGTTTAAACCGGTTAAACCTAATACGTGACTTTTTCCGGTTTGACGTTCGGCTCAGATTTCATAACATTGCTACTTTGTGAAGAAAATGGAGAAAGAAAAGAAAACCATGGAAGATTGCAAATTTATCCTCCACCATAAGTTAATTAAGAGTACAATATTCTAGGTGAAAATAAATAAAATATAGTGAACTTACTATTTGTTTATATTTAATTCTATGTGAAATTAGTTTACTTAATTTTAATTTCTTTTCTTATGAACTCACAAATAAATAATAATTATATATGTTCAATAAAAATGTAGTGAAAAGAAAAACAAAACATAATTTCCTAAAATTGAGAACAAAATGACATATAATGAATAAATAAAAAATACAAAACGAAATGTGCAAAAATGAGATGATTATAAATATAAAAATGGTTACTAAATATGAGTTATGATTTCTTTAGATGGATTAGTGGCAAGAAAATATAGAATATTAATGATTTTCATTAGATTTTATAAACAAAAATTGTTATATTAAATTTTATAATTTATATGTTGAACAAAAATTGATATATTAAATTAATATAAAAAATTATTTATTTTTGTAATTTGCAACAACAAAGTATAGTTTTTAAAATTAGACATGCTACATAATTTTTTATATAAAAGTAACGAGGGTATTTTTGTCATTTTTGATGAATTATGTGTAGATATACATTTTCTTTCCTTTTACTTTCCTTTCATTTTCAATCATACCAAACAACAAAATTATTATCTCATTTTCTATAATTTTTCTATCCTTATATTCTCTTCTATTCCACTTTCTATCCTTCTATTATCTCTCCTTAACCAAACATAATCAGTTTTGGTGTAACTGCTTCCAAAGTAAGAAAGGAAAATAAAAACTTTTAATTGGATTGAGACATAATTTGGACAAAAAAAAGTGAGATAATTGATATTCATTCCAATGAAAATGAGACAACAAAATGAAAAGGCCCACTACATTGACATGTTTTCAATCAAATATTATGATTTCAGATTGATAATGTACCAATTTAAGATTAATATATAGAGTAAATTATACTGACACCCCCTGAGTTTTAGTGAAATTTCATAAATCACCCCTCACTTTTCTACACCTATACAAACCTCTCCCATTTTTAAACTTTCATTACGTTGACCACCCTGCATAAGAAATAAGTGTAATCTTTTAAACAAAAAATGTGATAAATGCAATTAAGCTAAACAAAACATGACATATTATGGAGACACGTCCAAATAATAGATGAGTCAATATTTCTTTGTTATTTTTAGTTCGTTACACTATATTATAAGAGCGATTTAAACAATATTTCTTTAGAATTGTTGATGCATTTTGTAACAAAAAATAATAAAGATACATTGATTTGTATATTATTTAGACTTGCCTACACAATATATCATGTTTTGTTTAACTTAATTGCATTTATCACATTTTTTGTTTAAAAGATTACACTTCTTTCTTATACATGGTGGTTAATGTAATGAAAGTTTAAAAATAGGGTATATATATATATATATATATATCCTTAAGGCTATGTTTGCTTGTGATGAAAATAGAAGGAAAGAAAAGATGAGGAGATAAAAGTAGAGGAAAAGTTTATTTTCCATCATTTAGTTGGAAGGAAAGAAAAAAGGATAATGGGGCCACTAAAAATATAGTGTAAATCAAATTACAATTTTGTTAAAATAATTAATTTATTTCTTACATCAAATTACAACTTTGTCACTCTAGTGAAAAAAAAATAGGGATGGTAGTCGGACACACCGAACACATGTATTTTTTTCCGTATCCATATCTAGCACATTTTGCAGGTACCCACAAGGGTAGCGACTATTTGTAGGTATCAAGAGATTCTCAACTTTAATAATTTGATTATATATTTTGTAACAATAATATATATAAAAATAATTATTAGATGAATAATAAGAAATATTCAACAATTAAAATTTATTATTAAATAATTAAAATATATAATTTTAAAGTAGTATAAAATTATAATAAATAAATTATTTTATTAAAAAATAAGTTCATAATATGCGCATACATATGAGATGGTATCATGATACTTGTATCCGCCTATGAATTATTATTGCAGATACTCATTATATGTATTTTTTATGGGTATGTACGGGTTGGGTATATTTGTGGGTGTATATGGATTGAGTATTTTTGTGATCCCTAAAACCAAACTAGTACAATCATACAGTGTGACTCATGCTTTTGTGTTTTTATCATGTGATTTTCATTAATTTTAATTATATTTTCTCTCAACTTTCTTTCCATTTTCTATCATACCAAACAACTAAAAATCATCATATTTCCCCCTCATTTTCTTCTCTTAACTTTTCTTTCCTCAACTTTTCTTCCCCAAACTAAACATAGTGTAAGTGTACTAAAGGGGTCCAATACATTGACGTGATCATGCTTCAATCGATTTCAAATTGATAATTTAGCAATTTAGAGCGTAATAGATCTACACGAGTAACTTAAAAAAACATAAATAATCTGAATCATTAAATTTTCATAGAATTAATAAGGAGTAGATTTTTTTAACTTAATTATAGAGTAAGTAGATGTTCTCCTAATGAATATACTATTTACCCTATCATCCATCAATCACTGATTCCAATATGTAGGATGAAGAAGGACAAAAATCCTTAGTAGTGGAGCTCAATTGCAGAAAAGTGATATTGTTTATAATTGTTGGACCAGACTGCTACTGGGGAGCCTCCAACCACAAGTGAGACACCACGTCTTGAACCAAAACCTCAAGGCATTAGTTTCATGTGTCTTTCCTTCTTATAAACTCTTTCACTCCTCCCTACATATCCAATGTGAGATTTCACACTTGAATAAACCCAACAATATTCCCTTCAAATGTGAGTACCACACACTTTTATACTCTGTCAATTCATATTAATTTTTAATTATTATTAACTCTTAAAAAAATCTCAATAAAGATTCCAAGTCTTAATAAAAAAAACTTCCTTCAATGTCCTTAAAAATAGTTGGACCACCTTATAAATACAAACTACTATGGTGTCACATCTTTTCTATTTGTCATGCAATATGACCTTAAAAAATGATAGAAATTATCAGGAAAAAATGATGTCTTGAAATAAAAACACAACTTTCTAATACAATAATAGGATTTCATTAATAATAAAAAGAGATTGATAATAGGATTAGCTAAACTTATATACGCCCATCGAAAATCCAAAAAACATATGAATTTGCTTAAAGGTTTTACTACATTGATACTTTATTCTAACACTCTCTAAAAGGGTGTAGCCAAACCAAACCTCTTAAGAGTACACAAACCATACTCGCACATAACACTTAGTACAAGTAACCACATATGATAGTGCTATTATTATAATTTCATGCTACTAAATGGAACCATTTATGCTTGAAGATTTGATTCTGAACTTCACTTGCAGGTGCAGGGATCACAGGTGCAATTTGCTCCACACTTGCAACCATCATTCTCAGCTCCAAAACCCATTTCAGAACCCTCAAAATGGGCCTTAACAGGTGCAAATCCCATAACCAAAGTCTCAGTGGTGGTGCTCTCAGTGTAGCTTAAGTCTGGGTACATTTTGCAGCTGCAGAAGCACATGGAAAATCAATAAAGACTTTAGTGGAGTTCTCATAACAAAAACAAGAGATGTGTTGTTTCAACTTTCAAGATTACTAGAAACGTTTTGTAGAAACATTTTCAAGACCATGGTTAAGTAAAAGGGTACCCAAAAAGCCAATCAAAATAGAAAATAAGTTTTTGTGAAAGAAAATAACCTGTAGACAGACATGCAATACCAAAAAAAAGCATCAATTTTTCATAAAATTCAGCATAAAGGGTACCTAGGAAAAACAAAACAAAACTACATAAAAAATTCAAGGAAAATAAGACAATTTTTTGTTTGTTGTCAAAACAAGGTCTACGTGACCAAAATCTGATCCATGTAAGAACAAAACAAAAGCATCAATTTTTCAAACAATTGAACCAAATGGGTATAACAAAAAAAAGCCAAAGAATCAAAATCAAAACATTGAAGTTGAAGAACAAAAAATTTCGGGAAAACTTCCATTTTCTGAGGAAACAAACATAAAAAACCATGCAAAGGAAGAAAAAAACATCACTTTTTATACAATTTAGACAAAAGGGTATCCAGAATATTCAATCAAAATTAAAAAATGAGCTTCCATTTTACTAGAAACCAAACAGAAAATGAAGAAAAATGCATAAAATTCTAACCCTCCACATCCATTTCCACACTTGCAGCCACTTCCACAACCACAGTTACCTCCACAACAAGAAGACATTTTCAGTTTCAAAGAAAGAGAAACACAAACAACTCACTTGAACGATTTTCAATGAGAAGCAATGAACCCAATTTATAAAGAGTTTGAGGAGAAAGTGTGTTAGATTTCTACCATACACGTTTTAGAATGTAATGATGATTCTAAATCCATTGCCGGTCTTGTTCCATTCCACGTTTATCATCGTTTTTTCTCATACACTTGTCTTCTTATGCAGATTTAATGAGTTTTGTGGTGTTTTCTTTCTAAGTTATGAGCCGTTGGATGAGATATTTCATTATCAAGGGGGTATTAACTGCTTAGATATTTCATTATCAAATCTCCATAGTGTACATCCCATGAGGAACATGAATAATACCCAAACTTAAGTGATATGATCAAAGACTCTAACCATGACTAAACTGGAGAAATTACAAACTTTTAGGACCATTTACTTCTACTTCCTTGTTGAAGGGCTAAACTGGGATCATTTTAATCTTAATGTTAACAAGTAGGAAATGAAATGGTTATGTTAGAAAAACATATCTTCCATTATAAATATGGGGACAATCAAATCCTTCTAGTGTCTTCTGGAGTAAAAAATCGTATTATGAAGAGATAGGTTCAATTAGATTACAATTTTATTATTAGTAATTTAAAATTGTATGTATTTAGAGACCAATTTCACAAATAGTTAGAGTTTAAGGAGTAATTAAGAAGAAAAAAATAGTTTACAATATCTACTTATAAAACACGTAAAGTTTAAGAGTATTTTATAAACTTTTCCATTTAAAAGTAATAATAATAAAAGCAAGAGTAAGTTTGTCCAATGACAATGAATTTTTACAAGAATTGTGGAGATAATATTATTTGTGTGGGTAAACAAAATTTGGACTCTCATTAGTTATAGTTCCTATGCTAAACACTCATGAGTCAATAATAAAAGGGACGAGGATAAAATAGTTTGTCCCATTTTGTTATAATCCATAATTGAACATTATTGGTTCATCCAATCATACTCACATACAAAGAGGGTTGAAAATCACTAAGATATGATAAAAGATTTTCCCCCTTTTGTTCTCATCAATACCACTATCATCACGACCAACATCTTATCAATGTTATCATTATTTGATTTCCAACAAACATTGGATAAAATAAGACCCTATTCTACTTATATTCTCTCATGCTCTTATTTTACCATCTCATTATCCTATCTTGACCATCAAACATTCCTAAAATAAAAAGTCAATAAATTTACATTATAAAATGGAGTAGGAACTAGGCTAAAGCTTGGAGCATGAATTTTTAAGATTTGAATGGAGGGAGTAACATGGAAAGGGAAAAACAAAGTTTATAGATGAAATGAGAAATTTTGCCAAAATAATTGAATTAAAATTGAAATAGTTGAACTAGTGATGAAAACAAATGCGGGCTAAAGGAAAGTAGGATACCCAATTAAGGTAGCAGATCTTTTGTCTTATAAATTGTGTCACTTTATATATTATTGATTATGATTGGTTGAAAAAATATATTTAAATTAAAATTTTAATAATTAAATAATCACGTGTAATAGTGATACATTTTTTTGGAACACATGATATTCTTCCCAAATTGATGCCTTAAGTTGAATTCCTTAATGGATGAATAAATATCAAACATAGTGTTACTGGAACTAAAACATAGAACAAAACAAAAACATGAAGAGTTGTTCAGAATCTTCAACCAAACCAAACACAATCAACAACAAAAAACCTCCTTTCATGCCAGCAAAGGATGATACTAAACCAATCCTTCAAGACCCAGTTCTCTCTCTCTCTCTCTCTTATCAAATTGCATTGCATAACTTGAATTATTAATTGTTTTAAAAGGGTCTTTGATATTTACTTACTTTTGTTCTTCTTTGTTTTTTCTGTGTCAGATACTGAGATCAGACCCAATTGAAACTGAGGAAGCTGTGCTCAGATTGCCTACTTTCTCAATCCCCACATCAAATGGAATAAAGTAAAATATTTCACATTTTCAACTTTTAATATCTTTTATTGTTCATTCTTCTTTCTGTTTTAAAATATGGGATTTTAATGTTGTCAATCCCCTGCAAGTTTTGATTTTTATTGTTCTAAGATGTCTCTAATTGAATTTCAGTTCTTGTTATCATGGGTTGTCTTCAAATTGTTGTTGTAGTGTATCGTTGATGCTTTATGGAATGGAGGGTTTAGTGAATTTTGTGTTAATGTTAATTTTTCTATAGGTAACATTCATTATTTTGGGCTATTTGGATTTAACTCCTCTAAATTGCATTGAAGTGGTTGTGATAATATGTTTGTACATGTATAACAATCCTTGGAATTGTCAATATCATAACCATTGATTTCTCCTAAAGTGCACCCTACAGTTTAGAAGAGCAAGAATTTATATCCATTCTTATGGGTTTATTTACAAGTTGAATTTTGGAATGGAAGTAAAGGAAATAGAAGACTTCAGAGCCATCAAATATACTGCTGAGATGGCTCCGAACCCTTCCCCTTCTATTCTTTCCCCTTTAAAACTCAACTCAGAAACAAACTCTAAGAGACCAAGGATTTCTTATAAGACATGAAGTAAGAAGAATGAATGCTGGGATACTTGATAGATGTTAGATTGTATTAGACTCACAAGACACAATGATTATATTAAAACAACAACCAAACCTTAATCCAGTCTTATATCAGTTTCATATTTTTAGTTCTAATTTTCTTATTAGATGATATATGGATGTAGAGTGTAAGTATCGACACATCTGTAAGATTGTTTGTCCTTTAACCCGTAGGTCATGAGTTCAAATCTTGAAGACAACCTATTCAACCGCAAAAGTAAGATTACATATATTTATCATCATTGGACCTCACTATGTATGAGCGCGTGCACTAGATTGCCCTTTTATGATACAATGATGTAGAAGTATGTCATGTATACTGTATCCAAAGGAAACAATTGTGTGATTTGTCTGTTTTTCCTTATTGGGTTGCAGTTGGGGAGTTTCATGGGATACCATATTTTGTTCACTTTGATCATATTCATTATCAAAGATTGTTTAATTTAAAGCTCTTGCAGATAGCTTAATGTAAAATTTATTTTCCATTGAGAAGTGAAAGATACACTTTCTTCATCACACAGATATATTATATCTGGCTTGAAAGTTGAAAGTTGAAAGAGTGGTTTCACTGTCAAAAAGTAGTGGCTAAAGAAAAATGATCTATGATTTATTCTGGTTATGTCAGATTGAGAATTTAGGATGCACATTGTTGGTGTACAATGTAGTTTATTTACTACTTCCAGAGTGAGCCTTGATATATGACACCAATCAACATAAGATCAATGATATAATTCTTCAGATTCAATTTCTTTTACATATATATTATAGATGCTACTTTACTACTTGTAGCTCATTATTTAGTAGCTCATGGGACTGATAGTAATGCCTAGAGGTGTCAAAACGGGCTACCCGGACGGATTCGGGCTAGCCCACATCGGGTTCGGGCTAAGCCGGATCGGGCTAAAAAGCTCTAGTAATGCCCTTTTCTGAGATTCGCTTTTGGCTGTTGCTATCAAGATGTTATATTTGATTATTGATTCAGTGACTGCCTTTGATATCCTATTTTATATTTTGAAAACCTTTCATTTTTCTGGAGTGATTGCTCATTATGCAGTATTTGATCTGATATGTGATGACCATATTCTCCAAATACACTCCAAGGATCAAACCACAAAAGTCCTTTCCTATCTATGGTGTATCTGCCTTTCTTTCTCTCTTCACATGACATTGTCATGTGAATAATTCGCGAGAAGCCAAGATGATCCATTCCCTTTCCTTCACCTTCTCTTCATACTATTATCACTGCAGAGTTAACCTGAGTTGTGAAGGGTGGATTGTTGACATAGCACGAGCTGTATCGAACGACTACGGATGGTAGCCAAAAGCGATATTCATCTCAATAGCATGGTCCAAACCTTGAAGCAGCTTTGGTTATTCCTGATGTAATCAAAAGTAATTGCATTATCAACTATGCAGTTTCAAAGATGTCTAGCTTCGCTTTTCTCTCATCTGCTCCTTCCATTCTCCTTTCAAACTCTGAAAATGGAAACCTTACCTTCACTCTCAATTTGGTAACCTATGGTTCCCAAACCAAAGAAACTTGGGAATCAATGCTTAGATGCTCTCTTTTGGACCATAAGTTTGTAACTGTAACCCAAAGCCAGACCCTTGACTTAGCTACCAGTTTCATCCTAGAAAGATTATAGAACAAAGTTCTTGAAACTAATTGAAGAAAACTCTGCATCAAGTACTTTCCACAAGCCTAACTATATTTACGAAAACAGACTTAAGTTAAGAAAGGTATCACAATAAGAATATTTGATATATATACAAATGTTCCAAAGTCTACTGAGACCAAGGGGTTCAAATGCTCAAATCAAATAATTAAAGTGAAATGCATTCTTATGAGATAAAAAAGGTAAACATACACAAATGACAGAATAGACGAAAAAGACACAAGGGGTTCAAATGTCCTTTAATATATATATATATTTTAAACTCATTTAAGTTAATACATTATAACAATGTCACAGAAATAACATTCATGGTCCTAGAAACACTCCAGAGTTTGTTGAGCATGGATACCATATATCAATCCATGGAAGAAGAATAAAACAGTAATGGTGATATCTTTTCAGCATCTTGATTAGTAGACATGACATTCGACTCACATCAAAATTCTAGTCATGGTTTTGATAATTCATTTTACCTATATTAATCCTTTTGCACACACCTACATACACACTTTTTACTATTGCTTTGTTAAATATAAGCATTAAGTACAACACTTTCAGTAAAATACCATCCAATACAAACATTTTTTTTATCAGCAATAAGATTATTAATATAGAGATAAAGAAAAATTAGGAGAACAAGTGGTACTCCTATCCACTAAATTCCTACAAATAATAAGGAAAAATACCATTTGAAGGGTTCATCAACTAAGCAACTAGAGAAAAAGAAAAGAAAGGGAAGCGGGCATTGATAAGATTTCAAGAATGTAGCAAAATAAGCTCCATCATCTTATCAAGGTGAAAACGCTTGTTCTCAAAAATACTTTTGTTCCTAATATGCCAAAGAGTCCAAATTGTGACAAACCAAAGAGCCATCCACAAATGGATATTCTTGTTGTCCATCCGTAACAAAGATGCATGAATTGATAAATGGGAACAATTCCTTCTTCCTTCAATTGCATGCGTCCATATCCATCAACTAAAAATGTATAAGTTAAAGAATCGGGAACAATTCCTTCTTCCTTGATCTTAGCCATCAAATCCTCTGCTTCTTCTAACCTTCTTTGACTGCAGCATGCATGAATGAATGCTGTATATGTAAATACATCAGGCTGGCAACCCAACGATCTCATTCGGTTAAGACTCTTATAAGCATGAATGAAATCACCCTCTTTCAACATTTCCACGATGAGGTTCGTATATGTTTCGACCACATTAATCTTTGTCATTTCCTCTACAAGCAGTAAAGCTTCCTGCAATTATCCATCAATCAAAGCAGTATATATCACTTCATTTGCTTTAAGGTCTTTGTCCTTGAAGGACTTGAAGAGTTCATGTTTCTTCCTTGCAATCCAATTAAAAAAATCCAATGCAGATTTTGGATCAATTTCAAAACCAAAAAGGGTCAAAACATGAGAAGGGTTTATAAAAGGGACAAGTGTTTTAAGAGAAGGGTGGTTTTGCCAATTGGGTTGGGACAGAATAGTGAAAATATGTGAAGGGAGATCATTGGGTGGGTGAGGGTGCAGTGTAACAGGGTGAGGAATAGAAGCAATGGAAGAAAATGATTTGGTGAAGTGAATAAGGAAAAGGGAATTTCTGGGAATGAAGAATGAATGATACATGCATGAAAACCCAACTAGGAACTCCAAAACATGGAGATGAAAAAAGTGATTTTTTATATTTTGGGAGGAAGAAGATGGTGAAAAGTTACTTTGTTATTATGTCATCTACCTTTCAAATTTAATACAAATCATCGACTCTTCAAAAAGTAATATAAATGAATGTTGAAGGATAAATATTATATTCTACTCTAATTATAATATTAATTAGTTTTTTTACAAAGATATCATGGAATTTTATAACCGTAGTCCCCAAATCAAATATGGACCATAATTCTCAAATCAAACACAAACAAACCATAATCCACATGAACCCTTGAATTCATTTTCCACAAGAATGTAGCAACGAAGAGATAATTATGTGCATTTTAAAAAAAAACACATTTTTAAACACAAAAGCAATAAAGACTTTATTAAGTATAAAAGACCAATGCACATAATAAAGTAATCTCCCCACCAATTGCCTATAGAGGATAAGATCTTCATAGGGTGCACTGTCATTTTGGCTAAGATGGTTAGTCTTAACCATAGGTGTGATGGCAGGTTTAGAGTGAAGGAAACTAATATCTAACAGGGGATCCAATGTGTATTTACATTGGCATAGAGTTATACCCTGAGAAGACCTAGCCATTCAAGACTAAGGAAATACTTTAGTGTTCCTAAGTCCTTAATTTTGAATTTGTTGTCAAGATAAGCCTTAACTTTATTGATCTCAGAAGGATCGTCCCCTGCAAGAATTAAATCATCAACGTAAAGGAGTAAGAAGTTGTGGGCAGTTTTCTTGGTGAACAAGGAATGAACATTGTGAGATTGAGTGTAGCCTAGAGAGTATATAGAAGTGGACAATTTAGCAAACCATTGGCGACTAGCTTGTTTTAGACCATATATGGATTTGTTAAGTTTACAAACTTGGTTTGGTAAATTGCAAATGATACCCTGAGGGATGGTTATGTAGACTTCTTCATCAAGGTCTCCATGCAAAAATGCGTTGTTGACATCAAGTTGATGAAGGATCCAATTATAAATGGCTGCAAGGGCTAAGAGGAGCCTCACAGTGGTAAGCTTGACCACTGGTGCAAAGGAATCATAGAAGTCAAGGCCTTCGGTTTGGTTATAGCCCTTGGCTACTAGTCTAGCCTTGTGTTTCTCAATACTTCCATTTGAAGTAAATTTCAGTTTGTAGACCCACTTAGATCCAATAGCTTTCTTGTTGGGTGGTAATGTAACTAGAGTCCATGCGTTATTCAATTGGAGAGCCTTTAATTCATTTTTCATGGCTTGGATCCAATGAGGAGATTGGATGGCTTGTTTGAAAGTTTTAGGCTCTGTGTGAGTTGTAATGGAGAAGAAATGGTGTTTGTGTGTGGAGGATAAGGTGTTATAGCATAGGACATTGTGAAGGGGATGTCTGATGTTATTGTCATGGTGTGTGGAATTGGTCAAAAGATTGCAATGGTAGTCTCTAAGGTATGTGGGGAGGGGTGGTGGGAAGTCCTATGAGATTTCCTAATGGGAGGATCAGTGGGTGGTAATGCATCATATGTGTTGGTTTGGAGGTCATTGGTACTAGAAGGTGGTGGTGAATTAGGATTGGTACTAGTGAGGTTGGTTGATGGAGAGGCAATGGGTGGATAGTCAAAGAGGAACCAGGATGGGGAACCCTCAGTGTTTGAACTAGGAGTAATGTGTTGATCTTTGTCATTATGGTAGGGAAAGTGAGATTCATAGAATGTTACATTTCTAGAGATAAATATTTCCCTAGAAGTTAAGTCAGAGAGGATGAATCCCTTTGTCCCATGTTGATAGCCCAAGAAGACACACTTCCTCGCCACGGGGTCAAGCTTGGTCCTATGAGCAGTGAGGGTGGAAGCATAGCAGAGGCAACCAAACACCTTTAAGTTCGTAACGTCAGGATTTTGTTTGTGTAATAGTTCAAAAGGTGAATGATTATCAAGGACAGAGGTAGGTAATCTGTGCATTCGGTGAACAACATATTTAACAACATATCCCCAAAAAAATTTAGGCAAGTTTACTTGGAAAAGAAGGGATCTAGTTATGTTGAGGATTTGTCTATGCCTTCTTTCAACCATTAAGTTTTGTTGTGGTGTTTCCACACAAGAACTCTAGTGCATAATCCCATTTTCAGAGTAGAATGTAGGGATTAAGAATTCTGAGCCATTATCAGTACGAATGGCTTTAATTCTTTGGTTAAATTGAGTCTTAACTATCTGGTTGAAACTATGGATCAAGGTTCTTATTTCACCTTTTGATAGCATGAGAAAAATCCAAGTATGTCTTGTGTAATCATCCATAATAGTGAGAAAATATTTGTGACCATGCATAATAGGGATCCTAAGGGGTCCCCAAATGGCCATGTGGACTAGCTCAAAAGCATTTTTAGTGCAAGTGGAACTAAGGGGAAAAGGCAGTTTACATTACTTATCAAGATGACAATAATCACACACCTTATGTTTCTGAATTCTAACATGTGAATGAAGTTTATGCATATGAACAAGAATACTATAAGAATGGTGCCTAGTCTATAATGCTAGAGATCAAAAGTATCATCATTAGGTTTATTTAAAATGTTTACAATATGAGTATTATCCATTTGTGGCATAGCATTGTTTGTGAGGATGTAGACGTTATTGTGTCATTCAGCATGACCAATCATCCTCAATGTAGTCGTATCCTGAATAAAACAAGAGAGTTCATCAAAGACGAGCTTGTAGTGGAGTGAGCAAGCTAGCCTACAAATGGATATGATGTTATATTTAATGTTTGGTATGTATAGAACATTGTAAAGAGTGACTAATTCAGATAACTTGACAGTGCCAAAATGCTTAGCTATAATAGTTTGATTATTAGGCAATTTGATCCTGATGGGTTTAATGGAAATATAGCTAGAATAATTGGCAAGGTTGTTTGTCACATGATCAGAGGCCCCACTATCAAGTATCCAAGATCTATTGCCAAGAAGAGTACCTGATAGATTTGAAATGATGTTATCCTCTTCTTGAGCAGCATGATCAATCAGATGCTCATGGTCTAAGCTAAGTTGAGCAATTTGCCTTTCTGGTTTAGGACTGTTCTGCTTGGGTTCTGGCCTTGAATTAATTTTACCAACATCCTCATCAGTGATTGTGTTGATTGTGCTTACAAGTCCATTTATTGCCATCTTTGATTTGAACTTGAAGTTTGGTGGGAGCCATGCTTGAAGTAGCATGTCTCAGTAGTATGTCCTTCATTCCCACAAAAATTGCAAATCTTGCTTATTCCATATGATCTATTAAAAGAGTTTGTGCCACTATGTCCTCCTTGTCTTCTAGGTCCTTTATTGTAGTCCAAGTTTCCTCTCTATTTTCCTCTATTTGGCTGATTCCTCCAAGGTTGATTGGAATTGATGGTTGATTTCCCATCACCTTGGTTCACTCCTTCTTGTTGTAAAACAAGTGAAAGAACCTTGTTGATGGATGGTAGGGGTTCCATTAATAGTATCTGCGTTCTAACAGTATCATACTGATCATTGAGGCCCTTTAAAAAACAAGTGACATATTCAGATTCTCTATACCCTTTGATGATCTTCAATAAGGAGCAACTGCATCTGATGTTGCAAGAACAACTTGGTATTGGCCTATATGAATCAAGCTCGTCCCATATAGTTTTTAAGTCAGTGAAGAAGCTACATACATTCCTTTATCCCTGCTTGATAGAATGGATTTCCTTGATAAAATCCGAGGTTCTGAAATGATCAGGTTTTGAGTATCTTTCTTTGAGATCCTCCCATAGTTCTTGAGCAACTTCTATGTAAACAATGCTTTGAGAAATTTATTGTGTGAGTGACCTTGTGATCCATGAGAGAATTATGGTGTTACATATCTCCCATGAGTCAAAATTTGGGCCAGTTAGGGCCCTTCTCATAGATTTACTCCATGAGTAGTAATTCTTTCCATCTAGTGGTTGTGTCACTAATACAATCCTAGGATTTTCTCCTGGATGAAGGTAATAGGGATTTATGGGGTTTTGTGAAGAATCTGTAGTCTGCAACTGCTGTTGTTGCTGGCTTGTGTTGGATTCAGCATCCACGGGTGATATAATTGTAGAAAGGAAGAATGGAATTAGCAGAGCTCTCAGATTAAGAGCTCTGATACCATAAAATAATATGTAAGATAGATGTGGAAATGTAGAAGATGTAAGAAGAAATGCAATGTATTTTATTGAATTGAATTAATTAGTACAAAGGGCTTATTTTCTTATATACAAGTGGTAGCTTGTGACTCAAGCAATGAATGAGTCAAGAGGAAATAACAAATTTGTAACCACTTTAACTAACTACCTACTTGCTAATAGCCCATGTGCTAAATGTGCCAAAATACTCTACTGATATCCAATCTTCCAGAAGTTGGACTATGTGCTGATGTATACAGATGCACCAAACCCTGGACGTCTCGGTCAGAACAGATGCACCAAGCCCTAGACGTATCGGTCAGAACAGATGCACCAAGCCTTTGACGTCTCGGTCAGAACAGATGCACCAAGCCTTGGACGTCTCAGTCAGAATGGCTTACCTGCATCAAGTTGTCTCGGTCAAAAGTGTCTCAGTCAAAATGCCCTGTATATAATTGAACCTGCACCAAAACTAATAAAACCAAACTACAACCCAGTGTTAGATAGATTTATTATTTAGATTTTTATGATTGAAATGATGTTTTAGTAATCAATTGGTGATAACAATAATAAAATATGGAAAATGATATATCATCTTACTAAATCTTTTTATCTACAAAAAAGTGATACGTGTCACTTATAAACCAACTATTAATAAATAAAGTATGACATTGTAAAATATATCACTTTCTTGTAGGTAAAATGATTAATATAATGATATAGTAGGATGATATAATTGAAGAATTATTATCAGGTAAAAGGAGCAAAATGATTAGGAGCATGTGTTTATGGTTATAATGGAGACATTTATATATCGAAATCTTATTCAATCTAATCCTATCCCGATGCATGATTAGTCATACCACTGATGTATTATGAATTAGTTAATTTTTTATTATTGATATATTTCTTCATTTTTTGCTTTCATAATATGCAAACAAGAGTTTGGGGTTAGTAGTGTGATGAAGGAAAAACAAATTCTCCTTAGTTGAATTTTCCAATTCACCATGATCTTTGGCAACATATATTATATGATAGAACAAGGGTACATACACCAAAAAGTTCACTATTTGGCTAAATCAAGATGCAATGAGGGGTGAGGTTTTCTTTGTGGTATTAACTTGAGGCATTTTAAGGTGACCACACATATTTTCCACTTTTTGTGAAGGGTTATTAACAAGTATACTGTATGTATAACTTCATCATTTCTCCTTGCCATTAACCATGTTATTATCAACTTTTGGTGTTTTCCCCTCCAGGTTAAGATAAGGGATGTCCTCATTGGAAATAATTCTCCTTGGTCATGACATGTTTTGCTTGCTATAATGGTTTAGAAAATGCTCTTTTTGCTGATTTAAATGCGGCTATGCTGGAAATCAAGACTGCTCACAAAAAAGGTTGGCAAAAAATCTGGTTGAAATGTGATTCAATGCTGGTAGTGGATATTATAAATCTAAAAGCTAGATTCCCGTGGAAACTAGCTAGTAAATGGCGTTTGTGTCAAGCAATGTTAATATCAATGGACTTAGTAATTCTCATATATATAGGGAGGAGAATTCTAGTGCAGATAAGCTTGCCAATTATGGAATTTCATCCATGGTTTACACTTGGTGGAACCATGCTCCAATCTTCATTCATGAGGAGGTCAATATGAATAGGCTAAAATTACCAAACTATAGGTTTGTTTCAATTTAATCCTCCTTGTAAACTCTATCCTCTTTCTTTGTTCATTTTAATATAGTTGGTGGTGCATTGATACCACTCATTTACTAAAAAAATGTAGTTCTTTAATATCTTTTAAAATGTTTACAATTACTTCACAACATGTGTTTATTATTATAATAAGCACTTTAATAGTGAATTGTTTAATGATTTAGTTGTGATGTACTCACTATCTATTAAGAATTTGTAATAACTACCTTAAAGGTCTCACATATAACGACATTTGATTAGTTGAAAGTTCAAAACACTTTGCATGCATCAAAATTGAACTTATTCTTAAATTTCGTGCTTCTATTATAATAACGGATTCTACCAAACTTTCTCAAATAAACAATTCTTTATACCCTCTTCATTAAGGAATTATTAATTTGGGTTCTATTTTATAAAATATTTCACTAAAATTCTTATATTATTCTCTTGAAAGTGGTAGAAACTTAATTATATTCTTTAGTTAAGTCATAGTGTGATAAAGTAAAGATGAAAATATAATTATTTAATGAGGCTAAAATTGGAATGTTTTAACTAAGCCTTCAAAATGTTAAACTAAAAGTTTTGAATAAAAAAAAACCCTTAATATTAGAAAAAGACGAAGAATAAAGGGAGCAATAGGAAATTTATCTCAACCTTCCATAATATTGCTAATCACTTATAACCTTTAGTAATTTAAAGGTAAAATGACCACATAATCTATTACCAAATGACATCAAATAGAAAAAAACATAAATATTCATGAAATTTTAAAACAGAAAAGTACAAAGTAAATTCGGCTTTGCACCGTTTTTTTTTCCAGAATTCACTCAAACTTGTCAATCAACATGCGATTCCCGCATATCATGCATCTTGGGTTATCTTTGGATACCAGCATGTACATGTAGCAACGAGTACACCCCGCCAAAGTGAATGGTAGCCCCTCATCTTTTGAAGCATCACCAAGATTCTCATCAGAACCAAACATGGAAGATGCACTTGTTTTGTTAAAGGGTGTCGATGACAACGACGAGATGCGTGAACTTGAGCTTTGAGATGGATTTTTCAATTTCAAATCAACACCCAAACCACTTCCATGCTCATTCATCATTGTCTCAACCACACTTATCTCTTTCGATTCTTCTGAAGTTGATTTCACCTTTGAATAAAAAAAACATGAAAAATAAAAATAAATTTATAAAATGTACTATGAAAAAAATTTAAATGTATTAATTTTATATAAAAAAGGAAAAAATAATAGGAGGCAAGGTAATCTATAAGTACACCAATGGCAATAATGAAGACGAGGAAAAAATCTAGCATTCAAATTAAATTGACAAAAAATAACATAAAAACACAAATGACATTCAATTGGAATGAATAAAAATGAGTCTACCTCAAAATTAATTTCATGTCCTATAGAAAGATGACCTTGGTCTTGGTCTTCAATTTGTGGTGGTTGATTGATGTCAATAGACCTATTGTGTTGATGAACACTAGCAGATCCATAATTTTCTAAGATATTATTATCTTCATCTTCTTTCTCAATGTGAGTATCATGAACTTGTTGTAACTTTCCACTTAGTTTTTCCATGGAAATAAACACTCACTAGTTGGGTGATGCCTAAAAATGTATGTGGGAGCATCTATAAATACTACAAAAATGTGGTTTCGTAGTACACGGAATTGAAAAAAGAGAGGTTTTTGTTTAACACCAATCCCAAGAAAACTGTTATCATATTTTAAATTTAATGTAAACAATGATAAAAAATATTCTAAAATAAGAGTCAATAATTGCATAAGCACTTAGTACACCATAAAAAAACTAGAAGCATTAAACACATAATAAGTTTTATGATAAATGTAACTTTGGCGGAACTAGGACGTTGTGTCAGGGGTGTAAGTTGTAATAAATGTAGTGTTATTAAATTTGATTCGAGAGAATGATCTAACCTAGAATGAACATCCAATTAGTTCGAATTGCTCATTTTATCGGCTATGAACCAAAACTAGTATTGATCGGTTCGACTTGACTATTTTGCATAGAACACTAGCAACTTGGTCGATCTAACTACTCTTGTAAGCTGAATCAGCCATTTTTAAAAAAATTAACGTCAAAGTGACGTCTTGTGAGGAAAACTAATTTTGTATGTTCAACTTATTTGTGTTTATGTTTGTCGTTATTAGATTTTTATATCTTTTAGCTTATATTGTATCAAATTCTTATTTGTTTAATTAATGTTTAAACTTATTTGTATACTTTTGTTGTAGTTAAATCGTAAAAAAACTATATTATTTGACAATATTTTCAATTTATTTTGACATTTTATTTTTCATAAAACTTTTATTGTTTGTTATTTAATTAGTATTTGTGTAATAAACTATTAAAATTTCATGTATAAAATTATTAAATAATATTAGGTAGTATTATAAATTTTTAATTATTTTTAAGGTATGTTAATTTAACTGATCTAACTAATAACTTACTAAATTCGTCATTGAACTAATAATGGACTAAGTTAATGATTGATTCAATTATAATAATAATAGTTAAATGATATAAAATTGTATATAATAATTGAGTGATATTGATATAACTTTATATATCTAAGAAGTGCAATAAATATTAAATATAAAACTAATATACGGTTGAAAACTGTAGGACATGAATGCCTTCTTCAGTGTTTAATGACCTTTACTCATATGTGAAATTGATTATTCAATTTTGAGATTCTCTAAAGATTGTTTGGCAAGAGGAAGTATTATATGGTTTAAGATTATTGGTACTAGCGTGTCGTCATGCACTTCATACATGTCGACCTGCATTATTATTTTCTAGTATTGCGTATTTAATTTTTATATATTTCATCTTAGATAATTATATCATATATTTTTGTTTTGAGTACACATAATATTATAATCTTGTTCGAACATTTAATTATATATAATATTATAATTTTGTTTGTATTTTGAGATTGAGTGTAGAATCTCTATATGATAAACTATTACAAAAGAAATATCTTCTAAAAAATAATAAGCCTTTCATCTTTGATTTGATTGTATTTTGAGACTTATTCAAAAATGTGATCTTTGTTATCTGAAAAAATTGGATCAAAGATGAATATGAGATAATCTTCGGATATGGAGAATAGGGCATAAAGAGGGTTAAGTTGTTTAGTTTTTAAGTGTTTCAAAGAAAATAATATGTTCTCCATTTAAAAGGTAACCTAAAGTAATCATAAACAACCCGTTCAGCTGTTTTTTGCATCCAATTATTGCAAAATTATTTTCATTGTATATGTTACAAAATTGAATATATCATATTGTCTTTCAATTATCACCATTTAAGTATATAAATGGAATTAAATAAAATTATACATGTTCCATTACCTAAATACCCTTTAGGCATATTTTGAATTTATACCATAGTTAGGATAAAGTTTGAATATAGAAATCATGTCAGTTCAAATATCTATATACCTCTTAGATATGTTTTACCTTTATATATTAGTATAGATATATTTAATCATCATTATTGATAATGATTCAATAACTTAACATTAAATGTGTTTATTCCAAATAAATGATAAGAATATAATTGAAATAATTGATCCCGAACCATATAATAATTTCTCCTTTGTTAGACTTAGCCTGCATGTCATGTATTTTCACATAAATTGACCTTCAGTAACTGGAAAAAAAAATTAATATATGGGGTTGTGGTTCTCCATTTTGGAATATCTTAGTACCATCTATTATTATCTACATATGAATGGAATAGACTACTGATTTTACATTACTAGACAACATACAATTTTGACATGTCATATCTAGGAGGTTAATTTTGTCCATTTAATATCTTTATTCTTTACTATTATTTGGTGTAATTAAATGCAAAGAGACCCACTATCTTTCTTCAACATTCTCACTCTATTCTTTTCATTTTCACTCAATTGTTGACTTCTAAGTTTTTTGAATAGCCATAACAAAATAGCAATTTTAAATAAAAATTTATTAGTGAGAATTTTTTTTAATAATTAAGGGTTCCTTAAATACTCCAAAAAAAAAAAGTACAAATTAAACCTTTTATAATTTAAAATAATTATTATCTCCTTTGTATTTGGTATTTCATGGCTCCTACGTGAGTTTACTAGTTAATATGACAAGTCAGTATAAACTTCATCATTTCATTAATGGCTATATAAAAATGAGAAGGTTTGATATGTAATATTTTAGCCCATTGATCAAACGTATATATTATCTTCTACTATCTATCTATATCTATATATTAAATGAAAAGGATGGTAATTTTACATTTCTAGATATCATATAATTTGACATATAATAGTTAGTATATTAATTTTGTTCTGTACGATTATTTAGTGTAATTAAATGAAAAGTGACTCACTATCTTTCTTCAACATTTGCACTCCATTCTTTTCATTTTCATTCATTGTTGATTTCTAATTTTTTGGAACAACCATAACAAAATTTCAATTTAAAATATTTTTTTATGTGCGAGAAAACTTTATTAATAAGGTAAAATGCTGAAATACTCCAAAACATAATTAAGGGTATATACTTGAAAATTTAAAATAATTATTATGATTATTATCTCCTTTGTATTTGGTATTACTTGGCTCCTAGACACATGTCTACTTGTACATATGACAGGCGAGTATAAACTAACTACATCCTTAATGAATGGCCTAAGGAACAGAGAGCACGAGATTGTGGGTTCAAGTCTCACCAACAACCAAAAAGGGAGTTATAAGGTGGTATGATGGTTATGGTGAAGGATGTAGGTGGAGGAGGTTGAGAGTTCAAATATCACACACAATAAAAAATATTAACATACTAACAATTGTTGATAAAAAAAGTGCAACAACTACACATTTGAAAAATAAAAAAATTTAGAAACAAAATTAAAGATAAAAGTATAAAATGAATGGTGAATGATATAATAATAATATATAAAACTCTTATATTGTTATTGTATATATCTTTTTCTTATAATAAATATAGTGAGGAATTATTATCATGTAAAAGGAATAATGATTGAGGCAAAGTGATTAGGAGCATGTGTTTATGGTTAAATTTCTATTGTTGATATATTTCTTCAATTTTTTCTTTCATAATATGCAAACAAGAGTTTGGGATTAGTGGTGTGATGAAGGAAAACTTAAATCTCCTTTCTTGAGTTTTCCAATGCATCATGATCTTTGGTTAGATGTATAATATCAAGGAATGAGGTTCATTCTTTGGCTAAATCAAGACTCAATGGATAATGTAGGGTGTGAGGTTTCCTTTTAAGGTATTAACTTGAGGAATTAGAAGTTGACCACACATATTTTCCTCTTTTTCTAAAGGGTTATTGGCAGGTATACTATGTGTATAACCTCATCGTTTCTTCTTGCCATCAACCATGTCATTATCATAAATTTCTATTCTACATGATGTATATTCTACCATATTTTGTCATTGTTTATAATAATTAATGAAGGAATATTATAAAAGAATAATCCAATGTCTCACTTTTCCACGAAAACCACTCACTAAATCCATTGTACTATTCTCAAAGGATTTGTGCATCATTAAGATTTTTGGATCATGTTCTTGTTATACCAATGTTTTTTTATTCTGAATGGTATGTCTGAAGAGTTGATTTCTGATAGAACTTTATGATATCCATTAAAGAATTATGATGTAAACAAGTGATTATTCTTGCAAGATACAACATTGGAATTATTAGTACTTTTCTTACATTATCTTAGACTTTTCTTACAAAACCACCTTAAACTTTAAATTTTTTAAGTAGTTGTTATGAACTATTTTTTCTTCCTAATTATCACTTGAACGTTAACTGTTGGTGAAATTGGTTTGTGCATAAAGATAATATTAAATAAATTAATAGCAGTGACAAATTCTAACTCATGCATTTTTAACATCGACTATTAGATTATTTGTTTATATATAATACTATTATTGAATTAATCGCTTTTAACTTTGAAGATTACTTATCATATTCTCCTTAGTCAATTTTACATTTTGATGGTAGTTTCTTCTAATATCAATGTTGGTTAACCTATAGTATTGCATTGCTACTATTGTGAATTTGATTGCAACGATTTCCTTGTTATTTATTAGTAATTTAACAATATATTTATATAAAGATCAATTTCATCAACTAATAGAGTTTAAAGGGTAATTAACGAAAAAATTATTTTATGGTGCATATTCGCAAAAGATATAAAATTTAGGGGTAGAAAACTAATTTGAGAAGGGCTCTGCTAGGGCATGAAGAAAGAAAGTGGCAGGCTCCAACATTCGTGGAAATTTGACTAACGCACTCCAACATTCCCGGCAACACAATGATGAAGAGTTCCAACATTATTGGAACCACAAAGTTGAAATCTACCAATCAAAAACTAGCTATACCTTGGTCTTGTCTGGCCACTCTGGATGAATCAGTGGAGGCTGAGTATGCCAAGGGCCCTGACCCTGCTCCAGGAATCTCGGAAGTTCAAAAAGGCAAGTCCTTTGCTCAAGCCCTCAAGGCCACGTGTGACATCTCAATCTCCCAGTTGCCTCAGCCTTGTATCAAGGGAGATGCCATTGCCATCAAAATCCCAGAAGAGGAGTACCAAGCAGGGCTCCAGAGGTGTAAAACCCATCTCCATGGCAGGCTCATCTTATCCAAGGGGGACTCTCCTATTCGTTTCACTGAGTTGAGAACAAAACTGCAGAGTCTCTGGAACATGATTGGAGCATGGAACATGATATCGCTGGGTCGAGGATTTTATGAGTTTGCTTTTGCTTCAATGGAGGAAATGAGGAGTCCTAAGATCTTGTTCTCCATTGCAGGGGGATTGGGGGTGCCAATATCCTTGGATGAAGCAACTTCGAATAGATCTTTTGGGCACTTTGCTAGAATATTGGTGGATGTTGACCTCAAAGGAACTCTGCCTAGCCAAATCTTGGTGGAAAGAGAAGGCTTTGCCTTCTTTGTCCACATTGAGTATGAAAACCTCCATGCTTTCTGCTCAGGCTGTCAAGTTATTGGTCATCTCATCTCTAGCTGTAGGAGAAATAAGGATGTAGGGGCAGACATTCCAAGGCCTAAGCAAGACTCCTCTCTGGGCAAAAATGCTTTGCATCCCAAGGGTACTGATCCAGGCAAGGGCCAAAAAGTGAACAACAAGAGGACTGAAATGGATAACAGAAAGGAAGTGGTGATTAAAGCTAGGGAAGATGACCTGGTCATAGAATTAGAGTTTGAGAACAATGTCAACATGCCTCCTGAAATTGTCCAAAAGGAGGGGATTCCCTCAAACCTGATTGATGAGGCTTGTGATTTACAGAACTCCTCGGATGAGGACACTAGGGAAACAAGAGTGGAGGAAACTCAGGAAAATGAGGTCATTCAACTCATTCCAGAGGAAAGATTCATTGTCCAACAGCATGATCAAATGTGCAATGACTTGGCAGCAAAAGAGACTAGAATTGTTGGAAGGTTATGGGCTGATGAGGAGGAGGAAGTCAATGAGGATTTGGAGGATAATAGTTTAGCTAGATGCACACCGAAGGAGGGAACATACACAAAGGTTTTGTCAAAATCTCAAAAGAGAAAACTGAGACAGAAGCAAAGTCTAGAAAAGGTTCATTTCACCCGAAGGGGGGGATATCTAAATGTTTCTAAATGAAGATTATCTATTGGAACAGTAGAGGAATGGGAAATTCCAAAACTAGATTAGTGTTTAAAAAGCTTTGCTCTATTAATAAGCCTGATGTTGTGTTCATTTCTGAGCCTATGGTGCCTCTGAATAAAATTAGCCCCTTGTATTGGTCTTCTTTGCAGTTGGAGCCTTTTGTTGAGAATGATAGGGGCACTCTGCTTCCTAATATTCGGGGTGCTTGTCGTGATGGTTTATATCCTCAAGTCATTTCCAATTCTAATCAGCAAATCTCCATATCCTTCTTGCAGGATAATCATCTGGTTTTCATTTGTGCAGTATATGCTCACACTAGCTACTTGATGAGAAGGAATCTCTGGTCTGAGATCTTGTCCTTACTTTCTACTAATCAGGGGCCTTGGTGCTGCATTGGTGATTTTAACTCTGTGCTGGGGGCCAATGAATGCAAGGGCTCTTTCTTGCCTAATAGACTTGCCTGTGAGGACTTCCAGAATTTCTCTGAGAATGGTAACCTACATCATATTCTTACTAGGGGGGCTGAATTCACTTGGACAAACAGAAGAAGGGGCCTAGCCCATACTGAAAAGAGGCTGGACAGATCTATATGCAATGACAATTGGTTGACTTTTTGGCAACACACTTATTGTTGCACTTTGCCTAGATCTGCTTCTGATCATCATCCTATTATGCTTGGTTTCTGTATGGATGAGGCTAGATTTCAATCTCAGTTCAGGTTTCATAAAATGTGGTTGAAGCATGATAGCCTCAGAGGAGTGATAGAGAACCACTGGGCTAACAGGGTGGTTGGCTGTCCCATGTTTATCTTGGCTAGCAAGCTTAAGAGCCTCAAGCCTATTCTCAAGACTT
>NC_032015.1:18085826-18107772 GCF_001865875.1 Lupinus angustifolius | reverse complement strand
AACTGATCAATTGTTGCATTTCCCTGTTTGATGTTGTGCATTGCTCCAATTATTTCTGAAATCTTGAATAAGTCACTTTGGTAATATCTTTCCTTCAAATCATCCCAAATCTCTTTTGCAGTGTTCATCCATAGAACACTTTGCACAATTGATGGCTGAATGGAATGAGTGATCCAAGATACAACAAGACTGTTGCATCTACTCCACAGTGGGTACATCTGATCGTGTGATTCTGGTTTGGGTAAAGATCCATCAACAAACATCATTTTGTTTTTCATTTGCAATGCCATGGTCATAGCTCTTGACCATGGATGGTAATTGTCACCATTTAATAGAGCAGAAACTAGAACAGCACCAGGATTTTCATTTGGAGATAGGTAATAGGGACTGATAGGGTCAAGAATGGGATTGATTATCTGATTTGCCAATGCCATTGGTCAAGAATCATCAAAAGTTGAAACAGTGAAGGTTTGATACAAAAGGTTGAAGGAGCACGAGATTTGTGGATGGAGAACTGAAATGTCAAATTTGACATTAAGTAGTGATAGCTTTAACTATTGTCCACATCAATTATCATGCAATATTGCTGTGAAGAAGGCACTTCCATGGTGAATGAAGAAGAAGAAAATGGAATGAAAATGAAAGAAGATGAGAACTAAGAACAAAACGGTTGAAAGATGAAATTGAATGAAAGATGTTAATATTGATCTTAAATTGAATTCATACAGAATAGAGAACCAAGCTATTTATACACAATGAACAAAACTGAAACTTGCCATAAATGGAAACTAACCTAAAACAGAATTAACAGATTTTCAAAAAACTGCTAAATAAGGAAAGCTGTTGAAAACACTGCAAAATCAAATTCTAATGGCAAATCTGGTTGGTGAGATGATTATCATCTTCAACAATTGCAACCTCTTTGTTCTTTTGTGGTAGAACTGAAATGTCTTTGTTTCATTTTTATTATCCAAATTAAGATCAGCGTCTCAAACATACCGAAAACCCTAAAATTGGGAAAACTCTGATTTTATATATTAAATTTGGGTTGTATAGGAACATATATCTGGATCCTAATCTAATCATTTAAATATATAATAGTGATTTCGTATGCTTTCTGTTTGACAATAGTATTATATTGTCATGATTAATAGACGCTTATAATATGCTATGTTGTATTGAATATATACAACAACGCATTACCCTAAAAGCGATCTCATATATTGCATATATAAACAGCGCATTATATAGACATTATTAACCGCGCTTACTCTTACATTGTTGTATTGGATAGATATAACTACACATTCTTAAAAAGCGTTGTTGTATTACTCATAAATATTCTCAAACAACACCTTACTACAACATTGCAACACATAAAGAGCATTGTTGTATTAAACATATATAACAATGTAGTCTATAAAAAACGTTGTTGTATTAATCCTTTACAACAGCGCATGCCAGAGTTCCCCCTAGATTTCATTGTTGATTTGTACACATTAATATATGCATATACATTTATTAGCAGCACATATATTCTAAAAAACATAGACATTTATACATTCTCAACAACACAAACACATTAATATAGACCAAAAGTTTGTTTTATTAACATCAATACAATACAAACTACAAACAACGAATATCATGTCAATTATGTTTTGACAGAGTACATAATTACAAACAAACAAAATTATGCAAATTACAAACAATCAAAACTAAGTTATAATTATAAGATCATCATTGTTTGAGGAACAAATTGATTCACCCAAAGCCCTTTATCGTGATCATCTTTTGTATATAAATCATAATCTACAATTGGTTTGCTCTCACGCGACTGATATGTTCGAAAAAATGATCATCTTCATCAATATCTTCATATTCTTGGTCATCAATATTATTGACGATTATTTTGTTAGTTAAAAGAATAATTGACCATTTCATATTAGCTGAGTCACTAACATAGAATATTTGTTGAGTCTGTGATGCTAGAATAAATGACTCATCTTTATAAACTGGTCTATTAAGATCCACCTGTATGAACCCTAATTCATCAACTCAGAAGCCATTATTATTATCAACCCACATATAATAAAAAATTAGCATCCGAAACATTGTGCAATCCAATTCCCATATTTTTTCAATCACCCCAAAGTATGACATGTTCGCATATATTGTGTTTCTATCTTTTGCACTTGACATATGTAAAGTTCAAGCAACAAGAGTTACACTATTATTTTGTATTTTAATTTGATCATCTTGTTTTTTTTTATAAAATATGAACTCATTAATTAGGTAACTAGTGTAGGAGATAAGACATGAATACTTAGACCATTGGTAAATCATTTCAATCTTTCGGAAACAAAATGTGCATTTATATTCAACTCTTTTTCAATGTGTTTTTTTAGTCACTTTATGAAACACTGGTTATGCTCTTTGGAAATCCAATTTTCATTTTTACTTGGGTAAGACTTCCTTAGCATCTCCTTGTGTGTTTCAACATATGGCTCAACCTTGTCGACATTATGTAAAACATATAAGTGAGCTTACTCCAATTCGATTCTTATTATAGTCAATATTTCATTCCAAGTAATACATTCACCAAATATATTTTTTTGCATACCGAGGCTTTGGAATGCCTATGAAATCACCATCGGTAAGGTATTGGGTACAAAAATCAAAAGCTTTTTCAACAACATATTGCTCGACAATAAAACTCTTTGGTCTTGATCGGTTCTTCACATAACACTCAAAGGGGTACATCCATCTCATATAGGAAGGGCCACATATTTATGTCTCTTGAACAAGACGAATACTTAGATGAACCATTATGTCAAAAAAAGAAGGTGGAAAATACATTTCAAGTTCACACAAAGTCAAAATAATTTGTATTTACAATGAAGGTAATTTCTCAGGGTCAATCATTTTGCTACAAATTTTCTTGAAGAATAAGCATAACTTAGTTATGGTTCCTCTAACATTTTTAGGTAGAACTGACCGTATTCTAATAGACAAGAAATGCTCCATAAGTACATGACAATCATGAGACTTAAGACCTTTTAACTTAAGGTGTTTCATTAATACGAGGTTCCAATGTTGGAAGAGTACCCCTCTGGAACTTTAACATCATGAATAAATTTACAAAATTCCATTTTCTCCTTCCTCGATAAAGTATAAGTTGTTAGAGGTAGAATTGTATGTTTTCTCTTCATTATCGGCCCCAGTTCCTTTCTTATTCCCATACAAACAAAGTCCAACCTTACATTCAAGTCATCTTTGGTCTATCAGGGACATTGAGTAATGTACCAAGAAGACTTTCAAACACATTTTTCTAATATGCATAACTCCAATATGACAATTCAAAGAATGTTGACTTTTTCATCCACCCATTTGTGATAATTTCTTTTGCAAAAGGTTTACCAAAGTTATTATTCAAACCCTTTATCTTTTGAAATAATTGGTCACCCGTCAATGGTAAAGGAGTACGACCTTCTTCATTGTTCTCATCAAATGTTTTTCTCCATCGTTGATAGTGATTATCTGAATGCAAAAATCTATGATGGTCAAGGAAGACATTCTTCTTATAGTGTTCCAACCTCTTTGCATCTTTGACATTGCTAAACATACTCTTGAATCTTGCTTTGATGGAAAAATATGATACAACCTTGTTGGGATTTGAGTCTTCCTTATTAGCGTGATGCATTACATTTAGGACAAAACTTTAATAAAGCATACTCAGTAAAAAATAAGATGCAATTATTTTCACAAGCATGTATCCTAGTGTAGTCCATGCCAATGGAGCGTAACATTGTTTTGCATCATAGGTTCGAGAAGGGAGCACATTATCTTCCGACAACATATCCTGCAGAAGTGCAAACAAGTCAGTGAAACTCTTATCAGTCTATTCGTTAACAGATTTCAACTTATACAACCTTGGCACCACTATCAATCTTGTGAATTTAGTACAATCATCATATAATGGTTTCTCAGCATCACTTATCAACAGTTGAAACATCTCAGGACAACTTGAGGATCCTATTCGACAACGTTTGCCATTTCCTTGAAAGGGTCGCCTTCATATGTATTTGTGTAGTTGTCTTTCATATGCATCTCATCATTACAATCCATAACGTCTCTCTTCTCATCATGTCTTGTTCAACATGTGTAACTTTGATCAATACTGTGACACACTAAATGAACTTTTAACTCATTTGGAGTAATTCAGTTTGAGTAACAACATCTTAAGTAAAGACATACAATTATATTAAGGTTTTCAGCATTCTCAATTGCAAACCTAACAAATGATTTCACTCATTCCTCATACTCCTTCGTCAATCGATTACACTCATCCATTTTCGATCTCCATTTTCTATAAAAGAATTAACAAAAAAATATAATGAGCATAAATCCCTAAAGCTTGAAGTTAAGCTCACCAAGCAGATCAAATACATTATTATGTAATTAAAAATAGGGGAAACCCTAACCCATAATGTAATAATGTGAAAGGGGTCGGAAACCCTAATCCATAATGTAATAACGTGAAAGGGGTCGGAAACCCTAACTCAATATAAGCTAAATGAGTGAAATCATTTTCACTCATTTATAAGGAAAATATTTATAACTCAATACAAGCTAAATATAATGTAATTAAAATACAAATATAATGTAATTGAAAACTCACTTTCAATTCAGTGTTGAATGAGTAAATGAAGATTTTGAGGTTAAACGAGTAAATGATTTTCAAAATCGGTGTTTAATGATTTTCGTGTTGAATAAGTAATTTTCGGTGTTAAAGCAATTCTATCAAATAATTGGATAAAAATCACATATCCTGTATCCTAAATTAATCAAATTCATACAAGTAATATAAATATATTAGTTTATATTTCTATAATTTTTATTTTTAATGAAGTGTAACTCTGTTATTGAATTGTGACACAAATGGGGACACCAAATAGTATAGATGATCTCCATTCCAAACTTTTATTCTAAACTTTCAACAGGATTATTCTCTAGAGCTATTTGGAACAGCTATTAAAAGCTATTTCTATAATAGTGGTTGCCCCATTGGATTACAATTTTCCATATATTATGTGTATATTTGTTTCTAATGTTTGGCAAATTACTTATAATATTAATCAATTTTTATCCTATTAAATATTGAGGTAATGTTTGAACGTTAACATGATTTTGAGCACATTCTTGAGAATGTTTTGTTAAAAAAATGTAAAAATGTTCTTGTGTAAAAAAGTAAGAATGGTCTAACTTTTTACTTCCTTAACAAATGAGTTTACCAAGAATATTTTACATTTCCATTTTCCTAAATAGTTTTTTGCCAACATTATACTATTGCAAGTCACATTCCCAAATGTGAATGTTGATAATTGTGATGAAAGTATATAAGCCAAAAATTACCTTATTGAGATAATCCTCCTTATTAAGACCATTTAGGGACTAGCAGCTTTTTTTGGAGAAATTATTAATAGTTCATGATCACTATTCTCAACCAAACTTTCACAATTAACAATGTATCGGATATGTGATTGTGACAATTTGTCACTATGTAATGATTTCCCCTTTCATTAACCTTGTCTTCTCATCAACAATTGTAAATTGTATTATAATAATTTTGATGTTATATTTTAATACTACATATTAATATTTTGAGTAAATATTCAGTATGTCTTCCGAGATTATCAGTTTGATCCCTCAAAAATTGGAAAACCAAAATGACCCTTAAAATGTGGGTCAAATTATTCATTTTTAGGGTAAATTAGTTCATACCAAGTATTATAAAACATGCTAAAAATGATTAATTTAACACATATTTAAAATTTACCGTGACCATTTTGAATTTTTCAAAATTTGAGGGATAAATTGATAATATCAATAAACATGAGAGACTAAAATGAATATTTTTATATTTGTTGTCCACCACTAAATTTTGTCTTTGTAGTATGTACTAGCCACATATGCTAGTTGGATACTAAACAAGAAGCTTGTAGCAATGCATAAAAAGTGAAAGATTCTTATGAATTTAATCTTGTGAATCAAGTTAGTTAATTATAAAGATTTAGGATTTGATGATGGGTGGAATATGTCTTGATTGTCTCCATAATCAAGTGACTAAAAAGTGAAGGAATAAAGCTTTAACCTTCAACATAGGGAAGATTAGAATTATATAAAGAGATACTTTCCGTTTATAAAGAGAAAATTTAACTACATTAAAGCAAAGAAGCATAAGTAAAATTAAAGGAAACTCTTTCAACTAATAAAAAACACATAAACACAGATGAAATCTCTTATCTCCGACTGTGTCCCTATTTATACCCAGACCAATTAAAATATGTCATTTAATTAAAAAATATTATAAAAATAAAAGACAATCACTTTGTGTAATTGTGTAATTCTATTGGTTAAGTTAGAGATATATGAACAATTTTTTCAAGATAGAGGATGCGTGTTGGATGGAACTACAATAGTAAAAGTTATAGGAACATGCACTAGTACTTTATGAGTGAGTTAAGTTAAGAATGAATGATAGGAATGTGTATCTATATATTAGTGCTACATGAATTTGAGATCTTAGTGCATGAAATTAAGATACAAAAAAATGGGTTTGCTGAAGAACAATGGAAGGAAAATTCTATATTGTTGTGTGGTTTTGCTTGTTCTTGTTGTGGAAGGTGAGACTCTTGTAGTACCAGAAAAGAAGGTAACTAACAATACTAGTAACCTTTTTTATGTTAATAAGACATTCTCATTATATATTGGAAACAATCCAATTAATTATGAAGTATTGGAAAAATTATATTGATTATATATATTCCTTTTCCTTTGAGATGCATAAACAGTTCTGAAACATGTCTCATATTATGTCTGTTATTTTAAAATAAAATAAAACATGACATATTTGAAAAATATTTGAGAGCAAACCTTAAGAAAATTTTAGACACTTAATGAAAACACAAATTTAACAACTCTACAAGTGGTAGGATTAAATTCTATGTTATGACAAATTTGTTCACATGTGATACTTTGTGGATTAAAGCTTTCTGATTTGTCAAAACACAATAAATTTAATTAATCATAAAAAATATTTTTTTTGACAAATTATAAGTCTTTGACACATAAAATGATTAAGTGAGACCAAATTATGTCTTGAAATTTTTTTAGGCTGGATGCAAAAAAAATTGAACCCTTCATCGTTTTATGAAAAATTCTAATTATTTGTAACTTTAATACTAAAATTTTAATAAAAGTACTAACTTATATTTATATATTTCTAATACCTCTAAGTCTATAACAATTACACTTGCCACACATGTATATGGGCCGAATATTAGAATGAGAATTTGATGTGGGTTAGAGCCTGTGGACCTTTGCTAGAGTGTTAATGTTTCAAAGATTTTATTCTTTCAGTGAGAAAATTTTGAATATTAATTAGAAAATTTATACACAATATTTTATTTTATTTTGATAAAATAATAATCATGATAAGGAATAAAGATTTTCTCCGGTACCCTAAATTTAATCATTTAAAAAACAAAAAAACATGTTATAATATTTTTATTCTTTTATTTATAATGAAAATACATTTTTATCCATAAAAACAAAACAAAATGAGAACTCAACTCTGTACCTTTTCTTCTCATGGATGGTATAAATGCTTAATATTACTTATCCATGTGGGATTCCATTAGAATTTGAGTTCATGTCCCCTAACAAAATCTTTAAAAATATTGTAATATTTAGACAATATATACATGTATAACATCTATTACTTATTTGTAATATAATACTTATATTTAAAAGTTAATGATGATTAAAAATGAATAATATAATGATAATATAAAAAACTCTTACATTGTCGACGCATATATTTTTTTATCTTCTAATAAACTTGTTTCCATTACTCATCAGAAAAACTGCACATATGTCATCACAGTAGAAACAACATGCACGTGGGGAGCTGAAACCTCAAACCACATAAGTTTGAGATTTGGAGACACAAACTCAAATGACATATTAGTTAAACATCTAAAGTCCAAACACCTAAGGAAAGTTGATCCATTGGAGCCTGAAGTTCTTGATGATATGCCAAGGAAACCATTTCAAGCATGCATGGTTGATCAATTTGAGGTTACATCATCATGTGTTGAGTCACCAATTTGTTACTTGTACCTCAAGTTAATGGGCAAAGATGATTGGAGGCCGGGTTTTGCGCAGGTTCGGGTGCTCGAGAGCTCCGGTCTCAGCTCCGATTACTTCTATTTCCGGCGATATCTGCCTAGACATGTTTGGCATGGTTCAAATGTATGTGATAGTGAGGTTACTCCTTTTGGTCTCAAGAAGAAGAGAATGGTTTATGGGAAGTAAAACAAATATATATACAACCTTTTTATTTTATCATCAGTGATGTTTCTCTTGTAAATTATGTAGTGCATTTTATGATGTGTTTAACATCTTGGAAATTTTAAGGGTAAGATTTTCAACACAATTTCTTGAAGGTAAATAGCTATTTAATTTTGAAGTTAATTTTGCAGGAATGTTATTCCTTGACTTGAATACTAAACTATTTTCAATCTCATTAAAGAAAGAATATATATAAATACTGAATAGCTGTTTAATTTTGAAGTTAAATAGCTGTTTATGATGAAATGAATATATATAAATACTGAATTCAATCTCATTAAAGAAAGAAATATTTTTCATTGTTCCATGCAACCATTACTTCAGGTCAACCTTATTTAGTTTGCATATACAAATAGTACATAGGAAATTCAACCAAAGCATGCATACAAAGTAACATGCAAATATAATTTCCATGTAAGCTTAGTTGCAGGATTTTAATGTTGAACGGAAAGACCACTGAAGAATATTGTTTGTCTCAACAAGTGCTCCAGTAGAACCAGAGAAACCAATTCTAACCAATTCTGGCAGAGTTGATTTCAAATCAACAGAAGCAGTAACAACACTACTTGATTTATCAGAAGGATAAGTTAATGTTGCAGTTAAGGTTTTTATTGAAGCTACATAGCTTATAGTAACATTAGCTACTTCACCATTCCTCCAATTCCATGCAGAAGTTTGAATCGATGCAATAGTGTTTACATCAATACCAATATGATGAAAACTTGGATCCCAAAAATTACTGAAAGTGTCAAACTCAACAGCAACAATTTGGTTTGCAGCATTTAAACTTTGATCATTAAATATTCCAAGAAACCCACCATTCCCTACTGAATTTGGAGGGATTTGAGAATCAGGTGGTGCAAGAAAGAATGCAAAACCATCAGCAGGTTGGTTTGGATCAGGTGAAGTTACAATGAAGGTGAATGAAGTAGTAAAACTTGCTTCCTTGTGTTTTTTAGAGTCGAAAATACGAATAGGTTTAGCATATAGTACTCTACCCACTGAATTTTGTTTTGGAATATTGTTTTGTAATAATGCTCCTGTTGATGAAACTGATGCATCACCTTGGAACACCAAATCCTTTTCATTTGATACAAACTTGTTGATTGAAAAAGAAACGTGATTTGAGGATGAGTTAACCTTGTTGAGTATTAAGAGGAAGAAAGTTATGAAGGTTAGAACAAATACTTGAGTTACTTTTGATGTAGTCATGGCTTATTTTATTTTGTAATTGGTGTAAAATGAGGGAATCATTGTCAAGTATTTATACTTGTACTAGGAGAATAATATTCCAAGGTTAGTGATTGAATACTATTAATTTCACGTGCATGCACATGCATATAAATATAGATTATTGTTTTGTTATTTTGTCACCTTCATTTTCCCCTCAAAATCCATCATTGACGCTTCACTCCATGCATGACGTACCCTTCAATCAAACATTGACATTGTTTTCACATTAATACTAATCATTCTTAATATAAAGTCGAGTCTTCCTATTTATATTTAAAAACGTGTGAATCGTTGTTGTTATAGGCCTTATAATATGACATTAATAAAAGTCCCTTGCATTGTACATATATGTTTGAAATTCAAAGTATACGAAATGAAAGTGGAGCTTATCGTAAAAATTAATGAAGCATAAAATAAGAGCAAATTATTGTGATAAAATAAGTGCAATTTGCTCCAACGTGATGAACTTTACATGCATGACTAGCCTTATACCAAATTTTGCGGGCACGAGTCTTTTTTGGTTCAAGGTGGGACGATAAATTGAACTATTTCGCACTGGATAAAAAATGTGAAGATTTATAAGTTAGATGGAAGCTTAAAAGCTACATGATGTCTTATATACTAAAAGTTAAGAGCTTATAATATTATTACTAGTTATCTAAAAACAAATGGAAAGTTTGTATTTTTGTCAAATAAGGTAATTAACTATCTTACAAGCTTTTTCGTGGTATTACAAAACATACTTAATCAAAGAAGCGAAAAGAAGGGAAGCTATATATCATATTTGGTTAGATTAAAAGTGAATCTATTGACTTGACCATGGAAGAATCATCTACCAAGAAGGATTATTAGTTTGAGTTCAGAAGATTGGCAAATATGAAAGACAAACGTACTTTTCAGAAATTAAGAGCAAAATGGATTTAGGATGGTGATACTAATTCTAAATTCTTTTGTAGCCTATTAAGTTTGAAATTACATTAATTCATAAGGCAAATTTAAAACATTTTATTTCTAAATACTAACGTCATACATTCATATTTGGAAATTTGCATTAACCCTATGATTCGAGTTTCCAAGATGCTTCAGGACCTAAAAGAAGTAAAACAAGCAAGGATTGGTGTCAATTGGCCAAAAGCGACCAAGCCACAAATCAGCTTATCTGCGCATAGCACAACCATGTTGAGCATGGAAGACAAGTCAAGCTCCGCTTGTCCAAGTCAAGCGTCGAACCAGACGGGAGGTTGCGCCCAGTGCACCGCCCTTATTCTAGCGCCAATGCAAAATTTCAAATTGATAAATATGGATCGAAAAAGCTGAAGAGGGATTCGAATTTTAGTTCTCCTACAATTTTTAGTCCAAATTAAGATGTTCTAGATTTTCATTAGTTCTTAGGCTAGTCTAGGCTGGAAATGAGATGTAAAGGTAAAGGACTATGATTGATGGAGTTGATGTATGCTCATAAAGGAGATACCGCTTCTCTTTGGGTTGTAATTTTATGTATTTTTTTTAGTTTTGTATGAAAATGTTTAGCTAAGTTCTGCATTCATTGAGATTATTTGTAATATTTATTTGATATAACTTTTGGAATTGATTTATGCTTAATTAAAATTATTGATTTATATGAATTGTTTTAATACACTTAATGCTTATTTTGTGAATGATGATTCTCTAAATTTGATTTTGGAAATGAACTCATGAAGAAATTCTGGTTCCATAGCCTACAACATGTAATTCATCTTTTTGTATAATACTAGACTTAGTTTTATGCTTAATTATCACATGCTTGCCTATCTATGTTCATATGATTGTAAGACATAGACTCATATAAGCATTGAATAACTCTCAAACTTGTTAACATAGACTAATAGACATAGATGTATGTTTAACAATTCATATAGTTTAATCTTATTAATCTAGTTGCTAAACATAGAGCTAGTTTATTAAACTACTAGTATGACCAAGACATTGATGATTAGTAAATTGAACGCAAACTATTTTTTCACCTTAAGATCGAAAAGTTAAAGTGCACAAACTTATGAGAATATTAATGAGCACAAATTTACAAAATTATGCAACTCATGAATTTGAATAATAATTATTTATATATTGAGAAGTTAAATTTTTAAATTGATTAGATGAAAAATTTAATTTTTAATATGATATTCATCATATATTAATATAAAAGTTATATATATTATAATTACAAAGTATTTTTAAAAATAAATATGCCTTGTGTATATATTTAGATATATATTACATATATATAAATTTAAAAACTCTTTATATGTATATACATTTATATATGCTTATTTATTTATTTATTTATTTATATATATATATATATATATAATTGCCATAATTCATGAATCATTAAAGTTAAACTTACTTGATTAAAATTATTTAACGAGCTCAAATATGGCTCGATTTTTAATGAACTTAAACTCAACTGGTTTAGTTTATACATAAAATTTATGAAACTACATGATAAGTAGTTTGGAATGATTTCAAATTATTTCACTTCCATGTAAAGCTCATGCTATTTCCTATGTTGCACTTAATGTATTATTCTAGTGAGCAAACTAATCTTGTGGCAGAAATGAAGTTTGACAATTAGATTTGTACAAAAAGTTAAGATTAAAATGAATGAGACTCATGTTAGATAACGAAAGGAGGGGAAGTGATGCCAAAATATAAAGTAAATTTCATATATAATTATACTTGTATCTTTATATTTATTATAATAAAATAAATTTTTCCTTGAAACCTAAGGAAAAAATTACACTCACATTTTTATTGTAAGCATATCTGCTATCCTATATTTTTATGTCACCCCGTGTATTAACAAAGTGGTACAAAAAATGAAACAACAAATGTAATAATAGAGGAGCGATGGCCACGTCAGAATTGTCTCCATACTTTAATAAGGCTATTTTTGCAGTTAATGCTAGGTATTGGAACTTGGGAACTATTTTAATGCAGTGTCTGAACTATTTCAATGAATATATTTTATTTCCGCCATGAACTTGTCAGTTTCATTTATATTATAAATAGTTTGTTAATGACTAGTTGCTTAATTATATGATTATGTGACCCAACAAGTTTTATCGGTAGACACAAAATTTATTTTTATATTTTTATATTTTGAAACTAAGTAACTATTTATTGTCTGTCTCGTAAATCTTTATAACCAATACTATCATAGTCTAATATAAGACTCTATTAGATCCTCGTGATGATCTAAAGGTCAAATATTTTATTTCTCTAAACGACAATTGTTAAGATAAGTAGTTACACTATCCGAAATAGATTAGTTTCTTATTTATAGATTTAATGAATATTATTAGTAGTATTGAAAAAAGATAAGAACTTTAACCACGAAAAATAAATAAATGGTAGTTGGAGTCTGTGTGTAAACCAAAATATCAAACCTTTTGTCATTAAAATTACAACATGAGTATGACTTCACTAAACCTTGTCTATTCCCTTATTATAGTTTGGTTTTGATATCTCCTAGTTATTTGATTTATGAAAAATACTTATCTTTGAATCATTTCGAAACTTAGATCTCGATGCCTTTAACAAATTAATGGCGGATATATCTCACTTCATCATTTTATGGTCAAGTCCATAGAGTTCTATTCAATATATTTGCTCATTTATGCATGAGATAAACTACCCCTCCTCCATTTTTAATATAATTTTGTTATTTTTGGTAAGGTCCTACCTCAAAGTCAATTGGGGATAAGAATAATAACTCACCATACATTTAAACAATACCAAAAAGATTAAAGATTTAAGGATATATTTAGCCTATAACAATCGGAAAGAAATTAGGTTCTGAATTTTTTGGGTACATCGTTAAGCTCTTATTCTAATATGATGTTAATATTTGATATCAATACTAATTGATGGATAAGGGAACAAAAAAGAGAGAATGATTACCACACCTTTAAGGTACTAATCAATGTACTATTCCTGCCTCTAATTGATGACCAATAAAGCTTACTCAATTGTTGCTTTATCTCAACCACCGTTTTGACGGGGGAATATAATTTCATAGATGTTTACAAATTCTACACCAATACATCATATAAAAATGGTTGGTTTTTCAAGTAATTGTTATAGCTTAATTTATTAAATGATGTGATGATGCAAGATTATATGATAATTTTGCAAGATGATAGATGAAAGCTAAATAAAATCAAATTAAACGATTCATTCACATTAATAGGGATGCAACATTACTTTATACACACAATTGTTAGCTTAAGTTAAAAAAATCTATTTCATATCTTAGTCATTTATTATATGAAAATCTAATAATTCACTTTATTTGAATTAGTCAATAAATTTGAATCATTATATTTTCATAAAATGAATAAATAAGATATGAAGTAAGATTTTTAACTTGCTTTTACAATATACTATTTGAAGTTCATGCCTCTTAGTATTAGAGTGTGCATGTTTTAAGGACAATGATAGATGTTGGAAATAAATGTGGTTTAAGCATTTGAGATATGGCAATGTTGTTTGTTGTCTTGGACTCAATTACTAGGAATTGATGCTTGTGGTCAAAAAGGTAAAAGTTTTCTCCTAACACAAGGTCCTTTTCATATGCACTCATGTCACAAATATTTTTTTCCTTTCAATTTTAGACCTTGAAAGATGTAGCCTATTTATTTATTATTTTCTAAATAGTTTAATAATAACATTGTCCATTTGTCCTTTGTGAGGGTAACAAATAGCCTCTCTCCCATCACTCTTGGAAAAATTGTGAGATTCATATTTTCACAACATTTTATAATTAAAATAAGAAACTTAATAACTACTTAGAATATTTATTTTTTGTTTTAATATTCAAAATGAATACTCATTTTTTATAATTATTTTCTTCATTATTGTTATGCTGAAACAGATTTAGAAAGGAGCATGCATTAGCATTGTTCTTTAAATTTTAATTTACTATTTCAAGCCTCATCGGGTATTAACATAACTATGATTATATAGTTTACTTGTTTCCTAAATATTTAGTGATGCACTTTAAATTAATTAATATTTTTCAATCTAGATATCTTAGTCTAATATTGGTTGGAGATTGTGACACATGTCATAGAGAAAACTTTGAACGGTAATAATTTTAATTTTTTTTTAAATTTTAAAAACATTATGAGTCTATTCTTTTGTATAACTCAACAAATGTAGTTTTGTAACGTATCTCTAATGGTAAATAAACAATAACATTATTGAAAGATGTCTATAGTCTTCCCCTTCTTAAAACTTTAATGTCACAGGACAAGGAAATAAGTCCCCTACCAAACTTATGTTTACTTTATTTCTTTAAAATGAGAATTGCCAATATTCCTTAAATACATAAGTACTTATTGAAGTTGGAAAATAATGTTTTCCTACCGGGTATAATGAGGGAGCATATTTGTTGTATCATAAAGTGTATCACTGTTTGTAATTGGTTGTAAAAAATACATTTAAGTTAAAAAAATAATGATTAAATATTTTTTCACCAATCATAAATAATGACACATGAAATAACATACTTTTATGTGACAACAGATGTTCACCCGTATGATCCTGAAGGTGAACTCCATTCTTTTAAGTCATAGCGTTGACATGTAGTTCCCTGAAGAAAGTTTGCTAGATTCTCTCTAACATTCAACAAATTTCTCCAAGCACTTTTATTAATATCCTAGTTTGTTATCAAACTTATATGAGGATTAATATAGTGGTATAATCATTCAATCCCAAATTTACTAATTAAATTTTATATCATTATATGAATATAAATGTTAAAAACAAATAAAAATTATAATAAATATTCATTTCAGTTCGATGTTTATTAATCTAACCAGTTTTGAGAGGTCAAATATAACGTAAAAAAACATAATATATTAAAATGAGTATTTACTCTAAAAGTTAATTACTTTTATTTTTTACCATTTTAATAAAATAAAATGTGTATCTCGGTGATAAACCATATTTAATAAGTATAAACAAAGTTTTGATGTACTGTTTGATATTCCACAATAATGTTTTAGTAAAAATGAAGTAATTTTTATTTTTTTTATTTTAAAAAATTAAAACAAAACAATGTCTTGTTTTTTTTCCCACTAATTTAAAAAAGTTTAATATTGATTTGCGTAAATCCAGCTAATATGGCCAATTTGAGGAAAACCGTCCAATTTCCACACCAATATAACTATACGACTAGTATAATTTTTATATACTACCAATATAGATTTTGATTCATCATTTTCCGATCATTTTTATATACTACCAATATTATGGTATTTTAAAACTATGCTTAAGTAGCAGTAAACTATTAAAAGAATTATAAGTGATATGATATTTTATATAATAAAATAGCCCATATATTTTTATACAGTGCAACCATTCTCATGGAGTGGCTATTCAAGTCATTATAGTAATGTGTGTGTTTTTTTTTATTTGTCCAAAACTCACATTGACATTTGTTTCTGCTTCCATTATCTTCTCTGCAGTATCTTCCAAACAAACCATTGAAACTCACTGAAAATAAATCACTCTTTCATCACCTCTGGTATGTGATTTTCATATTCATTATAAATGTGATTAAATGCTCTTATCTATATATATATATATATTCACTGTTCTACTATTCTGAAATGTCAAGTTTATTCCACTAATATTCAATGTTGATATCTATGTTTTTTATCCTAAGTGACTTCTTTTGACATAATTTTCTAGTATTTCATTTCAGTGCAACTACTTGTATAACACCATATCATTCAGTAGCAACAGAAATGGCTCAACAGGTACATTATGCATATAAATTTGGTGCTATCATATTCTGAAACTCTTTTAAAAGATGGTTACTTTGAATCATTTTCTGGGTTTTATTTATCTTAGCTTATTTATAAGTTTCTTAAAATAAAATTCCAACTTTGGTGGGTTTGATATAGGAAGAAGGGTGGCCTTTGGGATTAAGATTCTTGAATTCCAGAATTGGGTTGGTAAGAAATGGTGATTTTTCTGGTTCAGTATCTTTCACTCATTCAATTGATTCTTTCACTCATTCAATTGATTCTTCATCAGATCTTCATACCCAGGTTGGTAATTTTCTCCTAACAGATTCAAAAACATTTTTTTAAGTCAATTTCAGATAATATTGTGATGACCACTTTGTTAATTTAAGTTATATTTAGATATGCCACTTTGTTAATGTCTTATTGATTCATTGATACTAATGCTAATTAATGCTTCCTGTTTTTTATCTCATTCTTCTATCATTCTTCTTATATTTAAACACATTTCTATTCTCTCATTTTCTTACCTTACCATAAACTGGTTCTTGTATACCAATCTGTGGTTCTTTTGCGAATTGGTTCTCTATAATTAATGAATTAAATTTTTACCTAGAATTTAAGTTAAAGAAAGAGTAAAGAAAAAAAGAGAGTAATTGGTGATATACATTTAGCTATATTAATGAGGTACAACAAACAACAAATAATTTGATGCTAGGGTATTTCTTCCATGGTGAAACTAAAGTTGATTTAAACCTATAATAAGTGACACTAGAAATAGTTATGCAAAGAGCTATAGAAATCCTACTAAATTTACTCTAACATACCGATATTTGATAGGAGTAGTCGAGTAACATACCGCGTACTATATACCCATACAGAAGAGAACCATATATTAGGTAACTATCACTTGTTATTATATTTATTTCTCTTTTTTATATTTTTCATCACAATGATGACACCATTTCAATTGTTCTGAGTACTATTTATTAAAGTGATCATAGTCACATAAAGAGAGCATCTCAAGTATTTTGTATGCATACAATTGATATAACTCTTTGGTACAGAATAATTATTGCTTCAAATATCAGCTATGGCTACTCAAGTGTGACTCTGACACTATTGCACTTCTCATCTATACACTAATGCTTCCTTTTTGGTTATTGATCCTTACCAATTCACACTGTCTTAAATTTGAGACACTTAACTATTTCTAACTTGTTAAAACCATAGTCTGATACATCGTTCTCTTTAGTACGGATGTGGATACGCAGTACGCGATACGTTATTCTATCATACAACGGTACACTAGAGGTATATCAGGTATATCTAGTAGGGTTTCTATAGGTCTATGTACACTCATTTGTAGTGCTGCTTCTTCTAGGTTTGAAATTTAGAACCATGGCTCTATGACTAATTACTTTTACTCATTTCTTGCCAGAAGTTCATGATTTTAACTTTTGAATGAGTCCAAACTAGAACTGAATAGGAAAAGGAAACTACATATAATGAATATGACCATAAAGTTTCAATCTATTTTCTTGTTTCTCTCTTTTGGATCCTATGCTTCTTTGGTTTGTCAATTATTGCTTGATTCCAATGTGGTCCAGATCATGGCCTAGAACATCATGGTCTGACAGAACATGACATTGATTTTACTTTAATTCCTATGTTGTTGTTCTTATACTGTTTTTCATTTTGATAAATTCAAATCATGCATCATTGAAAGTCTTAATCTTTATTAAAGGGGTTCTGAAAAACATTCTTAAAGTGCAGAAAATAGCCCTTCAATTGTGTGAGAAAGAAGCAATCATATTCTAAAACAAATCAAATACAGAAGATTATATGAAAAACATTTTCCACAGATGCTTTTTTAGGAACTAATGGCAAATGTGAGGATTTGTTATTAGAAAAAGGAAGATGGATTCATGTTCACATACAAGCAAATTATTTAGCAACATAAACTAATTATTTACCAACAAGGCATTGTCTATAAGGTCCTGCTAAATCCTCGGGACAATCAAAAGGTCAAAAATTCGATTCCTAGGAGCGACAATTGTTGAGAGGGGCAACCATGCACTCCAAAAGGATTAGTTTCTTATGCATAGGGTGAGAGAATATTCTTGATAATACCAAAAATTAATTATTTTTTTGGAGTAAAAGATTATTCCAAACATGAGACAGATCATCTATCCCAAACCATGTCTTGTTCCCTCTCTTGGGCCAATCAAATATTGTCATATGAATAAAAGAAAATTTTTAAAAACTAAAAAGTAATAAAAAGTAAATTTCTGATTGATCTGAGACAGATAATGAAATACTATTTAGTACAAATGATCTCTATCCTTCCAAATACAACACACCTCAAGAAGGAACCTTCATAAGTGCAAAAATGGTAATCTTTCACCCCATATGGAAAGGTTTTGAGTATCTTTGATTGAAAATTTGTTATATATCATGCTTCTTTGCTTATAGAAGTATTCATGAGCCATTTTTTCTAACTCACTTTCCATGACTTGGTTTATTTAGTCCACAGGATCATTCTTCCATGACAAAAACATTACACTTGGAAGCATCATTGGCATTTCTAGCTTCTTAGAACTCTCAAGGAGATCAACTAGAGGAAGAATATTGGAACCTTCAAAGGATAATAGAAAGAATCACAAGCTTAAGCCTTGTTTGTTTTCACTATGTTCAAGGCTAAGTACTGATGCAGTGAGTGTTAATGATGCACCCTCTCTTGGTCATTACCTTGAAGCTGAGAGAAGAAATGCAAGTACTTACAAAAGGAATCTATGTCCTACTTATGGACCTAATGGTTTCTCTCTTATGGAAGATTCAAATTCACTTATCTCTGTGGATAAGTGAATAAGTTATTACCCCTTCTTTCTCATTTTATGTATCTTCCATTCATAGGTCATGGAGTTTTTTGTATGTTTCAGGTGTTCTTAGAATTTTCACTCATGTTGGTAATTAAATTTCAAGGCATTAGAATATTATACCATTCACTCTTCAAATATGCTTCAGTAGTTTTTTTTTATGATAGTTTTTTTTTTTTGTATAATGAGGGTATCTCTCACCCTATGGTTAAGGAACTAATCACTTTTAGAGTGTGTGGTTGTTCTTTTCAACAAGTGTTACTCATAACTCATAAGAATCGACATTTGATATTTGACCTAGTACAAAAGACCTTACATCACTTACTGCACTTACCTACCATTCCTCTGTGAGAGTTATTATTACATGCAATACAAGTGACTTATTTGCATGTTTCTATAATTCTAGGTGTTGAACAATGATGTTTCCTTTGGAAAATTAATTTTGTAGGCTCAGTAAGATACACAGCATATTTCAATGCAAGTATGGTTGAATATTATCATATGTAAAATATAATGTTGAAATAAATGTACTCTATGCATATGTGAATGTAGTGTTTTCAAATAAAATATATTTGTAGGAGTAAGGTGAAGATTTCATTAATGAAAGAGAACTATACCCAAAATAGAGGGCATTCCCTCTAAATTACTCAAATAGTTCCATTCTAACTCCTATGGCTTTAGTGTGTCTATTTTTCTTTGCATTTACATCCAACCACCTAATCTTGATAGTATGCACAATCTCAATAAATGTTCTTCTTAATGTTTTGGGCAATATGACAAGTCCACTTATGTCTTTTTTCTTATCCCATTTATTTCAAATCTCAAGTTGATTTGGGTTTCCTCAAATCTAAAAATTAGTATTAGAACCAAAGATCCAATGAATTATAGTTTCCATCTTAGTATTAATTGTTTTCATGTGTGGCATGGCTATGGTTATTAGGCCATTCTTGACCAATTAAAACTAAGTTAGGTGACTTACCAAGAGGTGGTAATATGATCATTTCTAGTATGAGGTGAGTCTATGGGCCTTCCAAAAACAACAATGATGAATAAGTAGAAGGAACAAGATATCATATCTTCTGTTTCACAATAATGTGCTACTCTATGTATAATGAGTTGTGATTAATCAAAAAAAATTTAATAATTAAAATTTGAAGTTAAATATTTTTTTTAACCAATCACAATTAATAGTACATGGAGTGACACACAATGTAGGACAAAAAATATACTCCAAAGGAACAAAAATCTGATATCCCAAAAAAATTATATCTTTATGTCACTAGTCAACCAAAATCTAACAAATAATATAAAAATATTAGTTTATGTTTTTATGAGTTTTCTTTTCAGTTAAGTGTCACTCTCTAATGGATTCTAATATGATCTTTAAGTTTGGAGTGCTATCTTTAATGTATCTTCTAGTTTTGGTTTTGTCCTCTTTTGGATTTTTGTGGGATGAGCTTTGTAAGAGTGGTCCTTGAGACTATCTCTCTTAATTGCTTTGTATATTACTTTTTAAGTTGTAGTTCTTTCTTGTTAATTAATAAAATTTACTTATAAAAAAATGTGTCATTTTCTAATTGGATGAAAATACATTTGGGGACAGTTAAACTCCAAGTAGGAGAGGTATCATCAAAATAGCTGTAGTTTTTTTATGTATGTGAAAGTTGTAAGAAAAACTTGATCTAAATGTGGAGAAGAAAACATTCTTTGATCTAATTAAGCCATCTCCATTCAAAAATTATTTGTTTAATGATGTCTTATTTTTTGTCCCTAACTAAACAGAATGTTATTTTTCATTACCTTTTCTTTTTAGAACTTTTCTTTTATTCATACGACAATATGTAATTGGTTTAGGACAGGGAATGAAATATCGTTAGGAACGGATAATCCCTATCCTTTCTTCAAAACTACTTTAAACATTGATGTCTTCTTTTTATCCTTATCAGCCTCATCTACTATTTTGTGTTGTATTGGGCCACTACCTCTTAAAGCTTGTATGATGTTCGATTAATAATATCAAGCAATTCATGTTCTTTCTCATGTCTTTGAATTCCAATAGTTTGGTTTTCCCAAACTTTAGAATTCCTAACTTTCCTAACATATTTGTTAACAATTTAGCTAACATATAACCAAGGAAAGTGTAAAAAAATGAATTAAAGGGAAGTGTAAAACGTTTCATTTCTTTTTTTTTAAATGAATTAAAGGACAAATATATAAATTTAGGATGTAAAAATAAAAAAATGAAAATTAAACACAGCACAAGGATTAAAAGATGTACATTGTTTAATTCTATTAAAGAGGACAAAAATAGTTGAGAGCTATATATATATATATTTATTTATTTATTTATTTGTTTTGCATGAAGAACACGACAACGCACTATGCAAAAGTTATTACACATGCATGTAAAATCCTATAATATCAACTCCATTTTCTTATATTAGTTATATCATCCACCATTCTTTTTCAATAACTATCAACTCTTAAATAAAAATAATACAAATGAATAGGAATAATATAATAACTGTATATAAATCTTTACAATATTAATGCATATATATTACACTTAAGTTAGTCAAACAATTTGAGTCCATTAAGGAACAATTTGATATATATATATATATA